>NW_013531700.1:5088013-5334550 GCF_000836235.2 Papilio xuthus
TTTTATACATATATTTTTGGTGAATTAAAGATTTTTTTCTATTTGTTTTTACTGAAGTTGAGTTTTACGAGAAATGTTTGCAAATGTACATTCAAAAAGAAAAATATTATGAGACAAAAAATGTTTTGTGTTTACTCAATACCGATTAAAAGAGAATAAGTCGAAATATCTGTACTAAAATGTTTGCTATCTCTGTCTTTTTAGACTCAATGAGAGAGATGGCAATACTATATTTTACTTGTCATTTTCGGTAGTGGAAATCCTCAGTTATATTGAAAAAATGTTTTCAACATCTGTCACAAAGCTTTGTATTTTCAGCAAACGATTTGGAATTAGCTTAATTATTAAATTGGCTGCTTTTTGATTAAAAATTGTACAGCTATTGTTTTTTTTAATGTTTTAAAATTGACAAATAAAATTATGTTATAAGTATTGTATATTGACTAAAGTGTTCAACCAGGCAGACTGAAGCGACGATTCCGCGATAATGAACCTTAAAGTTATTGGAAAAGTGTTCAAATTACATTAACAATACGAATTATCTTTCAAAAGTATAAAATAATAAATTGTGGGACATTTTTTTTAATTATTATGACGTAACCGTTAGTTTCCATGCGTTTATTAGAAGCATATTGTTGTCTCGCTTTTTTTGAAGTGATTGAGCGAGATGGCGATATGACTGCAATTGTTTGTGGAATTGTTGTGAACGTCTGATACAAAGATACTTGCCGTCCTGAATTCGTATTACGTCGCCTACCCACCTTATTTGTTGTCCATTATGTTAAAGCCTGTATTTATTATGTTTTATAAAACTACTTTTAAAAGTATGTATGTGTTTTATTCAATATTTTAAGTTTCCTTTAAGGTGAGTGAAACACAAAAACATTTTTTTTTCAGTGAATAATCAAGCATATGTGTTTTAAAACACATTGTTTGAAAGTTAGATAATATAATCTTACTATTATAAGCGGACGGCCGATGGGGCCGAAAAGTCCTAGAGTGGCGGCCGCGGACGGGTTGACGCAGCGTAGGTAGGCCGCACGCTCGATGGACCGTTGACCTGGTCAAGGTTGCGGGAATGCACTGGATGTGGGCGGCACAGGAACGGGTACTGTGGTAATCGATGGGGAAGGCCTACGTCCAGCAGTGGATAAATTTAGGCTGATTATGATTATAAATGTGAATGTTTAGATGGATGGATGTTCGAAGGTGTCTCCGGAACGGCTGAACGGATCTTTATGAAATTTGGCATACATAGGACATATTCTAAAAGAACACATATACTATTATGTTTTTTAATTCCGGGCGGATGGAGTCTGGACAGCTAGTATTTATAAATAAAACAGAAATATTTTCAGCAAAATGAATTTTATTATGTCATATTGTATACTCCCGTACAAAAGTAACCTAGTTATTGGTAAAATTCATATCGTGATTGTGAACAACAGTACAGTACTTTAATACTAATTAAAGCTATATTACACTTAACACTAGTGTACCAAAGAATAGAATTAAACTCATAGTATAGACCGACAAAGTTTACTGACCCGGCATAAGTCAAACTTAACAGCTGACTAGCGCCCTCCAGTCCGTACAAAAATGTACGATCTAGGATAACTGATATCTACTAATGGATAGATCATTGCTTGGAATAGCTTTTGATTCTTTCCGACTTAAACGTGCCTTGAATATCCAGAAAATTCCTATTATTACTTCCAATTCTCACTAAAACTACCAATCGCAACAGTCAGCGTTAAAATGGCGGAAATCAAATAGGCACAAAATTCTACAGTTCGGCCTGTCTATTTATAGAGGTAAATGTACTAGTCGTGAGTTTCTGAGACCAAAATACCCGTATTGTTATCTCATTTTTGTCAAAGATGAAAGACAAGGATAACATGTTTTTGAAGAGATTTTGGTCTCAAAAACCAACGATAGATCTGATACTGTCTTTTCATGGTTTTCTATTAATTCATTTTTTACATTTTACATATTTTCAGACAAAAGTAACCGAGATAGCAACGCCCTCTATAGGTTCAGATAAACTTGTCGTTTTATATATAACGCGGGAATCAGTATAAACCGATTCAACTAATGTGTTTCCACTGCCGAAACAAATACAAAAACACGTCTCAGACAAAGATGAACACTTCACAAACGTATTATAAACTGAAATAAACTAAGGTTATTGAATAAAAATCCTTTTTTTATTTTTAAAAGTATTTTTTTACCAAAAAAAATCTCTAAAAAAAATGTTTAATATCATTTATCTATT
Source organism: Papilio xuthus (assembly GCF_000836235.2). Lineage (NCBI taxonomy): Eukaryota > Metazoa > Arthropoda > Insecta > Lepidoptera > Papilionidae > Papilio > Papilio xuthus. The sequence goes on from NW_013531700.1 coordinate 5,090,289, forward strand.
ATAAAAAAATCACATTGTCAAATAATATATTTAAAACATACTTCGTGTGGCTAAAAACTTTTTGTATAATATTTTAAAAAAATCCTTCCTAATATCTTTAGTTTCAAACCAATTTTTAATTCAGAGAGACAAGTTGAGATAAAATTTTCAAAACACGTTACAAAAAATTATATACATAAAAATGTCGACAGTTAAAACGTTGAGACATACTTTGATGATGGAACTTTATTTCATAACATAAAAAAAAATCTAATTGTTATAAAAATTAGTAATAATGGAATATTTCTTAGAATTGCCAACTTACAAAAATAGTACAATAAAAAAAACTGCATTTAACAATATAGCTGAGAAATATTAAAAGTATAATGGCAACATTTTAATTGACAAATCGCAAATAAGTAACATTTTGCCGAATGGATTCTTACTTTTACTTTGAATTCGTTTATAAAATTTGAAATAATTAAAAATATTTTAATGCAATTTCATTCTAAAACAAATAAAGGCACATAAGGCAGTATCGTTTAATAGCAACGTATAGATTTTCTGTCACATAATTTTAAAAAAAAATGAAAATGTCAAAAATATTGCCAGATTATAAAAACATGCCAAAAATATTACAACAATTTACATCGTTTCATTTTTAATTAGTACAAGTACTAGTAGTATGACGAAAATAAAAAAAATAAAAGTCAGAAAAAAAATTGTCCAGTTTTTATATGTTTTGTTGATAAAGAGAACCTAACATTTAATTAGATATATAATCTACCTACATGCGATATGTCACACTTATACTAAAAGTACTCGTCGAAATAATGGTTATGAAAAAAAAAGTAAATTAGTCATTTGCACTTCATTATTATTTAAATCTTTGGAATTATTATGTTTATTGTCTTTGATATTTTACAATTCTCTGACTGTCTAAAGTTAATACTGCAAACTGAATCAACTGACGTAAGAGACTTCTCTGTCTAACTTTAGACTTGGTGTATATCTGTCCCGCTCTCTTTAGTGAAGTGCGTTGTAACATCGATAAATGTCAAAATGGTCTGTACTATATATAAGTTTATTATAAGATTCAAATAGGACTTTTTAAACCCTTATTAAAAACAAAACTAAATGTTAGTAATCACTAGCCGTTAGTAAATCTAATTAAAAATAATATTAACAACTTAGCTACTCATAGCAACAGCATAGTATAAAAAAATAGGTCAAATCTAAAAACCATAAAAAAATTACGAAATAAAATCATGATTTAAAAACTATCGTAATACGCATTATTAAAAAAGAGATCATTAGACAAAAACCAAACTGACCTTTTTATTTGTGTAAAAATAAGATTTTAATATATCGATACCAGCACAGCGCATCACTACGACCTTCCTTAAGACCTATAAGTGCGAGAGAGCACACAATATAAGCTGTGCCGTTCACTCGTATTAACTGAGGATGCGACAGTGATGTAATTCAATAAAATTTAAATTGTAAATTTATTTACCGCTTATATAAGCCTAATTACTTTTTAATTTGAGCTTCGATATTTTAAATTCAGATTAAAATTTCCAATACAAAATTTCATAAATTGTCAATAATTTAATTCTAACGTCAAAATTTCCTTCCTCATATCCTAGCTATAAGAGCACCATCATGATTTTGAACAATTCTTACACATTAGCGTTCAAACAAGAAAATTGACATTACGTTATTTTCTCAGTACATTCCTTGTATTATTCAATTCACTAAAATCAAACAAAAATAAAACATTACCACCAACCAAAAAAGTTAGTGTGTTTTTAATTCGAATATTAAAAGCCAAAATACAATAATTTGAACTTAAAAGAAGCTTGGATAATAGCGGAATATTTTTTGTCATACTATAATTTATGTTGTACTAAAAATGTAACCATTTAGTTGTACGTCCGGATAATAAACCGTCCGGATAATATATCCAAATATTACTGAATTCTATTGTCACTTAAATTAACTTATTTATATCTACGTATAAAACAATATTTATATTCCAATTGTAAATTGGAATATCAGTTATTCCAATTGTAAATTGGAATATCAGTTATTCCAATTGTAAATTGGAATATCATTTATTCCAATTGTAAATTGGAATATCAGTGGGAATATTCCAAGTTAACATATAAATGAACATCAATGCGTTTATTTAGTAAACGTAACATGTCTTTATACATATTTTAATATGCCGCTTAACAGTAGATTTCTGAGGCCAAAATCTCTATATAAAACATATCGTCATCCAAAATAGAAATAAAAATATGTTTTAAACTTATATTCTAGTCTCAAAAATTCATAGGAATTAAATTATTCCACATTAACATCTAATATTCCGCGTTAACATTTAAATGGAATATTCCGAAATTCAATTATATTCTTAATCACAATTTGTATATCACGACGTGCAATTTCAATTCAGTTATGTTCGATCGTGACGTTTCCCTCTTTTTGGTCACGAAAAAATTTTGACAGCCTCTGTTTTTGTATTTCATTGTAGCTATTGTTACTTGACCTGACTTCGTCTAGTAATTTTTTTACAGCTTTATTATTTGGTGAACTATTGCTCGCGTGTTTCAGGTCAGCTATGGCCGCTTCGTAGTTACTTAGAGCGAAGTTAGCTTGCGCTCGACGGTATAACGCTTTCTCGTTGTTTGGTTCAACGTTAAGTACCTAAATATATTTTTATTATGTATGAAAAAAACATATAAATAGTATTTTAAATACCTAGAGAGGTCTATTTATACTATTTCAGTAAACTAACTCGTGTTTATATGGATGGATGGATGTTGGTTAGGAGGTATCTCCAAAACAGTTGCATAGATTTCGATGAGATTTGACATTCATGTAAAACACAATCTGGGAGAACACATAAGCTACTTAACCAGTTTTTTTTAAATTCCGCACGGACTAAGTTGCGGGGAAGTTAGTCACGTAGAAATGAGTCCATGCATTCGAGATGACGGGACTTCCTTCTTACATTTGATTAAGGTTTTAATTGTAGAATATCTTTTTTTTATATAAAAAAAGTGGCAAACGAGCGGCCACCTTAAATCGTTGTAATAGCGAAGTGACCGTTCAGAGATTCACTCGGATATAAAATAGCATAATGTCAGTTACACTTACCTCAGTGGTGCATTTGACGCAGGCGCTGTAGTCGGCCAACTTGATGTGGCACGCGGCTAAGTTCAAGTTACATTGCAATGAGAACATCGCCATCACGCCAAACACTGAAAATGTTAAAAAATTGTTTCAATAATAAAAAAAACGAAAACTTCCCTATCCTATGCATCCCGTGGAAAAATCAAGATAATTAGAATAAGGTCTTCTAAAAAATACTTCCACTTCATGCTTGATTTCTATATTTCACAGTATTCCTATATATCTTACTATAATATTATAAATGCGATTGTTTGGATGGATGGATGGATGTTCACAAGGCTCCATAACGGCTGCATGGATCTCGATGAAATATGGCATACATATAGAACACTGTTGAAAACAAATAGGTGAAATCACCGGACAGATGATAATCGAAACGAGTGCTTAAACAGTTTTTTGTTATAAGAGAAGGGGGCAATCAAGCAGCGGGAACACCAAGGTGTTCAACAACGCCCATGGACATCAGCAATACAAGAGAAAACGCAGATCCGTTGCCGGCCTCATACTACAGTTACGCTAAAGGCCTGACAAGTTTTTATACTGGTTACCACAATTCTGACCTTGTTCTGGGTTAGGAAGGCGGTCTGATTGCAACATTTCCGCGGCATGAGACAAATATCGCAGACATTTTGTGTACTTCCTCGCCGCAGCCTTGTGTCGTCCGCGACCGAAGTACGCGTTGCCGCTCTGCTTCACATCACTTATACATGACAGTAACTCTTCTACCTAATATATTTATACTTAAAGCTGTATTTTATTTAAGAAAAAAAAAGAAACAATTGAAGATAGGAATCTAATCACACTTTCTTTTTCGAAATCTGTCATAGACGCAATAGTATTATAATAAATAAAACATTTTTATATTTATATCTATTTAAATCTTAATCATAATCAAACTTCCTGAAACATTACAGTGAACTTATATAAAAATGGCTAAAACACTGACGTATTTTCATCCGGTGTCGGCACCCGTCTAGTTTCGAGCCCATCGGGGGCACTTCATCAGGGTGAGTGGAACTGGTAATATTTCGCGGACGCGGCACCTCACACACCGGACGAACATACGCGAGTGTTTTAGCCGTTTTTATATAATTTTAATCTCAATCCTCCTATGACAGTGTTGAAGAAGTTAAATCGAATGACACCTCACTCGTCCGGAACACACGGGGATCGCGGACATAGAAAACTTGTTTTCGTTTTAATTAAAGAAAATACATTATGTACACGACATATTTTATTTTTGACATATAGACGTTATAATTTTATTATCTATATTCCAAGATGAAATGTCATTAAAATAATTTCTTAGACAAAATGGAGTCTAATAAAATATCACACATAACTTCCTCGAATCTTAAATTTTATATTAGAAATCTATACCAGGATAAAAGCGTATAAAAATAAAAAATGGACATATTCCTTATAAGTAAAATTGTAAATACCTAACCTCTCTAGTTTAGCGTTTAATGTTATTATTAACAATAATCTTACTAATATTATAAATGCGAATGTTTGTATGTATAGATGGATGTTTGTAAACGTGATCTTTGTCTCTCAGTGGCATAGATATAGAACATAGTCCGGAAGAACACATATACTAATAAAGTTTTTTTTTTTGTTAATTTCGCGCGAATAGAATCGTGGGCGTCAGCTAGTTAACCATAAACAACCTTGGTATATTAATTAATAATTAGCATAATAGACAATAGAATTACAGATCAAGCTGGGCACATGTCGCGTACATATATAGTAAACATATTTCCTACATTGTTTACACCGCTTTGATTGCTAATTTCAAACAAATACAGATAAAATATACGCAAATACTAAATCGGAACTTTTTTTTATTTATAAAGAAAATAAAATATTTTAAACAGAGATTGGTCTTTTTTTATACCAAAAGGCGGCAAACGAGCGAGCGGCCACCTGAAATAGCGGAAATAGTGAAGTGACTGCTGTCCATAGACATACGCAATTGCATATGCGTTGCCTACCTTTAATCGACGGTGGAGAGGATGCACAGAAAGAAAATATCTTCCCTTTCCATGCATCCTCTCATCCGTAAAGTCCACTTCCACTTCCCATCCTTTCCTTATAAAGAAAAGGATGGGAAGGGAAAGAGGACTAAATTAGGCCTCCGGGACGCACACTCATCAGACTGCACGCGGAATTGCTTCCACTTGACGCCTGTCTTCTGTGTGGTCGTGGTATTTCACCGGACCAATTCGTGCGAACATGTTAAAGCGGGCTCTACCACTGTTAATGCTAATTTAGTCTTATGATGTAACTAGCTGTTGCCCGCGACTCTACTGGCAAGGAATTTAAAAAACTTACTAGTCTATGTGTTCTTCCAAAGTATGTTTTACGTCTATGCCAAATTTTATCCGTTGAGCGGTTGCGGAGAAACAAACATCCATAAATTACATTAAGAAGTAAGATAGGATAATTATGATGATTCTTTTGACCGCTCAAAAATTTATATATTTCTTATAAAAAAAAAATTAGAAATTAAGTTATGATCTAACTTCGACTACTAGGAGATAAAAATCTGAGAGGGTATTTTAGTTAAAGAAAATCTGTTTTGTAATACTCGGCTATTATGAACTCCTGGTACATGAATACTTACAGGCAGCGTGTTCCATGCGGAGTCCTCCGGGTACTCTGGTAGTCTGTCACTTGTGCCGTCATTGCAACACACGCCCCAATCCAGTGTATTCAATATCTCACCGCAGTCCGCTATTATGCACTCCTAGTACAATTAGAAAAATCTCCTGAAACTTTCTCATTATCCAATCTAACCTGAACCCTATGTTATAAGGTTAATCACAGACATCTGAGGTCAACTTAAATTTGATAATAAACCGAATTTCAAAGGACATAACTTTTTTTATTTAGGCACTGATCATTCATTATTGTCAGCTCTATACATCTTCGCTGAGGGGCTCGTAGCCTGCCCTAAGTTAGTGACTAGGCCATAGTCGGTTGACAGCCTAGTTTGGGTTGACTTCATCACACATATCTTTGAAATTTTTCTCAGATATGTGCAGCGTCACGATGTTTTCCTTCACCATAAGAACGTCGGATAAATGTACATATGTTAATATTAATAACATTGGTATATGGCGGGATACGAACCCAGGACCTGCAGATTACAAGTCAAGTGCTTTAACCCCTGAGCCACCGACACTGATCATTATGAAACAAAAACTATAAGTTAAGTGAAACTAACAAATTAGTGATAACCTCATCCAAATCAATTAGCCATTTTTGCGATTAAATCACACAAAATTACAAACAAACAGACACATATTTTCCAATCACTGTGAACGAAAAGACTAAATATAGGAAATAACTCACAATACTAAGACGTCCATCATCATCAGCATACGACTGTATATCAGCCAATATCCCCAGACCGGAGTGTATATGTCCGAAAGCCACATTTCTGCCATCGAGTTGAGGACACGGCACATTCGTGAGACAGAACTGGGAACCATTTGTATGTGGTCGATTTTTGTTGGCCATACTCACCACACCAGGATCGTGCTGAAATAGAATTGTGATGAACTAAGATCTAGTACGTTTAATTATAGTTTTTTTTTCTTCAAAGTAGAGAGCAAAAGGCTATCAAATCCCGCTATAATAAAGAAGTGATAACTGGCCATAGACTGGTTCCAACCAGTGGTCTACCATAGACAACTTAGAAGGTTGCATATTTTACCTACCATGCAAAAACAATATAGAGGATGCCCAGATTACCCCTTTCCTATACATCCTACTCAATGTAAATAAATAATTTCGTAATTACATACTCTGTTTTTTTATTTTTTTCTTTGTCTCATCATTTGGCTATCAAAATGTGAATGTAAAGTCATCATGACATGCATTTCCAATACTATTGGTGTTCAAGGTAAGCAGACCTTGAAATAAAATTATTTTAGCAAATGTTTTCTTCCATTGAACGTTACAATGTAACTTTGATGTAAACTAACAGTAAACTATTACTCTTAGTATATATGTTTATATAAACAATAATTAAATAATTAAACAAACGCATAATGTTTACCTTGTGAATTACATATTTAATATTTATTAACATGTTTACGTCCTGATTCGTATATAATTAATATTAGAGATTGGAATAGTGATTCACATTATATATATAATGTGAATCACTATTCCAATCTCTAATCATATAGTTTCAAAATCATATAGTTTCATTTAAAGGCACGCGTTCTTTTATCGTCAACGCCAGTCTGGCTACATGTTTGTCAAAACCGTTGAAGTGGCTATAATTTCAAGATAGCGGAGCAAATTCGGTAGACATTTTTAAATTAGTATTAGACGTGTAGTTGGTATGCCTGTACTGAATAGACGACTCATATCGACGACTCAACGTTGTATGGAACGCGCGCTACGAGATATTCGCGACGCGAGTACTTAGTTCCCTTGTGTACGAAAAGCCTTACAGTATTAAAATATAACTGTATCGATTACTAATGCGATGTCATAGTATTACCATATAAACTTTAAAGTATATTCTTGAACATCATCAGTCATCCATACATCTCAATCAGCCTCTATATCAGAACTAGCTGTAGCCCGCGACTCCGTCCGCGCGGAATTAAAAAAAACTTAATCAGTAGCCTATGTGTTCTTCCAGACTATGTTCTACAGGTGTGCCAAATTTCATCAAAATCCGTTGAGCCGTTCCGGAGATACCTTCAAACTAACATCCATCCATCCATCTAAACATTCGCATTTATAATATTAATCCGATTTACTCACTTCTTACAAATATTGAAAGAATTAAAAACTCAATAAGTACTTTAAAGTATAACCAGACTTAAAAAAGTTAAGAAATGGTTTATTTTTAACGCGTATTTATAAAACTTCATCAATAAAAAATTCAGTAACACGAGACTTATTACGACGAAGGCAAAATCCTCAATGACCTTGATAGAAAGCGCCCTCACGCAGCAGTTCTTTACAATGTGACTTGCTAACTTTGAAACAAAGTTAAAAACAAACCATTCTCGTCAGTTCAAGGCCAGTTTTAGCATTTCTGGCGCCCTGGGCGAGATTTTTACGAAGATACTTTTTATTGTTAGGGGAAATCTTACAAAAATAGGGTATCTTAGGGAGCAACGCAGGCGGTCCTTTAATCTCTGGCGCCTGCGGTGTTTCTTATGCCCGGTGCCCTGGGCAGACCTATCTCGACAACTCTAACGTCGCTATTGCATATTTTATATCTGTTAAATATGTATTTAGTGCAAAAATATATAACATTTATATGTACTATCGGGGAAGTTGGCGGTATTACACCTAAAAAGCGACATTGGTTTAAACGTTTCGTAAGCATTGAGACTCGGAAACAATAACTAATAAGATACAGCTTTTAAATGTTTATGAATGAGTCGGTCAGTGGTAAACTATGCAATTGCTTTTTCCTATAATGTATCATTTGAATAACTCAACCTTATTGTTTATTTTGTAAGGGGCAGAGTTTGTCTCATTGCATGGTACAAGAAAATGTCTATGTTGAACACAACAAAGTGACATGACTGTACTACTATAAAGTTTTATTTTAGGAATTAAAATTGTTTAAATATAAAAGAAATACGAACCCTGAGATTAAAATTTTCATCTTCAAATGTTGGTCCATATATACTCTCCCCTCCTGTACCATCTCCATTGATAATATCTCCGCCTTGCACCATGAACTGAGACACCGCTGAAAATACAAATATAAGATTTTAACTTTAAGTTAAACCTCATAATTAATTCTTAACATTATAACTCTTTGATTTTAATCAACTTTTCCACTTATGCCCAGTTTACATGATTTAAGTCTAGCATTCAAATTTACACAGAGAATTCCAGTGTTAACAGTAAATATATCCAGTATGAACCCAATGCTAGATATGATCACTGGACTGGAATAATGCAAACTGGGCATTATACTTTACTTATCAATTGTAACTATTACATTTAAACTGAAAATAAGATGTGACTTTTAAAGGTACTTTTCATATTCTTCAAATACAAACAATATTTTTATTAGTATTATTAATTTAATCTTTATATTGTTGCTGTATCTTAATATTTAGCACACTTAATATTTAGCAAATGTCTCTCTTCTTTATCAAGAAAATCTGATAAGAATCTTATTAGATACCTTTATGGAAGCGAACTCCTTTGTAATGCAATGGCTTTCCATTGGTACCTATTCCTTTCTCTCCGGTACATAATGCTCTAAAGTTCTCAGCTGTTCTAGGCACTATATCAGCTCTTAGCTCTATTACTATTCGTCCAGCTGAAAACAGAGATTAATTATTCGTCTGAAAACATCTATGATGTAGATAACAAAAATGTAGTTTTGTTTTTGATACTATTAAGTATAAAACAATGTTCTTGGCTCATGAACAAGAGTCTTGTAGATTAGTTAAATGCAAATACAAACATGTGTATAAATATTGGGTATACCACTCTGATGTTTTGAATAAAATGTCCAGATAACTTTTGTTATATGCACATATACCATAAACTAACATATAATGAATAATTCATCTGCACAATGTTAAATGACCTCGGCCCACTGAACTGAATTTGAAGTCAGTCACTCGGAATAATCATAAATAAATCATAGCAATGCAGATGCAGTTATAAAGTGCATATCGCGTAGATACATATTAGATTAAGAAACAGTTTTAGTTGTTTTGTTACTGAATCTCTTAAAAACTACACAAACCTGGCTCGCCATCAGTCACTATATCTAAGAACACTAAAGGATTTCTTTGTTGCCTTTTCCGCTGAGACCCCGATATCATTTTTTTGGCAAATCATGAAATACATTTATAGCTATAACTCCTGTTAACTTATAAAAACCAACAAAGAAACAATAAATACGTGATTTGAATAGATGATATCATTATTTGAGAAAGAAAATGTAGAAAAACACTAAGAAAAATAAAATAAACACGAAGAGGCAAGGACGGGATCCAAATTCCTCGACCTACCCCAATCATAGACTGTTTTATTTTTTTAAGAAGACACAGGAACAAGACGTGTGACATTTGATTAATATACTCTGAGACTTCATTCGCTTTTTCAATGAAGAAAACACAATTTTAGAAGCTAAATTTTAGCTACTATGTACTTATAGACATACAATGGGAATATTAAATGAATTCAAGGTTAATTAAAAGAGTATGGTAGATTTACTATATAGCAAAAACTGACGTCATTGATAAATTCTGTAAAAACGAATCTACTTTTACTATTGTCAATGAAATGTCACTTGTCATTCAATGGAAATACGTCTCATTGCGTCATCACGGTTATCAATAGACGCGATGAAGTTTTATTAAATTAAGCAACAAATTGTTAATTTTCAACAACTTCAGCCACTCGGGTATACGTTTTATTAATTTTACAACATTTCTTGCTTCATCCACAATGACATGAAAATCTCTCTTACCAGGATAGTCGATTGCAAAACAGGTTTTCAATTCTTACTTTTTTACATATAACCGTATCTGTACTGTAAATCATTGTTTTTCAGCTTGAAAATGTCGTCGTCAGCAATATACATATTGGACGTGAAAGGCAAAGTCCTTATATCACGCAATTATCGTGGCGATGTAGACATGGGTGTCATAGACAAATTTATGCCCTTATTGATGGAGAAAGAAGAAGAAGGAATGCTGAGCCCGTTGTTACAGACTAGCGAGTGCACCTTCGCTTATATTAAAACAAACAACCTCTATATTGTATCAACTACAAGAAAAAATGCTAATATTGCTCTAGTGTTTGTTTTTCTGTATAAAATTGTGGAAGTCATGACAGAGTATTTCAAAGAACTTGAAGAAGAGAGTATTCGTGATAACTTTGTTGTAATTTATGAATTGCTAGATGAACTTATAGATTTCGGATATCCTCAGACAACTGACAGCAAAATCTTGCAAGAATACATTACACAGGAAGGCCATAAATTGGAAATGCAACCAAGAATTCCAATGGCAGTGACAAATGCAGTCTCATGGAGATCTGAAGGCATCAAGTATCGGAAAAATGAAGTCTTTTTAGATGTTATTGAATCTGTTAACTTATTAGCAAACTCGAATGGCAATGTTTTACGTAGTGAAATAGTTGGAGCTATTAAAATGCGAGTATATTTATCTGGTATGCCAGAATTGCGTCTCGGATTAAATGATAAGGTTCTATTTGAAAGCACTGGTAGAGGAAAGTCCAAGTCCGTAGAGTTGGAAGACGTAAAGTTCCATCAGTGCGTGAGATTGTCTAGATTTGAAAATGATAGAACCATTTCTTTTATTCCACCTGATGGTGAGTTTGAGCTGATGTCATATAGATTGAACACTCATGTGAAACCATTGATTTGGATAGAATCTGTAATCGAACGTCATGCGCATTCAAGAGTTGAGTATATGATCAAAGCTAAATCTCAATTCAAAAGACGTTCAACTGCAAATAATGTTGAAATAATTATTCCCGTCCCCGCTGATGCTGATTCACCTAAATTCAAGACAACTATTGGCAGTGTAAAATACACACCGGAACAAAATGCTATAACATGGTCAATTAAGTCATTCCCTGGAGGGAAAGAGTATTTGATGCGTGCTCACTTTGGTTTGCCATCTGTGGAATGTGAGGAAGTTGATGGAAAGCCACCAATACAAGTGAAATTTGAAATTCCATATTTCACTACATCAGGAATACAAGTTAGATATCTGAAGATTATTGAGAAGAGTGGCTACCAGGCATTGCCTTGGGTCAGATATATCACACAAAATGGTGACTATCAATTGCGAACCAATTAAAATAATTAATTAACCAACATTACATTCCTTCTATTTATATCTTATCTATATTTAAGTACCACTGTAGTGAATTGCAGATCAGCATTTTTAATTGTTTTTATTATTTGAAAGTATTAGCCTTATAATTAATTGACCATGTTATAATTAACTAGTTGTGTTTATTCCCTTTAATAAATATTTTTCACGATATTTGTATTTCCTTTACTACTAAATGTAATATCACAAAAAACAAATATCAGGAAGGGTTAAGGAATATGTTGCGCTGATCAGGTATCTCTGTATACCTGTAAAAAATGTTTTAAAATTGTGGAAAACGGATACTTTTACAGATACACATAGATAAAATTATTTTCTATGTGTGTGTCCTTAAATTAAATATGTTTAAGTAAGAAATAATAAGAGAAGTTTTAAATACAAGGTCAAATGTCATATGCCCATATGTTTTCAGGAAGCAAAAGTTTGGTGTGATCAGGGGATGAAATTGTTTTATTTACTGTTTGGTTTGTTGTCATTTGGGGGTTTGACTCATGACCTAAAGGTCTATGTTACCAAGTCATGAAATTAAAAAAAGGTTTGACTTTGACAGCTTGACAGTAACAGTTTGGTTTGTTATTGTTTGCTTACTATAATTAATTATTATGGATATCGCAAATAAACTAGTAAGAAGTATGAAAAGAAGACGTAAATTTTATTTAAGACAATACTGTGATTTTCTACCTGCAAGTGAAGCAATAGTAATAAAAAGTAAAAACAAAACAAGCAAAGTTAACCTCAAAAAGGATGATACTGTTCAAAATAAAATCAAGAATATTTCCAAGGAATTTAGAGTTAATGAAGTTAACATACAAATGGTTTCTAAGAATATATATGAACAGTTATTTAAAAAAACCTCTAAAGCTGTAGATCCAAATATAATTCAAAGGTAATAAACTTTAGTAGTCCTATGTTCTTGAATAAAAATATTTGTGTCATTTTCTTTATATGCTCTTTAACTTTGATTAAAATTTTTGTACAACTAGGAAATTACTTAATATTTTAATTACTCTTTTAGGTAAGTTCCTAAAGCATTAAAAAAAATTACCCTAAATATCTACATTTTTCAGGTGCCAAGAGGATTTGTTAAAACATGGAATAAACTATAAAGATTACAGTAGCATACCAGATGTAGAATTAAAATTGCCTAAACTAGAAGGGAATGATATTGAGGAGCATTTCTATAATATTGGCGAAAGACTATGTGCTCCATATAGAACATTGTTAAATAAATTAGCAATATCTAAACTGCCTCCATTACCAAAGGTAAAATAAAGCTTACAATAGTAGCTAAGTAATAGTAAGTAAAGTTACTGCATCTATATATATCAAATATGGTTGTGAACAAAATTTAATAATATTTCTCTCTCTCTCTCTCTCTCTGTAATCTATGCTTTTGTTTTTTTTTTTATTTTAAATTTGTCATTATTGAGCATTAGCTGTCATTCTGTCAGATCTGTGATAATAGGTCAAGCTGTTCCTGAGATGACCTAAAAAAGCTGCTGCTAATAGACAGACAGACAAACGAAAATGTTAAAATTTTGGTTTTTATTGGAATGGAAACACACCTATGTACAAAATGTTACATTTTTTCAATATTACATATACACATTCAAAGATATGTGTGCAATCAACCAACCCGCACTTGGCCAGCATGGTTGACTATGGCCTAATCACCCTTAACTTAGGGTAGGCTCTGAGCCCCTGGGTGGGGACAGATAGTGAGCTGATGATGATGATGATGACATTCCGATTTTATGAATATGTATGGATGCACTTATTATGTGTATAACAAAATTAAAGTTCATAAATTTAAATTTTCAGAAATGGTCAAGAACAAAAGGTTGGTGTAAATATTCAACCACTGATCCTCCTGAGCCAGTACCATATCCACCTGACGATGCTCTGATATTTGATGTGGAGGTCCTCATGTCGGCAGGAAAAAGACCTACTTTGGCATGTGCTGTATCATCAGAGGCATGGTAAAATTCTCAAATAAAAATTATTATTGCTAAACATGAACTTGAACTGTCATAATACTTGGGGTAATAAATGTTATTGCCTCTGTTTTTCTTAATGATAACTATAACATAACACTCACGCTAGATAGAGAACATGGACCCACATTTCACACGGTCCGGATATATCTCTCTTCTATATTATGTTATAACTTAGTAAGTAGTCTGACTTCTTCCAGACTATGTTCTACATCAGTGCGTCATCAAGATAAATGCAGCCATTCTGGAGATACATTCTAAGAAATATCCATCCATCTAAACTTTAGCATTTATAATATTAGTAAGAAATTAGATAGTAAATAGTATTTATCCAGTTGAGTGACTGTCTGTTGGCCTTATTTATTTTTTTACTAACAACTAGTAATGATTTTGAAAACTTTTTATATTTCTAGGTATGGATGGGTTAGTACACGTGTCGCAAATGGGGATCCTCAAGAATATTTTGATAATGTGAACTACGAAGACTTAATACCATTGGAGACTGATGAATTAGAGTTAAATGTAAATAATCTAAATAAAGCGAGAATTGTAGTTGGTCATAATGTGTCATATGATAGAGCTAAAGTCAAAGAACAATATTGGCTTGAAAGAACGGGTGAGTAGATGTTGTTTGCACGAGATTAAAAAAAAACTTTATAAGTAGCCAGTGTGCTTTTCTAAATTGTTCTACATCTATTCCAAATTTAAACTAAATCTATGCACCTTGTAACAAACATCCATCCATCTAAACATTCGCATTTATAATGTTAGTAAGATTACTACATATTCAAAGAAATACAAAATCTATGATAAGCCCGCAAATTGTATCAGATAATTGTTTGGTTTTTTTATATTATAAGGTGGCAAATGAGCCAGCAGCCAAACGGTGAAGCGACTGCTGCCCATAGACATCCACAATTGTAGATGTGTGTGGGAATATTATAGGCTCCTTTTTTTAATTCTGCGCTAGTAAACAAGCAATCTGGTAAAGAGCGTCGGTGGCTCAGAGAGAGCGTCCTGGGTTCAAATCCTGCCATGTACCAATATGTTTTACATTTATCCCACGTTCCTACGGTGAGGAAAATATCGTGTGCATCACGAATCACCTGCACATATCTGGGCAGGAATTCCACCCGCACTAGGTTAGGGTGATTGACTATGGCCTAGTTCCTAACTTAGGGTAGGCTCCAAGCTAGTCCGTGGGGACGTATAGTGATCTGATGATGAAACGACTGCTTATTATGTTCCTAGGTGTACGTTTTATGGACACAATGTCGATGCACACGTGTGTCAGTGGTGTGACAAGCTACCAGAGAGCAGTGCTCAAAGCTAAGAACAAAGAACCCGACCCATCAGATGATACCTGGATAGATATAAGTTCGCTAAACAGTTTGACAGAGGTAAATAACATTTTGTTTTTATTAATAAGTTTTTTAATATCGATTAGCTCCATGTATTGAGTTTAAAAATAAAAAAATGTTTGCTCTTAATTAGATTAAAATTGTTGCTGCGACTCATTTCTTTTTAGGATGACTATTCTAAAACTTTACTAAAGTATTCAACGATACAAAAGACAATCTAAAAGATGGCAATGGCATTTTTTTGATATTTTATTTCGTGTCATAAAAATAAAAAAAAATTACAGGTGCATAATTTATATTGTGGCAAACCAGTAGACAAAGAAACCAGAGATATATTTGTCGATGGTACAATGGAGGACGTTCATGAGAACTTCCAGACTCTGATGGATTATTGTGCGCGTGACGTCATCGCAACACATAATGTACTCAACAAGTTACTGCCGATGTTTCTAGAAAGATTTCCACATCCAGTTACATTGGCTGGTATGCTGGAATTAGGTGAGTTTAAACAATAAATGCGAATGCATGGATGGATGGATGTTTGTTGGAAATCTCCAGCACGGCTGCATGGATTTTGATGAAATTTGACAAAGATGTAGACCACTCTTCCAGAAGAACACATAGGCTACTTAATTTTTTTAATCCAGCGCAGATGAAGTTGCCGACAAAAGCTGTAATATCATAAATGCGAAAGTTTGTATGGTCGATGGATGGATGGATGTTTGTTACATTTTAAAGACAGGTAGATAGTCTGGAATTTCACAGGCACAGGTTTTTTTTTATTTCACGCAGATGAAGAGCCGGTAATTTTTTTTTATAACAGAAGGGGGCAAACGATTATGTAATGATCGATTGCAAAGATTATAGATATGCTATTTCTCAAAAGAACTGGATCAATTTGCCTTGATCGGTTTCCAAATTACCTTTGGCATCGTGCCCTTAATCCAATTGTTTAGCGAGAGCTACTTAAGATGTTGAGTGAAGATCTTATATTAGTGTGATATAATATAAAATTAATATTGTAAGTTAATTTATAATTGGTAGAATAGTAGTGTAGAGAGAGTAGTTTAACAGTGGTAGAGCCCGCTTTAACATCTTCGCACGAATTGTCCCGGCTCGTCCGGTGAAATACCACGACCACACAGAAGGCAGGCGTCAAGTGGAAGCTATTCCGCGTTTCATCTGATGAGTGTGCGTCCCGGAGGCCTAATTTAGTCCTCTTTCCCTTCCCATCCTTTTTCTTGTGAAGGGTTGGGAAGTGGAAGTGGACTTTCCGGATGAGAGGATGCATGGAAAGAGAAAATATTTTCTTTCTGTGCATCCTCTCCTCCGTCGATTAAAGGTAGACAACGCATATGCAATTGCGTATGTCTATGGGCAACGGTCACTTCGCTATTTCAGTGATTTCAGATGGCCGCTCGCTCGTTTGCCACCTTGTGATATAAAAAAATAAAAAAAAAATTCTTATACATTTGTAATATAGGTACAGCATATCTCCCAGTAAATTCAAATTGGCAGCAATACATAGACTCATCGGATACAATGTTTGAAGATTTAAAACTCGAATCGCGTCAACTATTATCATTAAAAGCCGATGAAGCTTGTAAAATGATGATCAACGATGAATACAAGAAAGATCTCTGGATGTGGGATCAGGATTGGTCGACACAGAATATGAAATTAAAAAAACAAACAACTAAAAAGAAATATATACAAGAACCGAATATAGTAAAGAATGTTCCAGAAGAAAAAGAAACATTAGATAATTTTAATAATATTAAAATAACTAATATAGACGATGAATGGATAAATATTAAATATGATATGTCTAAAGTTGATATACTCTGTGATGATTATTTAAAAACAATAGAACATAAAAAATGTAATTCAAATCAGCCAGTTACAATAAAAATGGAGGATTTAACTAAAAAGTTTTCATATCTCTATGATATGGGGAAAATGTTGCCAGTAAAAAGACCGTATTTAGCCGGTTATCCTGCTTGGTATAGAAAATTGTGTACTAAACCAGGCAAAGATCCAGACTGGATACCTGGTGCTAATAGCATAACAACTAGTATGCAGGTAATTATAATAGAAAATTAAGCTATTTTTCATATATTTTTTAAATTAAGTACAACGCCATCTAGTTTCAATACTTTTTCGTATTTTTTTTAAACTACCTTCTCTTTCTAGATAACACCGAAATTGCTTCGTTTAACATGGGAAGGTTACCCCTTGCACCACATCCAGGGCGAGGGCTGGGGCTTCCTGGTGCCGTACAGCAGGCTGCAGGAGGAGGTGGAAGACCAACCAAGGTTGCCGTTGGAGAAGCTACTAGAAGCTTGTCCCCTGGTGCAGACGCCAAAGGAAGTGGATACAGAACTATATGTGCTGCCTAAGACAGTTGAGGTGAGGATCTAAAGATGAGTTTCCACTGATTAAAAAGCAGAGATAGAAAATTATGTTTTATCTATATACAATTAATAAAATTGGAATGTCTGTATGTAATATCAAAAAGAAAATTATATGTGTAGAGAACATACATCTATTTGCTTAACTTATTTAAAAAAAAACAAACATTAAAATTCTTGTCGGTCTGTGAGTCCGCGGTTTGTTCTTGATAACAACTTAAACTGCTCGTCTAATATTAGTATATATTTTTTTATCCCGCATAGACGAAGTCGCGGGCGACCGCTAGTTATAAAACAATGATGTCTAAATGCTGCGATTATGTTTGTGAAAACTTACAGTAAGGGATTGAATTTTAAACAGATATAAAGACGGCTAAACACTCACGTTTATTCATCCGGTGGCGGACCCGCGGCGGCGGCGGAATATACGTGATTGTTTCGCCGTCTTTATATCTGTTTATTATAATGTCCACGAAAGTTTGATAATTTAATAGATTCAATTTTGTTAAATTTGACCTCAAAGTGCCTTCAATTTGGTACTAACAATACAGCGAGTTACCATATAACGTTACTACTAAAAAAAAATATATATATATACAGGAGGATCTTAGTAGAAAAGCATATTATGCACGGAAGAAGTACGATGATAAAGCGGCAGCTAATCAGTATCACGGTCTTGGTGTCTGGTGCGGGATACAGATACAAGGTACGATGCTAAATGTCTCATAATCTTACTAATATTACTAGCTGTCGCCCGCGACTCCGTCTGCGCGGGATTATAAAATAGATGTTGTCCGATTCTCAGAGCTAGTCAATATGCTCACAAAATTTCATGAGAATCGGTCAAGCCGTTTCGGAGGAGTATGGGAACGAAAATTGTGACACGAGAGTTTTAGATATAAGATAAATGCGAATGTTTAGTTGGATGTAGAACATAGCCTTGGAAGAACACATAGGCAACTAGACATTACTAGTGAAAAAAGCTAAAGGCGTGAATGTCGCGCTTTCGTTACAAAGTCAAGTGTCAGATTAGTGAGGGGACATAAACGTTGACATTTTAATAAGGCTAGTGTTGTGCCGATACACCGGCACAGGGTCGGATTTTCTTCCTAACACTAATTAAGTTTTTTTTATAATCTTGCGCGGACAGAATCGCGGACAACAGCTAATACTGTATAAAAATAATTCAGTATGTATAATTTTAAGCATTATCGTAAAATCGATTTTTTTAATTATGGATGAAAATTCGATATCCTTATAAAAATAAAAATAAAAAAGTTGTTGTTGAAATTGTTAGGTTGCTGTCACTTCTTAAGATTGCCGCATAAAGACGGTCCAAAATACAAAGTGGGCAATCCTCTGGCCAAGGACTTTCTTAATATGTTCAGTCAGAACGTTCTCGCAGCTCAGGGGAATGAAGCTGAAAAGGTACGTGAATCTACAATATTAGTAATCGCTAACAAGTTTATTCACATATCTAGACTAACATGATACCTATCTTATATGCATGATTGAACAAATCTAAGGTCAAATTATATTGGTTTTTAATCTCCGAAACGTTTACTTTTGACATATTTTTTTTTTAACTAAGCACAGATTAAGATAAAAGTAAAACTATCTCCAAGACCAAAATGCAAGTTTTACACATATTGCCATCTCTATTTCGTCAAAGATAATGACAGGGATGAGGATATGTTTTATACAGAGATTATGGGCTCACATACCAACGATGAATGTTAAGTGAAACTAACCAATATATTAGTAAATACTGCATCCAAATCGATTAAGGTTTGTAGGTTCTATGTAAATTGGTTTTCTAGTTCTTAGTTCTTCTTGTATATTTTTCGTGTACAAAGTGACATATTTGTTTATAATATTAGTAAGATATAAATGTGTGTAGGTGTTAACTTTTGCGCGCATGATGTCATACTGGCGCAACAACCGCGAGCGCATCCGCGCGCAACAGCTCGTGTGGTTGCCCGCACGCAGACTGCCGCAGCGCATGCGCAACCATCGACAATACGGCGCTATTATACCACAAGTTGTCGTCTGCGGGACACTTACGAGACGGTTAGTTATAGAATATGTATTAACTGTCAGCTTATTTATGTCCCATCTTTTTCCTTAGTGATTAGGTCTCGACCACGCTGACCCAGTGCAAGATTCACACATATTTAAATTTCTTCTCAAATATGTACAGTTTGCAGGTTACATCACGATGTCTTCCTTCGATGTAAGAACGTCTGATAAATTTACTTATTGTTCAAACGAATGGTTACAAGAAATCAAATCTTGCGTGTTATTTCTTCCACAAATAAGGTTCATTTATAGCTTCTTATTCGAGAGTCAAAAATTACTATAGTTTTTGCGTGTATACTTATTTGATACGTATCCATTGCGCGTTGTGATGCAGTGCAAGCGAGCCGACATGGATGACGGCGAGCAATGCACACGCGGAGCGCATCGGCTCGGAATTGCGCGCTATGGTGCAAGCTCCGCCCGGGTACAATTTTGTAGGCGCTGATGTTGACTCACAGGTACGAGTGAGCCTAGCACGAAAATTTGCGTAAAGCGACGTATCGTCATCGTCTTTATGTCATGTGGTATGAGATTTTTTGCTAGACTTTATCGATAACAGCGCTATACAAATTTTGTCGATAACGATACGATGGCGCGTATCACAAATATTCATAATAGGTGCACAATAACGATTTTATCTATACAAATGCTCTGGGCTAGATTTCTATCGCGTTTCCTTCTTTTACTATAAAAGAGGGGGATAATAGTGTGTAATTCAAACTGTCGCTTCCTCTGACCTTTTTTATCACACAATTTTAACAGAATAACTGATAAAGGTCGCTATGCATGGAATTTTACTATACATTTTGAACATTGAATTCTAATCTATGTGATACTTTAGGAGTTATGGATCGCGGCATTGCTAGGCGATAGTACAATGGGCGTTTGTGGAGGCACGGCGTTTGGGTGGGCAGTGCTGGCGGGAGACAAGGCTCGCCGCACAGACCTGCACTCACTCACTGCAGCCGCTGCGGGTGTCAACAGGGACCACGCTAAAGTCATTAATTACGCCAGGATATATGGTCAGTGTATTCTAGTTTCCGCTGATGAAACATCATCAGCTCACTATATGTCACCAATGAGGGGCTCGTAGCCACCCTAAGTTAGGACTGACTAGGTCATTGTCAGCTAGCCCATTGCGGGTTGACTTCACACATATCTTTGAATTTCTTCGCAGATGTGTAGGTTGCTTTATAAATTCCTTACAAACATATCGGTACATGGCAGAATTGGAACCCAGGACTAGGTTACCAATTAAGTGCTTAACCCATGAGCCATCGACGGTCCATGGAATAGTGACGTTCAAAAATAACGGAATAGTAAAAGAGATAGCCTTTTATTCAGGCTGAGTAAAAGGCTATTTTATTTTATTTTTAAAAGAGATATCCTTATACTCTGCCTATCCCGTTTAGATCGTAAAATTAAGGTTTATGTTATAGGTGCGGGACAAAACTTCGCGGAGAGATTATTAAAACAATTCAACCCAACAATGACGATATCGGAAGCCAAGAGTAAAGCTGCGAAGATGTTCAGCTCTACCAAAGGTAAACGCGTCTATGTGTTGAAGAAGAAATATATGGAGGGCCTTATTGATGAAGATTTAGAGGGAAAGGTGAATTTTATTGTTTTTTTTTTCTTTTCAAATCGAACTTTGAAATATCAATTTTTATGTAATATAATCTGTGGACATACATAATTAGGTATTTTTAGATCACAATACAGATATTAGTAAATAAAAGGACTTGACTAGTCCAGTACAATGTTTATGTAAATCTAAAATGGTCGCCATTACAAAATGGCGGACGACATAGATTTGTAATTGTTTACATATTTATTAGTCATTCATCATCATGTTTTTTTAAAGTGAACTCATTTCAAATTTTGTTATTACAATTTGGATCTTATTATGTAGACAGTAGAGATGTCGGGGTATCAAGCGATGCGTCTTGCGAAACTAAGCGGTAAGAAGGTGGAGGACATGTTCGAGCGGCCCGTGTGGCTCGGCGGCACCGAGTCTGATATGTTTAACAAACTGGAAGAGATCGCTGGTGAGAAGAAACTTGTTATCTGTGATTTTAAAAAAGTATTAGATTTAAGTAAAAAAAAATTATTATATGTAAAATGTTTGGACATTGTCCCTTCTAGTATTTTTGTAGGTCTATGATAAGTATTATACGAGCGAAAACAAAGGTGCCACTGGATTAAAACTGGAAAAATGTAAACACACACTGCATACAATTCATTCCATTCAAGTTTTCCAGTCGTAATCCAGCGCTGATTGTAATCGCTGGATTGGAATAATGTAAGCTTGGCATTACAATTCATGATGAATTGTGTAGATTCGGAAGCGCCATCGACTGCGTTCCTGGAAGGTCGTCTGTCCCGTGCACTGGAGCAGGCGGGCGGGCGGTGGGCGGGCACGCGGCTCAACTGGGCGGTGCAGAGCGCGGCCGCTGACTTCCTGCATCTCATGCTCGTCTCTATGGCACATCTCGCACCAAATGCCAGGTTACAATCACTAAATTGCTTCTCGTAGTTAATAATCAATTTTTTTTGTTTTTTTTTGTGTCACTTTACTAAATGTGCACAAAGTTTGACTCAACAAACTACAGTGGTTTGCTGGAAAATATAGTTAAAATAACGATTTTAGAGTTTTTTATAGCAATTAGAAAAATCATGGATGTAACTTAAGATAATTGTAAAAGATTATTAAATATCTTAATTCATCTGAAATAGTGGGTCTTGTAAAATACAGTTTTTCCTTTTAGATTCTGCCTCAGTTTTCACGACGAAGTGCGATATTTAGTTCCTGAACATTTGAAGTACGAGACAGCGTTAGCTTTGCACATAACTAATCTCTTTACAAGGGCATTTTGTTCTCAACGGTAAGTTCGTACACAGAACACGACATAATAACATCTGAACTTAGTGAAATAACTTACTAAAATAGCTTTGATCTTTTGTTACCTAATTTAGTTTATAACACATAAAACATGGAAGTGTTACGTCAGTTTTTGTTATCCTGCACAGTCTATATAGAAAGATATTTTAATACCTTTTTTTATTTTAGTGTTGGAATTTACGATCTACCACAGTCGGTAGCTTTCTTTACTTCGGTAGAAGTGGATCAAGTTCTAAGAAAAGAGTGCAACCTCAGCTGCACAACGCCCTCTAACCCGCACGGCCTGAAGAAAGGCTATGGCATACCGAATGGCGAATCATTGACCATATTTGACGCTATTGAAAAGTGTAAATTAAATAAATAATTGCATTATTAAAGTGTCTTTCCTTTGAGCTCGTCACAACCATGTTTTAATGTGAGTGCGACCCGCATAATATTATTAAAACTCTTCATTTAATTTGCAAAACAAAGTTATAGACCTTTACATTATTTTTACGAATGCAATCTGTGTATCATCCATAGATAACCATAGACAACTAATCTACTATAAACAGACTTGTCCATAAAAAAGTAAAGATGTCAAAAACCAAAACGTCAAGTCGTAGTTGCTGTTTTGAGGTTAAATAAACAAAAACTTTTAAGTTTTAAACTTATTAAATACTTACTCATTTCTTATTGATTATTTAAATGATCGAAAATGTCTAAAGTAACAAAACGTAAACATGTGATGAACGAAGCTCTCTGGGACGATTATGAATTGCCAAAAGATAATCAAAGTATCGTCAAAGTTGTTAAGAGCAAAGGAAATAATCTGCATGAGGTATTCTTTGATTGTATTTACCAAGCTTAAAGCTATACTTTCAACCCACAAGTTTAAAAAAAAAACAAAATTATGAATGCCTTTGCTTGCTATTTTAAATTTATTACACATCATTTTATTTTAACATGCTCGTACTTATATTGTTTATTTTGATGCTTATTCGTACATTGTTATTGTTCAAAGAAGAATGTCATGATTTTTATAGTTTTCTTTGGACCATCTAAAAAATAACTGGTACTATTTATTTTACTGCTTTTAGATTACAACACCATCTGGTGAAGAATATTTAGTATCAATGCCTACAAAGTTCAGGAAAAATATATGGGTGAAGAGAGGTGATTACATCCTTGTTGAACCAATACTAGAGGGAGATAAAGTGAAAGCGGAAATTGTAAAAATAATGAACAAGGACTCTATTAAGTATTATAAAGAGAACAATGTGTGGCCTAAGGAGTTTGATGATGAAAAGAAGAAACAAGTGACAGTTGATGATGATGATTTGTTTGTGAACACAAACAGAGCATATGTACAGACATATCAAAGTGATAGTGACTCAAGTGACTCGGAAAGTGATAGTGATAATCAGAGTGATGATAGCAAGAAATAAAAATTATTTCCATAAACAATTTTATTTTATTTTGTCAATGGATAAAAATAGAAGCAGTAATCCACAACCCAGTAGGATTATAAGATTACCAAATTATTAAAAATGTCTCTTTTATTCAATTTTAATTAACTCTTTATGAGTGTATGTCATAATAAAATATCTATAATAAAAACATTACTATCTATTAAAATAAATAATGTAACAAATATAAATTACAACATCTTAACTAATGCATTATAAATATATTTCTTTCAATTGCTTGTTATATGCATATTCACCAAGTTCTAGACCATTACTAATGTATAATGTTCTCAAATATACTTTTTTTTACATATTACTCCATAGCTGGCTTACTGTATTAATACTAACCACATATGTAATTTTCTTGTTCATCATTAATTCTGGAAGGCTGATCTTCAAAAAAATAATTGATAAATATAATTAATTGTAAAGAAAAAACAATGAAACGAAGACAAAACTAGGTAGACTACCCCAAGAGAGATATATACATGAAAATTTAATTTAATTATTTATAATATCAAAGAGTAATTAGTTTAATAATGCAAAAGTGATAAATACTTTAAAATCTCCAAATTGGAGTTATGTTAACTTTGTACTTATATAAAAGGTAATTAGTGGCACATAAGCTATATACTTCTAGCTTTAAATATACATAAATGCAATCTATATAAGCTACCAGTAGTCCTAATATTGCTTTTATTTATTATGACATTGAATATCGTAAATAGAAGGCATTTAGTATATGAATGATTACAAATTTTAACACTATAAAATATATATCTGCTCAGTTCTTCATCCCTTTGTAGATACCAACTCTAATTCATAACATCTTTCAACATACTACTATATATTTAAATTTCATTCAAAAGTAAGAATATATAATTATTATTTACTTTATATCAGCTTCCGCATCATCTGTCATTATATACTCATAAATACATTTAATTAATTCAACAGATTTCACTTTAGCCCACCCTTCAGTCTTTGTAATAAGTTTTGCTTGACCATCTTTTATAAACTCTAATGTTAATTGCTTCAGTGTCTTAGCTGAATGTAAATCAGCCAATTGTAGTGTCTCAATTGCATTGTCAACTGTTAATTTTTTGTGCAGCGCCTCCTCACATAAGCCCTTAAGTCTGCTCAATTGGTAATAGTCTGCCGCTGCTAGGAGTTTCTCTGGAATTTCATCAACCTTTGGTGCTTTGTCACTATATATGAACGTAAGAACTTCCCTAAGTACCTCGGCCTCTAATGGCGACTCTATACTATTAGTAAAACATTCAGTTGTGTTATGCTCAAAATGAGCCTTAAGTACAGCACTCCTACTAGAAAGTACAGCTTTATGGACTTTGTACTCATCTCCTTCAACAGACTTCATTGTTACATCAGAAAACATACCATTATGAAGAAGATTCTCAATATCGTTACTCAGTTGAGCTTCGAAAACATTAGAGCGATCGATTTTTATATCATTAGATACCAAAAATTGGAATTTTAAGCGCAAGCTTCCGTCACTTAACAAAAATATGTCACGACCATCGTAACTAGCAATGTCCCTTTTAAATAATGTAGCTAAATATTGCCATTTATTTGCATGAACGGTGTGATATTCTTTAATAACTATTGAACGTTCTTCAAAACGTTTTAGGCATATAGTTAAAATAGATTTTAAAAACACCGAGTTAGGAGATAGATAGTATATTTCAATAATATCGTTATCACGTCCAAGGAATTGCATTTTCAATTGGAATCTTGACTCTATGATCTCCAAGGTGTGATCTTTTGATTTGTCTGTTCTGAATTCTCGACAGCTTCTATTTTCTAACAGGTTAATAAAATTTGGAACAGTCCATAGTATGGTATTGATCCTCGTTTGGCCTTCAATCCGAGTTGTATAATTTATGCTCGACATAATAGCACAGCTCTCGAATTAGTTTATATGAAATTTTTAATTGTTTTAATTTAGATAATGTTTTTTTGCAATGTTTTGACTGATTGTTTTCGCTTTTTCTTGTCTATGAATGGTGCATTTATCATAGACAAGCTGCAAAGATTGTAATGAGAGATTACAGATGCGGCAAAATTACAAAAGTGCTAAGTGCTCTTTAAGACATCACAACATAAGCAAGTTAACTTCGGTTAAACCTGCGCACCCTGCTTAAAATAGTTCATAGCAAATTGCAGTCCACTTAAATCAACAAAATAGACTTCAAAAAAATCGTACATTTTGGTTGATTTTGAACCGAAAGCTAAAAGTATGCAGTCATTTACTCTTTGGTCGCTATTTTTTCACTCTTTCATAAAAAATACAACTCTCATCATCACTCATAATTGAATCGTGAAATCTTGATTTTTGGATTAATCTTATCAATAATGTGCATTTGATCGTAAAGTAATCGTATCGATAAAAGAATATCAGGCTCATATCGTATTGTAATGAGTGTCAATTCAGTAAAGCGTGACAGTGAACGGGAGAGATAATTTATTGTAATTCCTTTCAGCTAGTTTCCGACAAATGTAATTTGGTGCTCGTTATGGAGGATTATAAATTTCTTTTTAAAGTTGTATTAGTCGGTAATGCTGGTGTTGGCAAGACATGCTTAGTGCGTCGTTTTACGCAGGGGCTATTTCCTCCTGGGCAAGGTGCAACGATCGGAGTGGATTTTATGATTAAAACTGTGGAGGTGGATGGCGAGAAAGTGAAGGTGAACAAGTTCACAGGCCATGTCTAATTTGGTCATTTTTACGTAAAACAATGAGCTGTTTTTTGCATAAGAAAATACCTATTAACATTAATGATTCCATTAAGATTTGTGTCTATTAAAATAACTTTTTTTATAATTAATAGTCTTAATATACTTCAAGTTCCATATCATAGTGATTATCATTAAATCCTTATGAAATATTATTAATTTCATTTGAAACAAGTTGTAATCTTAATGTTTTGTAACTTGCAGCTGCAAATATGGGATACTGCGGGTCAGGAGAGGTTTCGGTCTATAACACAGAGTTACTACAGGTCCGCGCATGCTCTGATCTTAGTTTACGACATATCTTGCCAGCCAACTTTTGACTGCTTGCCTGACTGGCTGCGAGAGATTGAAGAGTATGCAAATAACAAGGTGCTAAGGATATTAGTTGGTGAGTAATGCTTTTTTTTGTTTAAAGACATAAACACTACATAATTAAAAAAAAAATAAAGGCTTAAACATAATTATCAAAATGAAATATAAAATAGTATGATACCTCTATAAAATACATATTGGAGTTATGTAAAAATAGTTTTATTCCTACAGATCTTTTTAAATGTTCAATATGAAAACCGCAAAAGTTGTTTAAATATACAGGATGATTAATGCAAAGATCAAAAGCTTTGTGGAGATAGAGAACATCAATAGCTTTCATGTAAGACCAATGTATTTGCAAGCCTTTGATCCGTCCATAAAGAATCATCCTGTATATCTTAAAATAGTATAATTGTTATATTTTTGTTTTAAAATAAGGTAACAAAACTGACAGAGAAGACAGGGAGATACCAAGACACATAGGAGAGGACTTTGCACAGAGACATGGGATGTATTTCCTGGAGACATCAGCAAAAGAGGCTGAGAATGTGGAGCGGTTGTTTATGGAAATTGCTGTTGAATTGATGGAGGTAATAAGATATCCGTTTTATTTAAGTTACAATAAGATAATGGTCATATATCCACTAATTTTATACTCAATTACAGTAACTTATAGGAATAGTATTATTTTTATGTAAATAGAAATCACAAGTAAATGCTTGGAAAAATACAAATTAATTTCCTATATAACTCTCTGTTATTATATAATGAAGAATAGATTGAGTTTTGAGATTATAGTAGACACTTCATCTCCCAAACCATAGTAATTCATATTTGCGATTATCCAGAATACTGGTATTAAATCCCATCGCACACTGCAGAATTATTGACCAATGTGTTTTATGTAAAGATGCCCCTCAAATTCCGAAATGAACATTGATTTTCATTAATTGTTTGTTATTTATTGTTTTTAATAAACACACAAGCTGTCGCCCGCGACTCCGTCCGCGTGCACATATATAAAAAATTATTAGTGTAGCCTATGTGTTCTCTCAGACTATGTTCTATATGTATGCCAAATTTAATTGAGATCTATTCAGCCGTTCTAGATATATCTTCAAACACCCATCCATCCATCCACATCACATCTATCTAAACATTCGCATATATAATATTAGTAAGTTAAATAAAAAGCAGCTCTTCAAGGCATAAATTCGAAAAAAAAATGAATAAATAGTATCCTATGTCTGTCTCCTAAATACAAAGTAAATACTAAATACTAAAATAAGCTACCTTCTCACCAATTTTGAGGCATATCGGCAAAGCCGTTCTTGAGTTATAAATAGTGTAACTAACATGACTTTCTTTCATATATATAAAGATAGATTACAGTATGTACTACATATGTAAGAAATGGGATACACTCAATTACTCAATTGTTCCATTTATCTGTAGATATTTGTATTTGAGTTTAATCCTCCAGTAAGTAAAGTCAAAGGTGTATAAAGATGGCAGATTAGGTATTACATGGGACTTTAGAGGTCACAGGGTTAAATGGTGATGACCAGGTTACAGTACAACAGCTGCATGAACACATATGTTACATTACTGTATGTTATATGGTTAAGCTGCTCTACTCTATGGCTTCTTGTCTGATGATACAAGCAATTTAGAACATATAACAATATCAAGGATGTCAATTGACTTTTTTTTACATTTATATGGTCTGTTAGACCAGTTTTACCTGCATTTAAAGCAGAAGTAAAAAGTTCTTGGTTAAAAAGTCTTTGTTCATATAAACAAACTCTCTCTTTTAAAAATAACTGGTATTTTTTTATTTCATCTTTTATGATGGGAACTGAAGTTATACTAAAAATGAGTAAATAAATATGTGGTGATTTCTGTAAAAGACAGAAGAATAACTGTCCATTTCCTTTTCAGCAAGCGAAGTGCAAGGAGCTGCCCAAATACGATGGTAGTTTAGGTCCCATAAATGGAAAGACAACATCGGTCGGCGATAGTTCCTGTTGTCTACGCTCTTAAACATACGAATTTATCTCATTGATATTATTAGTGTTGTATAGCGTTTTTATAAAGAGACTGTTTTATCGATATTCAATTCATTCGAATTTAAATTCGGATTATAAAAAATTAATATTTTCTAAACAATTTTATTGACATTAAAATTTTCAATATTAGCTGATTCGCTTCTTGTAGAATGTAGAAAAATTGTAGTTAAAGTCTCTTTATAAAAATGTATCTGTTAATCGTATTCGCTAGTGTTGGGTTGTCGACATTCCAGTAGCTTATAGTATAAGAGCTATGGTACAATGTCATAATTTGAACATACAATGGCTACACCCAATTAAATTGATATTGCTGAGTCGTATTACAATTTTTTCTAGTACTTTACAATTATTTCTCATTAAAAACTTATATGTCTGTACTTAATCAAATCAAGAATTTCTAATAAATTTAATTAACGTATCATCGTCTAATATTTGGGTAATAGCTAAAGTGTGTTCGTGTTTAATTTTTAATTCAATAATTAATTTCGACAATACGCACGGAACGTCAATTAACTGGAGTTAATTATCTTGTGTTATGATTTATTATTGATTTTTTTTCTGTCCGTAATTCTCATTGTTTACATTATGCCAGTACAATAGGAAATTGGCGCTGAACTGGCATGGACTGTTTTAGCTCACTGGCGCCAGTTACTGTTCACATTATGCCAGTTTTGAGCAAGTTATCTGCCAGCGCTGATTGCGTATGTGGTATTATGTTTTTTTTTGTTTAGAATGATCTGTTAGTTGTGACATTGTAACATAGTTTTGAAGTTAAACAATTTGCCGTTGCAATTTTTGTTAATATTAAGTAGATATTGGATTAGTTGCGTTGTGGTAATATTTAAGAAGTTTGTAGTATATCTACATATGTTGTACTATTTTTAGGTTGATACCGATTTTTTATGAGGCACATGTATATTGCAAGGTATAATTATGACAACGTTATCTGAATCGGTAAAGCAATTGTCGTGGTTAGGTCTGGCAAAAAATATGTTAAACCTACATGGTCATAGAAAATGGCATAAAAGAAAAAATTACATGACAGCTACAGTACGAAAATAATCATTTGTCACTTTTTGACGTTGACAGGGGGCGCTTAGTGCACTGTCATAATTTAGTTTCACTTATGCCTAATGGGTCAGATAACTTTGTCTATTCACATCGAAAAATTTACTCGTTTTTTTTTTAGATTATTTTGACGTATTCTGTCTTGGATTTTTTTAATCTGTATGTAAATTTTGGATAAATTGCAGAACTTTTTAGTTGCTTTTAAAAAATAGCTTTGGAATATGGAATTATGCAATATCTGTAACTCATATAACCTACAAGTTGTGAAGAAATGTGATCGAAAAGAATATTTACATGTGCAATTATACTTATTATTGTATAATAGAGAATTATTTTTTTATTTTAAACACAGTACATTTGAAAAAATAACCAAAAAATATTTTTTTTTATATTTTGGTCAGATTTTACACATCACACATTATTTTTTTATTATTTTAAAGTATATAGGAATTATATTTTTTATTTGTGAATTGTTAATTTTAAGTAAGTGTAACATGTTGTATTTATTGTACATTTACGTGATAAGGTGCCTATTTTTATTTTTTTTAACACATAAAATGTAGTGTTGTGCACTTTGGTGTCAGATTAAGTTTTGTGATTTATTGTGACGTGCAATTTTGTTAGAATTTTACACAAATGGCATTATTTAAAAAAAATCTTCAAATGTATCTGGTAAAGTAGAGCTGTCTTATATTATTTAAATGTTAAAACATATAAAAATCAAGCAACTTGTGTAACATCCAAAAATGTTACAGATCTGCCGTAAAATATACATTTAGCTCTTTAAAAAAATAAACCATCGATTTCGCTAACGAACCTCCCTAAAATTAAATCGATTTTTGTGATAAAACTTTGCGATTCTGTAAAATCGATTAGAAATTGTGATATTTAAAAATTATAATGTAAGGGGGCTTTACTAGAAACTTGTAAAATTTTTGCACGAATATAAAGGGCAAATACTGTTCATTAGATATTTTTTTTAAAGTTAATATTTAAATGGTTTTACTTAAGCTTAAAAAGTCAATTTACTTGCCACGCCATGTTTAATGTTGTATTGTTTGATTTTGTATAATAATTAAATTTTTTCTAACGTTATCATTGATCATAGAAAATAAATTCTCACCAAAGAAACTGAATTATTGTAATACTCGCAATAAATAAATGATCACTTTGAATATTTTGTTGTTTGTTTTATTTCTATTTAATATAATCTTACAATTATTAAAAATATACGAGGACTCTTTAACTTAATCCTCAATACTAGTCGCAGCAGGCGACATTTTAAACATGGTAAATGATTTAATTGCAAGGTCAAAACCCGCTTTATTTTATATGTTAGTATCTGAATTGTAATTCTGGTAAGGTAAAAACTCGTTAACAAAAACCTTTTTGGCCATGGTATTAAACTGGTTGGGGATAAAACTTGTCCTGATATCGAGTTTCCAGTACTGAATGATGTAAAAAATTCTACGAAAATGAAATAATGTTTGTGAGCCTTTTATTCTCTAGAAGTAGGATATCACTATATGTCATTTAATTTCAGTTAAAGTTAATAAAAGTACATTTTACATGCGATATATAATATCGATAATACTAACGTACACAGTTCAAATCGATTTTATCTCGATGAGTGACACATCACATAGGTTGTTTTATCGATCGACTCGACACTAAATGCCGCTTCAATTGAAATGGCCGACGTTTAGGGGGAGTGTCTAGCGGAAATTAAAAATCTTATTGATATTTATACTTGATTCTGTAAGTACAATGCGACAATCAGTTACTATTCGAATACTAAGTATTATAAAATAAAATTCAATAATAGTGCTTTGAAGTAATTCATAATTTGATACATTTCCGGCCCCTGCTGCTACAGTATTCAAAACAAAGTGTTTAATATTTTTAATTTGTGTACGTGTGATAAAGACGTAATTATTACAATAATAGAAACTAGTATTATTTCAACAATTCAGTGTTCAGTGGAAGTGTATTATTTCTTATTTATTTACATATTACATTTACTGTTTGTATATTTAATGTATTCATGAAATGTTATAATTAAGTCGTTTTAAGAAACATCGACCAGGTAACTAATTATTGAAGCTAATTTTGCAAATTAATAGATTTTTAAAATTTTCAGATTATCTTGTATTAAGCGAAAAGCTTGCATTCCAAATTTAGAAGACTGTTAATTTTTTATAAAGTGGCTGAAGATGGCCTGGCGTTTTAAGGCATCTAAGTATAAGAATGCGGCACCGATTGTGCCTAAGCCTGAGGCATGCATACGAGATGTGTGTGTTGGATCATATCAGACATATGGAAACAATATTTGTGCCTCTGCTGCGTTTATGGCATTCAACTGGGAACATGTTGGGTCTAGTATGGCTGTGTTGCCGTTAGATGATTGTGGAAGAAAGAGTAAGACAATGCCTTTGCTCCATGCCCATTCTGATACAATAACAGATATGGAATTTTCTCCATTCCATGACGGACTGCTATTGACTGGCTCGCAAGACTCATTGGTAAGAGAATATTCTGTTTTATTGCTTTCTCTCTCTATTAAATAGCGATGTCCTACTTGTTGAATGAAGCATACATTCTTATCTGTGCTTCTAATTATATTTCAGCTACTGACTACTTGATTTATTTTTAATTACCACAGTTATGAGAGGCCAGTATGATTTTAGAAAGCATTTCTAATTAACATTGTAGTACTGAAAAATGTGCATTTCTGCAACCTATTATCATCTAAAATTTTTATAACCACCTACCTGTCACCCACAACTCATGGAATTTAAAAAAATATATATTTAGAGCCTATGTGTTCTCACAGACTATGTTCTATATGTATGCCAAATTTTATAGAGATCTGTTCAGCCGTTCTAGAGATACCTTCAAATAAACATACATCCATCTAAACATTTCCATTTACATTAGTGTGATATAAAACAAAAAGGTTATTTGAAAGGGATGGTCATTATATTGTTTAAGATAACTTTCACTCTATTGGTAAAACAAAGATAAAGTTATTTTAGTCTTATCTAATATTTAAAAGCAGTAAAAACAGTTTCAAACTGAACATATTCTAATATTATAATGTTAGTATGCTATAGTTATGAAAATGAACTGGGCAGTTTGCATAAGTTTTTTAGTATTAGGCTCTTTTATTGTTTTAAGCCTAAATAATACTAATTTGAATAGAAATAGGCGGTGTATTTTCTTATTATAAAAAAAACTAGCTGTCGCCTGCGACTCCATCCGTGCGGGATTAAAACTATTGGTCATAGCCTAATGTTATATAGCCTAAAGCCTTCCTCTATAAATGGACTGTCCAAAAAAAAAAGAATTTTTTAAATCGGACCCATAGTTCCTGTGTTTAGTGCGTTTAAACAAACAAACTCTGCTGCTTTATAATCTTAGTATAGATAATCATAGTATGAACTAAACAATTCGTTTATTCATAATTTTCTCTCTACATAATATTCAGTCAGCATTTTATACTTTAATGGCCATTAACTTAACTATGCAAGCTTTTTAAATGTTAAAAACCGTGTTACTAGCTAGCATAGTCAAGTGTGCCTCTTTTCATGTTTTACAGTTTCCATTTTTAAATTTTTTACCTTGTTTAATATACAGTTTGCAGTTTGGCATCGTGCCAAGATCTTGTTTATACCAGACCTATTATGCTAGTGACTGAGTGATTTATTTTTTTAAACAGTTTATATGTGAGCTTAACTGTTATATATGGACAGTGTTTATTTTATAAAGCATTCAAGGAGGTAGGTAGAGATAATAAAGAGGGTAGTTTTTTTTTTAGTAAAATAATGAAATATAACTTTATTTTCTACTTATATTGCAATTACAACACATTTGTGATACCATTTATTTATCTCATTGTCTATTTTTATCTTAAGTTTTCACTTCTGACATAAAATAGGTCTTAAAGGCCAGCAACGCATCTGTGGTTCCTCTGGTATTGCTGATGTCCATGGGCGTTGACCACCTCGGTGTTCCCGCTGCTCGTTTGCCCCCTACTGTTATAAAGAAACATATCCTCCTTCTTATCCTATTTGATAAAACAGAGATAGTATATTTTTAAACAAAATTTATGCAGTGACGGTATTATAGTCATCCAATCTTTTGCAGGTAAAAGTATGGCACATCCCTCAGGAAGGGTTGAAGGAGTCCCTCTCAACTCCTGAGTGCACATTATCACAGAAGCAACGGAGAGTGGAGAATGTAGGCTTCCATCCGGTGGCTGATGGACTTATTCATGTTGCATCAGGATATGAATTGGCTCTTTGGGATTTAACTAAACAAAAGGAAGTGTTCGGTAAGAGAAACTGCCACAGTAAATTTAAACATAGATGAATTAAGAACCTAAAAATATATAGAAATGATAATCATATTTTTTATTATTTTGCTAGTAAACAAGGATCATGCAGAAGTAATACAATCTACATCATGGAAGAAGGATGGTCGTCTTCTAGCAACTTCTTGCAAGGACAAGAAGGTTCGCATATTGGACCCAAGAGCACCGGAAGCGGTGCTGAGTGTGGCTAATAGTCATCAGAATATCAAGGATAGTCGGGTTGTGTGGTTGGGGGATAATGATAGGATACTTACTACTGGTGAGTATATATTTTCGTATATTTTTAACAGTAATTAAGGAAATTTAGATAATTTTAATTTTAGAAACCCTTAAAATCCTACTATGTTTTTAATATTATAAATCCGAATGTTTACATGGATTGATGTTTGTTTGAACATATCTCCAGTATAGCTCAACGGATTTTTATGAAATTTTGCACACATGTAGAACATAGTCTGGAAGAATACATAGGCTACTAAATAAGTTCTATTTTAATCCGCGTGGACGGAGTCGTGGCAGACAGCTGGTACATGGAGATAAAATTGAGTTATATTGCTTCTTTTGGAAGCCTTTTACAGTAAAATTTGTAAGGTTTCCAGATCTTTAGATGATAAACTAAACTATTAATAATTAAGCTACTACTTCGCCTTTACTCTTAATTATTCTTAGTTTCACAGCAGCGATGTCCCCACTAATCCAAGCATGGCCGAAGACATTGACGTTAAATAATTTTTAACAGGTTTTGATTCAGCCCGTCTCCGTCAAGTGATGATACGTGATATTAGGAACTTGTCTGAGACCCAGAAGACATTGGAGCTGGACTGTTCCACCGGTATTCTGATGCCGCTCTTCGATCCTGACACCAATATGCTGTTCCTCGCCGGGAAGGGGGATACTACTATACTGTATATGGAATTAACGGACCGTGAACCATATTTGATTGAAGGATTGAGACATTCCGGTGAGTTTTTGTAGTCTTCTAAACTAATATTACTACAGTATTCGTAGTATTTTTTTCGCAACAGTTTCAATCATCATCATCATCATCAGCTCACTATACGTCCCCACCGAGGGGCTCAGAGCCTACTCCAAGTTAAGGGTGATTAGACCATAGTCAACCACACTGGCCAAGTGCGGGTTGGTTGACTTCACACATATCTTTGAATTTTTTCTCAGATATGTGCAGGTCGTATCAAGATGTTTTCTTTCACCGTAAGAACGTCGGATAAATGTACATATGTAAATCGGAAAACGAAAAACACATTGGTGCATGGCGGGATTCGAACCAAGGACCTGCAGATTGCAAGTCCAGTGCTTGACCACTGAGCCACCGACGCTCCACAGTTTCAATATTGTATTTAATTACATTATAACATATTAACTGTATTTTTTTTTTCAATTTATTTTAAAAGAAATATTTTAGACATCTCTTAAAAAGGCATAACTCTAGTTACGGAATGAACATAAACGCTGCTTATCTACTTTTAATCTAAGATTTTGTTTATCTTTTATCTATTCCTTTCAAGATAGTTTCTTGAAGAGATATTATGTTGTATATGAATTACTGCAGTCCTATAAACAATTAATTGATTCTTTATTTTAATTGTTTGATTGATTGAGTTTTTAAATGCACACCTTAGTGTAGATTTTGTATGATAATGAAATAAACATTCTACTTTTTGACTGTATGAGCTGTAATTCGATGTCATTTCCTAGAGTGTGTTACGGTACAGTCAGTCAGGTTTTTATAAATTATCTTACTAATATTGTTAGAATTTTTGGATGGATGGATGGATGTTGTTTAGGTTTCTAAAATAGATGTAAAATATAGCCCGAAAGAATATGTTAATAACATATTTTTAATTATGTTTTTTTTTGCAATGACAGTTGTTTGGTTTGCTAAAAATATATGTGTTGGTACCAGGCGAGCAGACGAAAGGTGCATGCTTGGTGCCGAAGCGCGCTCTGCGTGTGATGGAGGGTGAAGTGAACCGCGTGCTGCAGCTGGCCGGCTCCTCTGTGGTGCCCATCATGTACCAGGTGCCCAGGAAGGTAAGAACATAACAGCCTTTACACAATAACGCAGACATTAATCGCACAATCTTTGCTAATATTATAAATGCGAATGTTTGGATGGATGGATGTATGTTTGAAGGTATCTCCAGAACGACTGGAAGGATCTTGCTGAATTTGGCATAGATGTAGAGTATAGTCTGGAAGAACACATAGGCTACTAATTAATTATTCTTTTTCATAAAGATTGTAAGAATATTTGACGATATATAATATAAGAAACATTGGTTGCTTTTTAAGATTAATCTGGCTCTTTAAAGTTCGATTATTGCACTTAGGCCAGTTTACATAGGAGCCATCATTATATATATTTTTTCTTTTACTTACATGTTCTATGTTTATATTCAGAGCTATAGAGAGTACCACGCGGACCTGTACCCGGACACGAGCGGCGCTGTAACTTATGTGAACGCAGCCATGTGGCTGCAGCGCCAGGACCGGCCTGTGCCTAACATCTCATTGCATCCAGACCACAACAATTGTAATCAGGTATAGTCAGTGACATTTATTTACTAGCCATTTGGCATTTGACGCTAAATAAAAGATAAAAAAGTACTATATATTAAGAAGTACAGTAGTGTATGTTTGTAGTGTCTTAAACAAAAATGTCTTAAAAAAATTAAGGTGCTTAATTCAAAGGATTTGTACAACTTAAAAGCATATTTTAAATAGTTATTATTTTATGTTTTTAAACATTTTTTGATATGATGAGTTTGATGAATTGTCATTGTGAATTTTTTTCAATAAATCTTATCGGTTTCGGAGTAGAACCAACTGTGTAGATTATTTGACAGACAGACTCAGAACTATTAGTTGTCTATTGCTTAAAATATTTATATGCGTTTTATTTTATTTTTGTTTTTTTTTGATAATTTATATTTTATGATGCATGTTTTATTGTTTGTCTTTTTATGTTTGTGTTCAAGCTAAGTAGTGGTGTTGTGTTTTTTTTATTTTATGGTGTGGTTTAGTTTTATATTGGGTGGCATTTATAAAGTAAGTAAATTAGATTTTTTTTATATTTTTGCTTTTGTTTTTTTTTTACTTTTTTAATTTAAAAAAAATCTATAAGGCTAATTTAATATTTTATTTTAAGGTACATCGCGGAAATTTAGAAGAAATGGTAAAAGCTATACTTGCAATGCCTCCATTAAAGAAAAATGAACCAAAACCTATAGTAACACAAATAATTGAAGAACAACCAGTTATTCCAAAGCCTAGAACACCAGAACAGAGAGAAGAAGATAGAATTGATTTCATCAACGTTAAAGACATGATTAAAGGCATGGAACGACAGACTGTCGAACCAAAAGAATACACCAAAGAAACTAATGGTTTTCATAAGAAGATCACCGACAATGGTCATGATTGTACAGAAAAGAACGAGGAAGAATTTAAGACTGAAGAATGTAATAGAATGGAGAAGAATGATGTGGAAGAGAGAGTTTTAGAGAAGAATGATAGTACAGATACTGAAGGTAGTCTATCAAGAAGTAACAGTTTGATCAACGGTGTTCCAGTACAAGCACCTAAGCCTTTGCCGAGGTCTTCTATATCTGAAGCCGGTTCGATGGATGAACATTCAGAGGCTCCAAAGCCTAAACCAAGAACCACTACATCTGCTGTTGGTTATAAGGTATTTTATACATAGTGTGTGAAGATTTAATTTTTTTTTGTTCGATTTTGTATTTTTTTGTACATTTTTAATAGATTTTTTTTTTCGATTGCTTGTGTAATTTATTTTTGAATTTTTTCTGTTCCTTTATTTATTGTATTGTGGTTTTAAGGATTGGGTTTGCTTAAAAAACAAATCTTTTTTTTAATTTTTCAAGGCAATATCTTTATGTGTTCAATGTTTTTGTGTTTTTTTTTTGACAGATCTTTTTTTATTTTTTCATTTATGGATTGTTAAATATTTCCAGCCTCGCCTGGGTCCAAAGCCGTTCTCAGCGTCGTCCAGCAGCGAGGAGTTTTCCTTCGACAAAGTGTTCTCAGTCCCCGCTGTGCCTGGCTCTATAGCTAAATCTGATTCAAGTAAATATGCTTTAAGTATACGTAATATTTATATTTATTTCATATCTATCAAAATATAAAATTAATGCATAAAAAGTGTTCATAACAATACGGCACATCACCCTATTACTATAATTTTTAATGGACCAATCAAAAAAGGAATATATTTACTTATTTATTTATTACATAAAAATAGAACAATCTTAGCCTAATTTTACATATTTAAATAAGAAAGGCTTATAACTTTTATAGTTATTTTTGTATGAATACAAAAACTATATTGCACGTAAAGACACTAAAAATACATAACAAAAATTAGTACTAAGATATGTGTAAAAAATCCTCATCAATAAACTTAATAAGTATTGAGAAAAAAAAATTTACGATACAAAGCGCAAATTTTGACAAAATATTCTTTGTTTCTCAATTTTAGTGACGTCACCAGTGTCTGGAGCAGCATCAGTGACTCCCGCTAGCTCCACTCCTGTCGCAAAAGAAGAAGAGAAAGAGAAATCTCTATCTCCAACTAGTGATGTTGAACCTGCTGCTAAAGGTATTAACATTTTCTATCCTTATGCCCAGTCTTTCCTGAATTAAATAAAAATAAACTAGGTATAGATTAAACAAGTATAGAACAGTTTTCTATTAAGGAAAAAATGTTCGAATTAAGTTGGGTTGTTTTAGAATATATCAAAAGCCAATAATATTTGAGTGAAATGTAGTTTAAGATCCTTTATGCGTACCTAACAGTTTTCAATAAAGTGCCTTATACAAGTTTTGAAAGAAATGAACAAAAATTCATACACCTTTTATCCTCAACAGAAGAGTACACGAACGGCAAATCCGATACCAGTTTAGAGGAGGAAGTGAGCTCCTCCGACTCCGGATATAGACCGAAAACGCCCAGCACCGCTGAGAGGAGGAAAATGTTCGAGACAACAGAGTAAGTAGAAAACTAAATTTGTCTCATGTCGAATCTATAGTTTGTCTAATCTATGACTCTGACATAGATTAAACACATCAAAAAATGGTCATAGATTAAATGGTCATAGATTAATCGTACAAATATAACAAAATACACCAGCCTTCATTGCAGGAATATTATTGTTTATAACTTGTCGTTTTTCAGTGGAAATCAATCGATTGCTGAACGACGTCGCGCGTATGAGTCGCGTTCAGTGAGCGTTGCCGCCGAGTCTGAAGCTCCGCCCTCGCCCGCACCACTAAGGTAATCATCGATATTATTTAAATTCCACACTTAGTATCGCTTAATGGTTACTCTAACGCTAAGTGTAGATTTAGTATTATAATTTTAATTAACCACTTCAGTATTGTTATCATTCAGACGTAGAGACTCATTGAAGTCGCGCAAGAGTCCGGAGCGCGAGGAGAAGAGATCTTCAGTGCCCAATGTAACTACTAAGAGGACTTCCACTGTTTTTGGTAAATATTTCCTATATTATATACTAATTTCTTATGTACTTTTTGTCGATTTATTATCTTCACAATAAATTAGGTAAACTTCGGAATAAAATTTCCTATGGCTACATAAATTTGTGCGTCGGTGGCTCAGTGGGTTACGCACTTGACTTGCTAGCTGCAGGTCCTGGGTTCGAATTTCGCCATGTACCAATGTGTTTTATCGATTTTCGATTTACATATGTACATTTTTTCCGACGTTCTTACTGTGAAGAAAATTATCGTGATGCAACCTGCACATATCTGAGAAGAAATTCAAAGATATGTGTGAAGTCAACCCGCCCTAGGCCATCATTGACTATGGCCTAGTCTACTGTAACTTAGGGTAGGCTCTGAGCTCCTCAGTAGGGACGTATAGTGAGCTGATGATGACATTAAATTGTGTAATGGTTTATTATTAAAAAAAATGATGTAATTACTAACTACGGTTTATATTTTTAACAGGCAAAGTATCAAAGTTCCGTCATTTGAAGGGAACTCCCGGACACAAGTCGACGCATGTGGAAAATATCAAAAATATCAGCCGTCAGATATCTGGAGAGTGTAATGGATTCTATGGTAAGATGTAAATTGTTATTTAAATATGTCGTTTAATTGTTACTGCATTAATATGTAATAATTTATATATATATATATTTTTTTTTTTTTTTTTAAATATCATAAGGTGGCAAACGAGCGAGCGGCCACCCGAAATCGCTGAAATAGCGAAGTGACCGTTGCCCATAGACATACGCAATTGCATATGCGTTGCCTACCTTAAATCGACGGAGGAGAGGATGCACACAAAGAAAATATTTTCCCTTTCCATGCATCCTTTCATCCGGAAAGTCCACTTCCACTTCCCATCCTTTCCATATAAGAAAAAGGATGGGAAGGGAAAGAGGAGTAAATTAGGCCTCCGGGACGCACACTCATCAGACGAAACGCGGAATTACTTCCACTTGACGCCTGTCTTCTGTGTGGTCGTGTGTTATATCGTTACATTTCAAAACGCATATAAAATGTATTGCAAAAGAATTGCTACACTTTTAAGATAAATTGTCAAAAGACCCTTAAGAAATAATTACACTATTAATTGCGTTTAATGTCGCGAGTTTCCGAGTCCAAAATATTTATGTAAATAAATGTTTTCTTTGTTTTTTCAAAGATAATAAGATAGATGACGAGGTTACATAACAATTTTGAGCTCAGAAACATACCGTTAATCAGGTATTCCATTATTACCCTTTTAGATTTAAAAAACAAATTGTTCCAGCAAATGGTGTACGTTGCGCTGTACCAATAAGCGGTGGAGGCGGTCGTGTGGGCATAGTGGAGCTGCCGCGTGGAGCCACGCCCATCGCGGTCGCGCCCCGCCCACATCCCTCCGGGCTACACCCACATGCCTTGTTACATGCCGCGCCTCTCAACGACTGCGCATGGGACCCATTCTGTGCACAGAGACTGCTGGTCGCCTGCGATGATGGCATGATCCGAGAATGGATATTACCAGAAAATGGTAGGTAGCTTCGCCCCCAAGAACTATAAGCCAATATTTTTTTATAGCAGATGGTGCCAAAACCAGCCAAAATTCGCTGAAATAGCGAAGCAATGCCTAGACATCCGCAATAGTAGATGCGTTGTCTACCTTTAATCGACGGAGGAGGATATGCACAGATTAAGGATATATCACTTTCTCATCGTCCGTTAAAGTCTAGATAGTTTAGTCTAGAACAAACTTCATATGTCAATCTATCAATGTGAGATGAAAATCCTAGTACAAGAAGATAGAGAGAAAGAAAGATTATGTAAAAAATAATTTAATGCTATGTTTGTATAACAAATTGCAGGTCTACAAGAATCAACGAATGAGCCGAAGCGTACATTCTCCGCGCATCCGGACAAGATCTACATATTGAGGTTCCACCCTACAGCTTCGGATCTGGTAACCAGCGCGGCGCATGACCTCACCATCAAACTGTGGGACCTCTCGCAGCCGGACCCACAGCCAGCCATCACACTCACGGGACACACGGATCAGATATTTGCTTTAGACTGGTCCTGCTGCGGAGAATATCTTGCTACTCTATGCAAAGATGGACTTATACGGGTATGTTCGTTCATTCATTTAATCGTATTAATATTATAAATACGAATGTTTGGATTTATGGATGGATGGATGTTGCATAGTAATACATACAAACATAGTATGGAGGAACACATAAGCTACTAATTAGGCTTTTTTTAATTCCGCGCGGATGGAGTCGCAGGTGTCGCTAGTTTATTTATATATTGTTTTATTCATTCAATGATTATTTCACTTCTGGTTTCTGAGACTGAAATTTCTGTACAAAACGTATCCCTGTCATTATCATTGACAAAACAAAGGTAACACTTTTAAATGGAGATTTTCGTCTCAGAAACCCACGGTTAATAATTTATTTACTCATTCATTCATTTAATAATGAATGCCATTAATTCATTGATTTAAACAATTACATTTGTAATAAGAATATGTATGTTGATATGTTATGTATATGTACATCCAGATATACAAGCCGCGCGAGTCAACAGAGGCGGTGCGCAGCGGGCCGGGCCCGGCGGGCACTCGCGGCGGACGTGTCGTGTGGGCACTCAATGACACGCATCTTGTTGTCACAGGATTTGACAAGTTAGTCATTTTATTGACATTATTATGCTTATAAAAATAGTTTTTTTTAAAGCACTGCTGAATAAATAAAAGTGTATTCGGTTTCGGTATGGGCAGAAATTGAACATTTCCAGAAGTGTGGTGTAAATCTTTATATTTTAGTGTAAAAACCTTTAAGTTTATGTTATTAGTACTGTATTTTCTCTTAAAATAATAACACTTAACGTGGGTTTCTGACATTAAAATGTGTCAACATATTGTCATCAATATCAAAATCTTTGACAACACAGAGGAGATTTTGGACTCAGAAAGCCACGGTTGAATATTTACTTTAA
Source organism: Papilio xuthus (assembly GCF_000836235.2). Lineage (NCBI taxonomy): Eukaryota > Metazoa > Arthropoda > Insecta > Lepidoptera > Papilionidae > Papilio > Papilio xuthus. The sequence goes on from NW_013531700.1 coordinate 5,133,643, forward strand.
AACTTCGATGGTTATTGCTTTGTTACCTTTTTTAAAATAGAATGTGAAGGTTATTACAATGGAAACCCATTATTATTGTATTTCAGAGTATCAGAGCGTCAGATCCTGCTATACAAGGCGTGTGACCTGTCTGCGCCGCTGTGCACTGTAGGCCTGGATGTATCCCCCGCCATACTGCAGACTCACATCGACCATGATTCCGCCACCATATTCCTTACAGGAAGAGTTAGTTCCCTTTTAATAATAGAAAGAAATATTTTTACTATTTTCATTCAATTTTAATTGATAATAGGTAAATTTTATACTAAAGTTATTTTCATATAGCTTGGTAGTTTAAGGTCATCGCGGTGGACCTTTCTAATATTGTGTTCAACGCAGCAACTCGCGCGAACTTCAGAGCTGTTAACATATCTGAAATCATTTATACCGTTAGTGGGTCTTAGTACTACTTTTGACAAGTATATTTTTATAATAAAAGGTTGCAAACAAGAAAGCGGCCATTCACCGAAATAGCGAAGAGAGCACTGCCTACAGACATCCGCAATTGCAGATGCGTTGCCTGCCTCTAATCCACGGAAGAGGGGACGCATAGAATATTTTCCCTTCCTAAATGTACCCTCCTCCAATAAATCCTCATTATCTTCATATTCTTTACTTATCAGTATGTTAAATTTCAGGGCGATTCAACAATATATTGCTACGAGGTAACTAGCGAGCCGCCGTACTTGTGCGCGCTGTCGCACCACCGTGCACCCACGCTGCATCAGGGTATCGCCTTCCTGCACAAGAACCTGGTCGCTGTTGAAAAGGTATTGACTTTATCAAATATCTTGACCGCTCGGAACATTACATGAATCTCTGTACTGAATGCAATTTTAGAAGTGGTTAGGCGTAAAAGGATGTGGAGTAGGGCACTGCGCGATCGAGCCTCCGTGTAACTAGCGTGTGTACTTCCGTGTAAGATTCGGCTTCCACTTCTGAAATATATAGAACAAATTCTCATCCCTTTAATTATTACAGAAATCTTACCATAGATAAAGTGTATTACATTTTGCAAGAATTACATATTTAGTTTGAGATAATTTAAGATAATTATTAATTAAACTCAAATGCTAATTGTTTTATTTTTAAATTCAAGGTTGAGTTTGCGAGGGCGTTGCGGTTAACGAATGGAAATATTGAACCGCTGTCATTTACTGTGCCTAGAATAAAGGTAAATTATTTTCTCTCATACATTTACTAATAACACTACTGATTATCATATTTGTGTTGGTTGTTGCAATTATGTGTCGTTTATTCCAGAGCGAGTTGTTTCAAGACGATCTGTTCCCACCGACGTTGGTGACGTGGGAGGCGTGGCAGAGTGCACGTGACTGGCTGGCCGGCCGTCGCGCCACGCCCCGCACTGCCTCGCTGCAACCGCCCGGCATGGAGCCCTGTTAGTATCACACGACACGACACGACAATACACCACATCCGACACTATACGACACAACACGATACGGTATGACTTGACACCAAACAACATCCCACACCGTCACGACACGACACGCTACGATTGGACACGACACGATAAGGCACGTTGCCACACGACACCCACTGATGTCCTACAAGCGAGTCATACATATAAGAATAAAAAGAACACAAGTCTCTCAAAAGCTTCGTCAATGACTGGACTATGAACTTGCACATATTAGTGCGTACGCACACGCAGCACGCACTTGTGCGTACGTATACGTGTCCTTACGCGTACATACTCTATTTATTTTACTAACTAAATGACTAATTTAATGATACAATATAATATTATAAAAAAAAACATTTTAGCGTATCATAAAGTATTTAATTATAATTGTATCGCAGTGTCGGAGCACACGCCGCCGCCGGGTACGCGCGACAAAGCCAAAGAGGCGCAGAAGCCGAAACCAGATCTCATCAAGTCCCACGTGCCCATAGACAACAAGGATAAACAGGATAGTGTAAGTAATTACTGCCGCACTCATACAATAGTTGAACTAAGGGAGTCCCTTAGTGTAGGTTTCTCATAACAAATCTACACAAAGATAACAATGTTAAGCAAAGTGTCCGGCAAACGATTAGTTAAAATTTTTAAAACTCTATGTTTTGAAATAATTCTACAAAAACGTAGAATTTGACATATTGTCTATGAAATTTTGAAGTCATATAGTTTTTTTTTAATATTTTCCTGCATCTTTTTACAGATTTTGAAATCGATGAGCGCTCGAGTACAAGTCAACTTGAAGTTAGAACAGGACAGTATGGAGGGAGTCGACGAGTCGGAGTGGGACCAGTGATTTATGTACTTCTTATATACGCCTATATATCACTTTGACACATTGCCACTCAGAGTCATGTAATGGTCACTTAGGTGTACTTTAAATGAGGCTCCTAAGTGACCATTTAATGACTAATTGTGGTATTTCATATTTGTTTTATTAACTGACCGAGACTTAAAATTTGCGAGACAATATTATTTTTTTATTCAAAAAAATAATATTTACATCAATATTGAATATTTGCATAAATCTAAGTATTACAAAATTAAGTATTTAATATCTGAAGTAGTATTAAAAACTCCACAGTATTTAATGATTGGTTTAAAGATTATGTCTGGTCGGTTAATTAAATATCATATGCAAATGACAACAAGATATATGTCTACGGATAACAATTCGACTATTCTAACAATTTTTTTTACTATTTACTTATAGTAATATTGTCAAAACTTGAATACATTTTCCATCTAGTTTTTTTTTATCTTATATATAAAATTGTCGTGTCACAATTTTCGTTCCCATACTCCTCCGAAACGGTTTGACCGATTCTCATGAAATTTTGCATATTGAGTGGGTCTGAGAATCGGACATCTATTTTTAATCCAGCGCGGACGGAGACGCGGGCGACAACTAGTATCCATGTAAAATTTAGATCCGTCTATATCATATCCTATTTCACGTGCAACTTATTGTATACAATAAGTTGCAAATACGTAATATTTAAAAGACTGTTTTCAACTTTGTTATTACATCAGACATTTGTTTAAATTCTAGAAAACTTTCCAAATATTACTAAATTAACTTGACTGGTTGCTTTAGGTCTGCCTGAAAATATGTCAAACCTACTTAGGCATAGACAAGATAGAGTTACATTAAGTCAAAGTAAATTATAGCTCACTAGCGCCCTCTTAATATTGTCAAAAGTTAGTCCTTTTCGTAGTGTAGCTGTCATGTCTTAATAGCTTAAGTTTAGTCTTTCTCTTCCCATCCTTTTTTCTTATAAGGAAAGGATGGGAAGTGGAAGTGGACTCCCCGGATGAGAGGATGCATGGAAAGGGAAGATATTTTCTTTCTGTGCATCCTCTCCGTCGTCGATTAAAGGTAGGCAACGCATATGCAATTGCGTATGTCTATGGGCAACGGTCACTTCGCTATTTCAGCGTTTTCTGGTGGCCACTCGTTTGCCACCTTATGATATAAAAATGTTATGTTTTTTTCTTTTATTCCATTGTCTATGCCCATGTAGATTTAATATGTTATCTGACAGAACTAACAGCTTTAGAAGCGCCCTTTATTGGTCTAGATATTTTTTGACTAAAGTACGACATGGATTTTTTGACATTGAGGGCCCCTTCTCATAGGCCAAATATTTGACTATACAGTACGACATGGATCCTGTCACACCTGTTTGACATTTATAGGGGTTAGGGGTAGGGGGCGTTAGTGAGTTGTCATATTTTTGACTTATGCCCCACCGGGTCAGATAAATTTGTAAGTCGATAATTCTAATGTTTCTTTGATCTCATTAACTGAGTTTCCACTGATGAAACATCTGTACAAAACATAATGTCTTTTCTCTCCTTTTGAAAGAAACATAGATATTTTTGTGCGATGTCTTGTTAGTGATAAATCTCGGTATCCGACTAAATATGACATTTTGACTTTTGCTCATGTAATATGAAGCTTTACATTATAATACTAACGTCACTACAATTTTGACACATTTATGACATTGACGTAATATTATGTCAAATTTGACATTGACATTGTCAATACTTGAAGATATTCAGCCAAATCATTTTGATCTACATTTTATCAAACATATTTAAAAGTAAATAATGATAGTTTTAAAAATAACATTTTTTATCTTATTTCTTACAATTAAGAAATGAGGTAAAAATATAGACATTTGAACTGACGGTCGTCTATTTTGCGATCTTATTCTTCCTCTTAAATTCTTGTATCTTAAAGTATTATTAATTTCTTATAATAAAATACACTGAATTCTTTCAACGCGTTATTAAGAAATAGCTTAATGTAATTAATTTTAAGCACAGACCTCTATATCACTAGACCGGCTACAAGCAATAGTATTTTGTGCCTATTTGATATTCACCATTTTGACGCTGACAGTAGCGGTGTTGGAAAGGGGGCGCCCATAAGTTACGTGAGGTGTTTTTTTAATTTTCTTCCCCTCCCTCCCCCCCTGGTGAGATGTCGTGAGATTTTATTCAACCCCCTCCCCCATCCCCCAATCTCAAGTGAGATTTTTCAAAATGTGAGTTTCTTACGTAATCGCGTTGGATTGTTATTGTAAAAAGAAAAAAAAATTGCTTCGTGCTTTTGCTTTTTATGTTTCAATCAGAAAATAACGTATTTGCCGAGACCCCGCTCTCTCCAACGTAAGATGAGATGTGACTCGACCCCCTCCCCCCTTAAACACCTCACGTAATTTACGGACGCCCCCAAATTCGAATAGTAACTTCAGCAGCGCGATATTAGAGGTCAGTGATTTGAAGTCTCTTCAACATTCCCGATGTTGCCATATGGAATGCATTTATTTACACACTTTTTATATAAAATATATATGATAGTGTATGTATTACGTTATATATAGGGAATAGAATACTTGTACTCGTTAGGGAATTGATATATAATAACGTATATAATGTTTGTAGTCACATATATAAAGTTAGTATCGCTAGTTGATGCCATAAGAAATCATCTGATTGCTCAAAACGCCAAAGAATCAAATGTACTCACGAAAAATATTTACATTTTGATTTTATCTTGAAGGATATTATTTTATATTAAATTCCTATTAAAATGAGTTGACTTAAAAATGGTTACCATATGTCGAAATGAAATTCTGGTACAGTCGCGTATGTTGTCGATCAACCATTACAGCGATAAGTCCTAAATGTCTTGAAACGATAACATTTTTGTAAAAATAATTCTCTCAAAATTTTTTTTCTCATAATACAGTGTTACAATACGGTTCACTTAAATTTCTTTTTTATTTGGTCAAAACATCGGTAGCGAATTGAAACTGGAATACCGCAAGCGACTTTGACTGTACATACTGTGGTCTAAAAATTTTTTTTTATTTGAAATGGACTGATTGTGTGAAATTAAATGTTAGTATAATTTAAAGCCATTTTTCGCTAATTACACTATTGTAGGGGAAGGTAACGCGCAATAAATATTAAAATTTTTGACTTAAACTTAGTTTTATTGGCGTATTTGTATTAAAAAGAATCTCATCTTTAGGTGTAGAGATAGCAAATTAAGATATATTTTCGTCTTGAATTTCTTTGATGTCGATTAATTGCGTTTAGAGTTAATCGCTATTTAATTCGCTAGTCAAAACTATTAAATCGATTTCAAACTAATGTCCCTTCATATTAATAGCAATTAGAAAAACATCGAACAAGAATATAAAAAACTTTTTAATAAATAATAAAAAATTTTTTGCACAAAATTACATTAAACAATAATTATCAATTTTTATAATGGCAATACAATACACATTTTGTTTTTCTAACAAAATAAAGCACCGATTTAAACGCACGCAGTTTTAATGTAAAAATATGTATTTTTGTAAAGGTTTTTTATAAATAGGTTTTAGCACACTATAGCTTAAAATTTGTCATTCCATGTTCAACGACGTTTTCATTTAGGCATTCATTCGTTCATATTCACTCACTCGTAAGTACGGAAGTAAATCAGGGTGTATATTTTGATTTCAAACCGATGTTAATATTTATATAAGCTTTTAAAATTACAGAAATTTAATTTATATTTTAATTTTTTAAATAATATGAAATAAAAAAAACAACGTGTAATGTCTCAATTCCTTCCATAAAGTTGTGAATTGACAATAAGTTATTTCAAACAAAACCCTTCCAAAATTGTACATCAAATATTGTATAAAACTTTCTGCCTCGTACAGCAGCGTTGTAGAATGGTCTGTCCTCGGCGGTATTTCCAAACCGCTACGACTTAGGGTCCTTCAAGAAGCGAGCTTATCACCACCTCAAAGGCCGGCAACGCATCTGCGGTTCCTCTGGTATTGCTGATTTCCATGGGCGTCGTTGAACACCTCGGTGGTCCCGCTCGTTTCCTCCCTTCTGTTATAAAAAAAATGCTTCAATTGGAATATTCGTGCCAAAATTCACATAAATTGGTTGTTATATTGTAATTTTTTAATGGCAACCCTAAGAAGATTCTTTATAAATTTGAGTAAAAAAAAGTTTGTTTCAAGATTTTTGACGGAAATTTTTTTTAATTGGTTAATACGAATTACATTATTTTTTTGTGTTTAAATGAAATATTAGTTTAATTTATTAATGAACGAATGATTTTAATTTGTTCGTTCATTTGTGTTTTATCTATTCCTATTAGATTTTGTGTCATTCACTCTTTTGTATATGCATTGAGAAAAGAGTATGTATTATTTTTCTTTTTTTTTACAACTTTAAAATTGAGTAACAATACGGTAAAGATATGAGCAGTCAGTGCGTACTTTTGTATTTTTGTATTTTGTAAACGCTACAGATTACCCTAGATTTAAGGTTCAATATTTGGAGATATTTTTATTATTTGCATTTTTTTATTAAACTCTTGCTAAATTTTCGTGTGTTTGTTTTTATACCTGCATGTAAAATATCCTAAATTTAGTAAGTCCTGAACATTTTAATCTTACTAATATTATAAATGCGAAAAGTTTAAATGGATGGTTGTTTGTTAAAAGATATCTTCAGAACAGCTGCATCTTGCTGAAATTTGACATAGATGTAGAAGATAGTCTGAAAGAACACATAAGCTATTAAGTTAGCTTCCGGGCGGACAGAGTCGAGGGCGACGGCTAGTAATATATAATCTTAACGTAAGTATGGTGAAGTAAGATAGTATAAAACTTCATTAAAAACATTTTAAAAAACTTAATGAAAAAAAAAAGATATTTTATGGAATTGTTAAAATAAAAAAGATGATAAATCCTTGGTAAATAGTTACAAATTTCATTCACTAATTTAATATCGAATATTCAATCATTTTATCTCTTTTTTTGTTTAGTTTATAAAATTACTCCAATTTGTCAATTGGGCAATTCCCCTGAAGCACGCTCGACACGCATTTTACCAATTTTTAGCAGCCTCTTCAATTAAACATAGCGTGCCGACGCCCATTCCTGATAAACTGTGGGAATAACGAACTAATAGACTTATAGTTTACACTAATTACTGCGAAGCTATTACGTGTTCAATTTATTTAACCATGATCTATATCAGTGGTTCCCAAACTTATTTCGTCTACTGCCCACTTTGAGAATAAATATTTTTTTAGCGCCCCCATATTTGCACATATTTAAAAACCACTATAACTTCAAATTAAATTAATTATTGTGACCTATATATGTATATTAAAGGAGAATTCTAAACCTCCCAGGTCTCTACACAACGCCCCCAGTTTCTTTCTGGGTCTCTTACCGCCCCCCCTGAGACCTGCAGCGCCCACTAGGGGGCGTTATCGCCCACTTTGGGAAAGACTGATGTATACGCTTCAAAACGGATTTTATTATTACCTACAATAAGGTAAACTTTACTTTGTAACTAAATGCTAAGATTATGACATATAGACATGCACTTATCGCCTTATAATTAATTTAAAAAAAAGAGGAAGACCAACTAACTTACTATATAGGTTTCTGACACCAACATATATGAATAAAATATAACGTTATCCCTGTCTTTCATCTTTGCCAAAACAGAGATAACAATATGTTTTAAACGGAGATTTTGGACTCAGAAACCCAAGGCAATTTACACTTCAAAAGCTTTTACGCTACAGGCTAGTACAGATTGCGATAATTGAAGTAACATATCTTACTAATAATATAAATGCGAAGGTTTTTGATGAATGTTAGAAGGTATCTCTAGAACGGTTGCAACGCAATGAAAGGCGTAAATGTCGAATATAGTCTGGAATAAAACATAGGCTACTAATTAAGTTTTTTTAATCCTACGCGGACGGATACGCTGGCGACAGCTAGTATTAACTTACTTGTTAATCATTACCCCTACTGTTATTCCAGCAAATATAAACGTATTCTTACATGAATTCGATTTTTAAAAATTTAATTAACAGTGTTAAATTGATCGCATTGGCTAAGTTATAGTGTGATTTACGAATGTCAATTTGTGGGTGGATCCTTGTCAGGTATGTGGATGACGTGTAGTGTTACGCAATCCAGTACTTCGATAATTGGACATCCTATACAACTGCTGATCAATATCCATTGCGTTGAAACGTACGGACTAGAGATCCAAATTTGATTTGCGGCTAAAAAATTTTTGTTTGCTAACTCGGAATGTCGTTAGTAAACATGTTTAAATTTCCCTTATACCATATAATAAACAAATAAACCAAAGATTGAGTATACAGTGCGTACTAGAAATGTATACGTAGAATTCATACGACCATTGCTTATATGACCCTGTATAACCTTTGAATACCCTGTCAACAATAAAGCGACAAAAACTTGTGTCCTACATTTTCCTTAAGCACGTCAGTCATAAGTTTGACAGTAGCTTGATGAATGGACATAATGTTTAAATACACAAAGTACCAAATTACATAACCTTTTTAATCTTTATTAAAAGTATTTAAAAGTAAAAAAGAACTGAAATTTTCATAATACAAAGGTTGCAGGGATGTATCTTGTATACGATTTGTTTATATTGTGGTGGTAAACCTTTGCCGAGTTTTATGTTGGTTAAACTAGAAATTTGTAGGTACACTATTAAAGATATAAAAAGGGTTTTACGTAAATATTTTTTGTATGCTTTAGCATTATTTCAATTCTGTTTCTTCTAATAATTCTCTGACATAAGTCTGATACATCAATTATCCTGTACGGTATCGCAGTGAACGCGACTGACACTTTCCCGCCTCGATCCTCGTCAGCCGGCCGTGACATCTAGTGTCACAATGCAACACAATGCCACTCGACCGCACTAATTGGATGAATTTCAAGGAAATAAATTGGAATTTTCGTAATCCTAATTCTACTTCAAGAAGGTTTAAGGAGCTTAATAAGAATTTTAGAATGTAATTTAGTACTTGTTTTTTGATTGGTAAGATTTTATTAAAGTCATGTTTAGGCAAATTTCGTTACAAGAGCCAGAAAAAAGATATATACGTGTGGAAATTCAATAGTAATTACGTTGTCTTTTTTTGTAGTATTTTTTAGTTTTTTTCTAAGTTATTCTGTAACCAAACTCATATATTTATTAAGAAATATGTTAAGACAGGCTGTGGGGAGGCATACAGGGGGCGCAGCTGCGTAAAAATTGTTATCTTCATCTAAGTGAAAGGAAACTTTTTTGTGACGCAACTTTTCATGAGTCGATTTATGTATCGAGGAAATTATTAAATTAAGGAAGACGAAGAAAATTTGATGTAAAAGAAACAAAACAAGCAAAAACACGACGTTACGATAATGGATATCGTTAAATTTTCGAGCTTATAGTAAATATTGATTAAATTGAAAATGTATTGTTTAAAAGGTACGATAATATACGTTTAATGGTCACATGAGCATAGACAAAATAGAGAAATAAAAAAAAGTAAAATAGAATAAAACCTTAATTCCTGTTTACATCGATAATACTAATGTTAACATGCATAATATATATTTTTAATATTAAAATAGTTTAAAATATCAACCGTGAACATGATAATATTTTCTTCTTGTCATCTATCAAGCTGGCTCCGTCCCTCGGTCGGGGAAGGGCTCAATAAATATATTGTGCACATTTTTCATGTCACATTCATAGTGTCCCTGCATTACCGAGATTTTTATACGTATATTTTAAAAGAATTTTGTTTACATCAAAGAAACAGGAAATAAGGCTAATAATGAAACGTATTTACTCCTTTGGTCTAAATATATATGGTCAGTAAAATGGAGTTTTACTTACAAAAAAGTAGAATTCAAGGAAATTATGTTCTAATTTTCGTAGAACTTACTACGGTTGGTGACATAACCGATATAAGTGGATTGTTTAGAATGGATCAATTGTCGTTCTTTTATTTTTGGAATTTATTTTTTTTATCTATCAACTAGCGGTGGCCCACGAATCCGTCCACGCGGTATTGGAAAAGAAAAAATTAGTAGCCTACATGTTGCTCCAGGCTGATCTATATGTATGCCAAATTTAATCGAGATCCATTAATCCATTTTGGAGATACTTTCAAACAAACATCCATGTAAACTTTAGCATTTGTAATATTAGTAAGATTAGAAAGAAGTAAAATTAACCAAAAACAGTTTGTTCTAATAAATAAAGTATTTCACTATATAAAAATCAGATTTCATGTCGATCTGTAAAAAGTAATTCGAATGAAACGAGAGCGGGCAATAAAGATGAAAAATAATTCAAAGAAAAATATCTCACCGTTAAGGGTGATGTGCGGGGATGAAGTGAGAGGAGGGGTGGTTGAATGTGACGAATGAGGGCCATTTGTTGCGCTAACGTAAAGTGGCAGCTGATTGCGGCCGTGTTTGGAGCCTTTTGTCCGGCACCCTAATGTCAGCCTGACGGTCTAAGCAAGCCTTCATCTGTTATACTATTCATCATGTTTACTTCTATTATTTTTATTGCCCCAATGTAAACAGGTGTATCCCACAATTTTAATATTTGCAAAATGCAAAATGATATGACGGCAGTTAGATATGTATGGAGGAGTAGTACATACTGTGCCGACCCTCAGTAGGTATGAGGGCAGGTTGATGATGCAGAATGTCAAACGTTTGTCGTATAACGTTTTTATTTTTAATAAATTAATTTGAAAGATAATTCTTCATCATACAAAGGATCTCGGAGCCTACCCTAAGTTAGGCGTGACTAGGCCACAGTCAACCACGCTGGCCCAGTGCGGGTCGACTTCACACATATCTTTGAATTTCTTCGCAGATATGTGCATCACGATGTTTCCCTTCACCGTAAGAAAATCGGATAATCGTACATTTGTAATTCGAAAAATACATTGGAATATGGCGAGATTCGAACCCAAGACCTAGATAAGATAGACCAAGTAGATTATAAGTGCTTTACCACTAAGCCACCGACGCTCTTAAGGATAATATAGAAATGGGAATTTTAGATTTAAGTTGTATATCGTATCTTTAGCATACGACTTGTAACTTAAAATTAGCATTACTGCCTCACTATATGTTTATTTAAGTCAAAACCATCGAAATATAATATCAATTCTTAAGACGTTCTTCTCGTGAATTACATTCACAATAAATACAAGACCGCTTCGTCCTACTACAGCTTAAATACAAAAGGAATACGATAGATCATAAGGAAAACTCCGCGTACGATTTATACCTCAGCCGAATATCAAAAGAGGGAGGTGGATGATGGATGATTGGTCATTTGTTGCGTGCGCTATGTTACAGGACTTTGGTTACGTTTACCCGCTTTCCTGTTGAAGCTTCAACTCTCCTTTAGATTTTTGTCTTTTACTAATTGATTTCTTTTAGTACTTTAAGACTGTATTAGTTAGAATCATTTGGCGTGAATGACGTGCTTTCATTACAAAGTTCGATGTCAGAATGAATAGTGAGGGGACAGAAACGTCGACAGCCTAGTAAGGCTAGTGTTGCGTCGATACACCGGCACATTTTCGGATCTTTTTTCTAACAGTACTTACTTTATTGGCTGTTTTAGTAACAATATTTATTGAAATTATGTTCAAAAAGCAAATAAGCTTTCTGTCCACAGTATCTAAAGTTTAAATATTGTTTAGTTATTTGTTAGAATTATGCTAGTCAAAAGCTTTGGTAATAACGAACGCCATTGATTCTGGCTTCATAAATAACTTATCTTGTACTTTTAAAGGTTTTTAGTAATAAAAGACACAACAATTTTAAAATAATTTTGAAGAGTACGCCTCAGAGAGGTTGGTCTGGTTGTTTTGTATATTAATAAGAATATAAACAAAAAATATATTTCATTAAAGTCTGGTCACGTAGCATTGAAACTTGGCTGTAAGGCGCAGCTGAAAATTTTTAACAGGGTGTAAAAAAAACTTGGTAACTGGGTCGCGTACGTGAAAAGATATTTTAAAGCCAGTAGTACCACGAAAGCGAACCGTAACCAAAGTGAACTGTTTGCACATCGTAACTCGTAAATAAAGCGAAATTGGTATTTGATTTCTGATAAATTCCATTTTGTTTGACCTTGAATGTTGAACGGCTTGAAGGATTTGCACAAATAGATACATATAAAGCTTCGCTTCGGTATTCCATCGCTTTTCCAGCTGTGTGCTACTGTGCGTTAACGCGACCGCGAGTGGCGCATCGTAGCAATTACCGCATCGTGTGTTGAGGGCCTTATTAACTTGGTTTTGTTGCTGGCCAACATCAAAATTACCTCGTTATCACTGTAGAGGTTTTAATGCCTTCTAGAGCTTGTAATAGCGGATTTTTTGCATGCATTTACAGGTCTTGTCAACCAGAATTATAGAACCACGTATTTAGAATCGCACAAGGTTCTAAGAATTGACAAAACTGTTCAATTTTCCTTTTAGCTTGTATACAAAGTCTTCTTTAAAACCACACTTACCGAATCTGTGGCCATGTTTTAGTCCACTGACGTGAATAACGGTAGTCGAAAATGAAAAATATATACAATTTTAAACCTTAACTCATACAAATAAGGTGTATATTTCCAAAACTACAGTTACTTCAGTATTCTCTGTGATCGTAGGGAAGCAAAAAGTCGTACGCAGTTTGAACATAAGAGCTTGCACTTTGGTATAAACTTTGAATAAAGAGAAACGGACTAGGTAAAAAGCCTAGAAGTTCCTTTTTTGTTTTTATTTGACAGAGGGCGCTGCGCGCTTGCCAGGTCCCGTCTCTTAAAAGTCAAAGGATGTAGAAATCCTAGAGGCGGATTTTGCCGTATGTTCTATAGTAAATAAACAGCTGGAGGGCAGTCGATCGCTGTTTAAAATCTAGACTTTAGAATCTAGAATATGGCCACTATACTATGTATTTGGTATTATAAAAATTGTACATACTTTACCATGTTAGCGAAGTCATTAGTTCCATTAATACGGGGATACCAAAAGGAGCCAAGGTCATAAACAGATGTGTAAAATGTACAATAAAGGACAGACTTCATAAGTGTAGACTTAGTCATCATCAGCGTCCCCACCGAGGGGCTCGGAGCCTACCCTAAGTTCAGGGTGATTAGGCCATAGTCAACCACGCTGGCAAAGTGCGGGTTGGTTGACTTCACACATATCTTTAAATTTCTTCTCAGATATGTGCAGGTTGCATCACGATGTTTTCCTTCACCATAAGAACGTCGGATAAATGTACATATGTAAATCGGAGAACGAAAAACACATTGGTACATGGCGGGATTCGAACCCAGGACCTGCAGATTGCAAGTCAAGTACTTGACCCCTGAACCACCGACGATCTTAGACTTAGTATGACAAACAATGCTAAGGGTTACTCTTAGTAACCAATTAACGACTGTAATAGTAGCCTGGATAGATAGGACACACATTTCTAAACGTATTTATAACACAAGGTTACAAATTGCAGTTGAGTCAGAGAGTGAGTGTGGGCTAGATGTAGCAATATCCTAGAATTTATCGTGTCTAGATCTTAATATGACTGCAACTGAGAAACTGTGGTCACGAGCTTACTATGTCATTTGTGATTCACGATAAGAGAAGTGGCTACGGTGACTACAGCCAAACTTATCGTGTTAGGTAAGAAGCTAGAATAATTGTGAACAGTACTTTAAAAGAAAACTAGAAAGCAATAGTTAGGTAAGTATGCTAGATGTACACTTCAAATGACATTGGATTTTCTGAGAGGTTCTTCTCCTACATCTATGAGTTGTTCTGGAGATACCATCAAACATCCATCCGTCCATCTAAACATTCGCATTTATAATATGAGTATGATAACGCCCAGGGTCAGTGTAGCCCAAGTAGTATCAGAGAATATTCAAACAAAACAAAGAAATAAACAATCCAATATTTCCTCTTTATACTCTTACTTCTTACTAATATTATAAATGCGAATGTTTGTATGGATGGATGTTTGAAAATATCTCCAGAATAACTGAACGGATTTAGCTGAAATTTGGCATACATATAGAATATAGTGTGGAAGAACACATAGACTACTAATATTTTTTTTTCGTTTCGCGCGGACGGAGTAGCGTGCGACAGCTAATATAAATATAGATAAAGGTACACACATTTTCTAGTTTATTTAGGAACTCATATCTTATCCGGGAATCAAAATAAAACAGGGAGAGTGAATGAATCAGATTGTACTGGTATGTTGGTCATTACCACCGTCATCAGTGTCAGTCTATTGTGCTGACTTCCTGAGTGACGTCACGCGGCAGCGATTTTCATTACGTTTTCATTAAATTATAGGCTGAATAATTTATATCGCCTTCGCTTGTAACCACCCGTTGGATACGCTCACTGACCAGAACAGGGCCACGTGTAGAGCTGAACTAATTTATAATTTTAATGCATATTTTATGTATTTTTTAGTAATTATTAATACGGCATCGAATTATTGATCTAGATTATTTATTAAATCAGTATCAATTAAGCAACGATTAAATTAGCCGATTAGCTTCAGGTTAATCTTGGGTCTTGAATTGGTATCCACAGCGGATTATATACTTGAGATAAGCCCTTGCTTATTATAGTTTAAAACAGAATCATCAATTATAAAGTCAATCTTGCTATTTTAAGTCATTATTTTATGCAAAACAAAAATGACATAAAACCAACAGTGACTGACTTCAACTTAAAAAAGTTATGCAATATTTTAATCTAACCTCTCAATGCATCTCTATGTTCTCTAGTCGATTTGCCGCGAGTACTGGGCTCACAGCATTAGAGGACGCGGTGCGATGAAGTGTACTCTACTGTCTACTGCCGCTGTGTTTATATATTGTTTATATGAATATTTGTTTTTAAATAATACTTAGTGCTTTTGGAATGTGACTGGACGAAAACATGTATTTCTTAGGTTAGTTTTTTCTTTTATTTGATGTTTTAATTTTAATTTTTAAATACGATTCGAATTTTAAAAATGCAATCGTTTTTTTTAGCTTTTAATTTTTTTACAATCAATATGTTTAGCACAATTTTTTTTTACACATGGCATTATTTCTTTTCAGCCAGTGTTTTCATTTACAAGATTTATTTTTAAATTGATGAAGCACTTTAAAGATGTTTTTTACGAATAATATGCAAAATATTATTTTGTTCCCTTTTTTAACTTCAATAAAACACACGAAACAAATTATCCAAGGGTAGTAACCGGACAAGGGTTGCTTTTCAATGACTGTAATAACATTAAGGGGGTTTGTTTATGTCTTAAAGCTTAGTTTAGGATTAGTCGGCCCTGCATTGTCTTCGAGTTAATTCCACTAGTACGGGGGATTTCGTACGACAATTGTTTTCTTTGTTTACGGATTAAAGGACCTCGATTAAAATGTTACGATACTACTGTTCTATCTATATTACAGTTTAAAAAATATTTTTTTACTGATTTTATAAATATATATTTTCTGTTTACGCCCCAAATGCGCAATGATAATAATGTAAGAATTACGATGGACATGGATTCGAATTCGATACAACGATAGTAAAGCATGGTCGGATAAAAGTTTAAAAATTAATTGTCTAATTACATAATATCTTACTAATATTATAAATGCGAATGTTTGGATAAATGGATATTTGTTTAAAGGCATCTGCATGGCAAGGTTGTAGAACATAGTCTGGAAGAACATATAGGCTACAATTTTTTTTAATTCCGTGCGGACGGAGTCGCTGGCGACAGCTTGTTTAGTCATAAAAAACTTAGTGTTTGACATTTCGATTTCTATATTTCCTAGATTGTTAAAGAGGCGTTTTTTTCTTTTTTAATTTAACTTGCTTAATAACGCAATTGAAAGCTATGTATTGGAGCTTATCGTTCAACTAATGACCTAATTCCATATTAATTACTTAAAATAGAACGAATACTTAGAAGCTTTGACGTAGTTTCTGACGTCATTGATTACAACGGTGGCTTTATTAAATATTACCAACATTAGGTTCGCGTGTCTGAATATTGATCACACGTGGCCCGGTTTGTTTGTCACTACGGTCGCTTAGTGTTTATGTTAGCTCTCATTATAATTATCTAGGTCATCTAGTAACTTGTCCCTTGAGGCTGTTAGGGTCGAAGTAAATATTAACAGCACATTACATCTTATGGGAGAGTTTAAAAAAAAATTTAGAATTGCAGTCGCAAAATATTTGCTAAATAAAATTTGCTATTTATTTTTTCCAGGCGCAGTGTCTGCAAGTATGCTGTTCTCAAGTCTGCTTCTTGTGACGATATCATTTACTACTAGCGCTGTAGGAAACAAATGTAAGACATGCGTCAAAGTAAATTCAGCTTGTTACAACGTAACACATCTGTTTGAACTAGAAGCGCCTTTCAGAAACACCGTGGTGATACATAAAATGGGAATACTCAGGTCAAGAAATGTGTTGTACTTCAGTTTTGAACCGGCACTTGAAGATTTAGAATACAACAAAATAGGTTTTGTTAGTTTAGACAATCCCGAAGAAAGGGGTATAATTTCTGGCAATAAAATTATGAACTTCGGCACATTTGATGTGGATCAGATTAACGAAATCATTTACTTAGGTGGTAGCGATGGCATTTTCGTTTTAGAAACGAAAGAAAATATCTTGGCATTCTTCAGTTCTAGAGGCGATTCAATACAGAATATATTTTACAAAGGTAATGTGTATTTCGTTATAACTGGCCAGAGTAAAATAACAAGAAAGAAAGGAGATAACTTCGAAGCGTATTTAGAAAGTGAACGAATTAAAAACTTCGTCATAACTAAGAACGATGTTATTGTTTATTTAAGTATACTTGGTTTGTTTGTTACTAAAAGGAATGAAACTGTACATTTATCTAATAATCCATTTTTTAGAGGGTTAACTATTGATTTAGATGACGTTGTTTATACTTGGTGGGTTGATGGAATCTATAGAGTGAATATAGCAAAGAATTTAACTGAATCTTACATAAACAGAGTAGTATACCTAACTACAATAGGTTCTTTAGTCTTTGATAACGATAACAACGTTTTATTTACGTCGGATAAAGGTTTATATGCACTTACAGAAACTAATTTAACGACAATTTGTTAAATAATAAATAACGCAGTCGAAGTCGAATAAAACATAAGTTATGTAAGAATATTTTTGTCACTTTAATATATAAATGTTGTACACAATTGTTTATTAAAAATATTTCAGTTTGTTAAAATAATTCATGAATGTTATGCTTAGGAATTTAGTACTATTAGAAAAAAATACATAAAATTGTAAACATTCTTAGGATGTTACGTCTTAGTGTTCTAATTATGTGACCTAAAACAGATTATTTGTGTTTTTTTTGTATTATATTTTAATCAATAGAAAATATACATTTTGAGTACAAATGTAATTATTGTTATTAGTGTTAATAAGTTTGGCGTTTAACTTAACTGATTTTTTTAAAATAAATCTAACGATAAGTGATGTTTTATTAAGACGCAAAATTATATTTTTTTAAATATCTGAACATAATTTTGTTCTTTAAATATATTCTATAATTGTATTTCATTGAACACATTTCGCATTATTAATGTAGTAAATATATACGAATGTTTTTGTCGCTCAAAATAACTTTTAGTCAGTTAAAAATGTTTCGACTGATCTGTTATTCCTTGAGATTAGTGGCAGCGAAGACCTTGCTCTAAACATCGCACAATTGCTGTAATTGTCGGCCTCCTTTAAGCTAATCTTCTATATTTAGTCTATTAATTAACAGTTTTATTTTGTCAGACTTTTACGCGTGTGCTTAACCTATTTTTACAGCCTAAAAGAATTCCATTGCAGTGACATTTGTATTGATGTTGTTGTCTCTGTTATATCAAAGAGAATGAAAGAGATGGCAATATGTATAATACAAGAGCCAAGGAAGTTCTACGGTATGGATAAAATAAAGATTAAATTATATTGCTAGCTGAAGGTGGAACTTAAAGAATGATGGTGTGGTGATGCCACTATAAGAGACCGCACGCTTATTTCGAGACATACCAGACACTGAAGCCAGCGGAAGCTCTGCTCGTTTGACTAGCTAAATAATAAATAATTTTAACTTTGATAGTTGATCAAGTTAACGTTGTATTCCAAAATCATTTAAATGTTAAATTAATCAGTTCTATTAGTTATGTTATTAAATCAGAAATGTACAGTAGTAGTGTATTTTGATTTAAAAGATAAAACCATAAATTTAGATTTCATTAATATGGAAATTTCTTGCTTAGTCTATGGAACTTTAGTTTTACTTTTTACAAAGATTAAGAAGCTTAAAATAAGTATTTATTAACTTTTACAGCCAGCATTGATTATGAATTGAACACATCTTTCGCTTTCCGAGCGTCGGTGGCTCAGTCAAGCACTTGACTTGCAATCTGCAGGTTCTGTGTTCCAATCCCGCCATGCAATGTGTTTTAAGATTTCCGATTTACATATGTACATTTATCCGACGTTCTTACGGTGAAGGAAAACATCGTGATGCAACCTGCACATATCTGAGAAGAAATTCAAAGATATGTGTGAAAACCAACCCGCACTTGGCCAGCGTGGTTGACTATGGCCTAATCACCCTTAACTTAGGGTAGGCTCCGAGTCCCTCGGTGGGGACGTATAGTGAGCTGAGCTGAGCTCGATTTTGAAAAATAGCTTCCTTGTTGATTGAATATTAGGTATAGTACAGTGTTTATACGTTAGTTTATTTTGTTTTAGGTTAACAAAAATATTTATTTTAATAAAAACATTTTCATTTTTGTTGCGTAAGTTTTTTCCCACGAATATACAAAACAAGAAAAAAATAAAGTAGGGTTGTGTTTTTGCATAGATATTGCTGGCTCATTTGAATTTCCACGATCGAAGCTTAGTCTAGGTCGAGCCTAGTAGCTTATCTATTTTGTATTTATTTGAATATTTTATATAGAAAATTGTTTACAAGCCGCCTAATATAGGAAATGTAGACATGAAAATGACAGTTTAGGTTTCTATTTAGAAAGCATGTTTTAGAACTGCGATTTGATTAGATGAATAAATTATTATTTTTCAACGTTTTTTTTTATTTAAATTCTTAGAGACCTTATGAATAAGGATATCTTTAATCGTATCTCTAACTTCCCTTTTGTTGTTTCATGTATAAAAAATTAATATGTAAAATATTGGAAATTAAACGTAGCTTTGTTAGTTTTTGATATGTTATTACTTTAATAAATGGATATAATATTATAGTAAATAACATTGTAATAAATAGTATATAACATACAATTGTCATATTTATATGTACTTTTAGATGTTCGATATAGATTCATTGGTGAGTTTTCGACGACGTATTTTTTTTATCATTAGGTGGCAAACGAGCGAGCGGCCATCTGAAATCGCTGAAATAGCGAAGTGACCGTTGCCCATAGACATACGCAATTGCATATGCATTGCCTACCTTTAATCGACGGAGGAGAGGATGCACAGAGAGAAAATATTTTCCGTATCCATGCATCCTCTCATCCGGAAAGTCCACTTCCACTTCCCATCCTTTCGAATGACGCACATTCATTAGACGAAACGCGGAATTGTTTCCTCTTCATGCCTGTCTTCTGTGTGGACGTGGTATTTCACCGCGAGCCGGGACAATTCGTGCGAAGATGTTAAAGCTCTACCACTGTTAAAAAATTGTACAAATATTGTGCCTCTGAAAATAATATTATAATTCCAGTGTCCAGCTTTAAAATATTTTCCATACTCGCGCTCGCGTAAATTGGAACTCGTTAACTGAATTTCAGATCGTCGATTTTACACTCACTATCCGTTTGCTGAAGCTGTGTCACTGTAAATTTCATACCGACTCTTTCCGACTACGTTTTATCTGGTAATTGCAACACAATATATTTTATTTTTTAAACCATTATTAAAATAAAACTAGTTGTCGCCCGCGACTTCGTCCGTGTGATATTCAAATAAAATTTATTCAATAGCCTATGTGTCCTATGTTCTACATCTATGCCTTATTTCAGCGAGATCCTTAAAGACGTTGTGGAGATAACTTCAAACAAACATCCATCCATCCAAACATTGAACAATCGATCCAACAGATGAAGAATCGACGGAATTACTACAATTTGAATATGTTTTTAAAGACAAAATAAGGTCTGTAATAAAAAATTATGTCACAGTGTAAAAATAAAATTCGAACTTTCTTTTGCGTCTTTAGAATTATATCCATGTTTCATCAAACCTATTCGTTGGTTTAGGATGGCATAGTAAAAAAATATAAAAAGAGATGTTCTTTTAGTTACTCTTACGTTACTCTATCCAAAATGTATAAGTTACAAAATGGATATGTCTATAAAAAATTGACTGACAGGTTAACGTCGAACGAAAAACGTTTTCCCTTCGTTAGAACGAAACGTAAAAGCGGTCACTGAAATCCGCAGTAAAGGCAATGGACGAAGAGAAATGAAAAGAAATAGTGGATAAATTTACTAAGATAAATGTCTTTACGGGGGCCGGACTAATTTATAGGTCGAGTGTGATGGGCGTTAGGCGCTCGGATTGTGCAGTCATCGGAAAGATAGGAACTGAAATCCGATTCCTGTTTTAATTTACAACTGAATAATAAATTTAACTTTAACAAACATTAAAAGATACTTTTGTTTACTTAAATAGTTTAATTATTCCATAAAGCACAATGTAAAAAATATTAATTTTTGCAATTTTATGTCTTTGTATAATTTAGTGAGATTAGAAGAGCAAAAAATTAAAAAAAAAAAATGGGACCCACTTCCAAGCTAAACCACAATCCAAGAAAAAAAAACAATTCAAAATCGGACCACCAGGGGTGGTAACACACAAAAAAACCGACGAATTGATAACCTCCTTCTTTTTGATGTCGTCTAAAAACTACATTCTTGCTTTGTATAGTGTGTTTCAACATGTTTAGTACGTAAATAAGAATCAAAATCAATTTCTCCTTAAATGTATATTTATGAAATAAAATCATAGAACTTAGTAGTAAATGTCGGATAGAATTGGTAAATTAAATCTTGTCTTTCTACTATAGTCTCAAAAAACCGTTTAATCTCTGTTCTTTTTGTTTAATATAATTGTGAAATGGTTAATAACGTCTGTATTTGTTAATTTGCTGATATTATAAATTAATAAGCGATCAGTAAGTACACTTAAACCCTGTGGGTTTTTAGTACTACTGTCTAACCGATGTTTAATTTATTATGTGAAGTTTTTGTACAATAAATTAAAAAAAAATGATGTATTTTATTGACTGCATAGATTTAAAGTTTAATGTAAGAGCTTAGAATCGTAAAACTTTGTGTAGATTTACTTGGTAGAGTTGGTCTACGAGTAGAGTACATAGTACGAGTTTTCTTTGCCGCGCTATAAATCAGTTCACCTCCGCACAAATGTAGACATTAATCTTTTGTAAACGGACACTCGCGAGCTCTTTAAATAATGTTACTTCATTTCTCTGAATTTACTTTTATTTTTAAAACCGTGTTTGTTTGAATTAAACTTAACAGTTTACTTAGTACAAATTGTTTTGGATTTAAATATAACTTGCTTAGTAAAAAAACTTAATTAGTAGTCTATGTGTTCTTCCAGACAATGTTTTACATCTATGCCCAATTTCAGCGAAATTCAGGCTTCAAACATCCATCCATTCATCTAAACATTCACATTTATAATATTAGTAAGATTAACAGTTAAAACAATTTTAGAAGTTCGGTTTTATTTTCTCAAGTTTGTTTTGTATTACAATAGATGGCGCTATTCATAAAATTGTTTATAGTTTTTTGTTATACACTTATTATTATAAAATTATTATTTTCTACAATAAATGTCATATTCTGGGAACAAAAATATGACCTTTTCTCTTTAAGATCTAAAATAAAAGCGTACATAAAGTGTGAGCTTCTTATCAATTTGCAAGAAATTTAGATTCAGCCCGCTCCGTGAAAGTCAAGCGGGCTCGCCGACTGCATTTGAATAATTTACAAGCGAAGTAAACGTTGCTCAATAAAATGCTAAGCGACGTATCGAAAGGTAGCCGAGGTGAGAAGTTATTGCCATTTTTGCATACAGTTACAATAGCTAAGTTAAAATGTATTTTGAATGTTAAAAACGAGTTAGTTTGGCGTTAGATTTATCCTTGTAACTTGCTTATAATCACACTCAAAGACGTACAATGGTTACACTACACTAAGCGAATAATTAAGAGCTCAAAAAATCTAAACCTACCTACTGCTTCATTTCATAAGATAGTATCAAAGGGTCTGGACAAACCCGCAATGGGTTTATATACACTTTTATTGTAAATAAATAAATGTAACCAAAAAACTCTGAGTTTGGCCGATTAATGCTAAACTCAGAGTTTTTTTTGGTCACATGGAATCTGCGATACAAAATGGGGCTTCAATATATTCGTAAGCTTGGTTTGCAACAAAAACTTTATGTTTTTTTTAAATATATAATGCAAAATTAAAATAATCCAGAGGTATTATTTAGAGGTAACTCTAATAGATTGATAAGTTAAAAAATACAGTAATACGATACGTTTAATTTAAAAACCAAACAAACAGCAAACAAAGAAGTTAAGTTGGTATACACGAGCCACTTGTTTGCAGTACAACAATGAAGGAGGTCCGGGAACTCATTCGGGTTACAAAAACAATATTTGTTCGTAACGTTTGTGGTCAAATAATTGAATTAACCTTGAATTTAGAACAATGTAACTGTGGCTTGCGACTGACGAATTGTATAAATATCCCTTTCATTCATATAAAAAAAATTGAGACAACAATATTTGATAACACAATTACGACAATGGTATTAAACAAAAGTAAATTCAAGATTTCGATTCGAGCGTCGGTGGCTCAGTGGTCATGCACTTGACTTGCAATCTGCAGGTCCTGGGTTCGAATCCTGCCATGTACCAATGTGTTTTTCGATTTCCGATTTACATATGTACATTTATATGACGTTCTTAAGGTGAAGGAAAACATCGTGATGCAACCTGCACATATCTAAGAAGAAATTAAAAGATATTTGTGAAGTCAACCAACCCGCACTTGGCCAGAGTGGTTGACTATGGTCTAATCACCCTTAACTTAGGGTAGGCTCCGAGCCCCTCGGTGGGGACGTATAGTGAGCTGATGATGATGATGAAATTCAAGAATAACCATGTGTAAAAGTTTTGAACCGGATCAAGAGTTCAACTCACATAAACTTGAACAGTTAAGTTACGGTTCAACAACTAAGTAGCTTATAGCTCATCCCGATATGCAATGACTATGTGAATTGAGCTCGGAGCAGCCTGGTGACTAGCAAATCGTAACGCAAACGCAAACCATAACCTTATGCAGGTACAAATTGAGCTGAGCTGCGAGTCGGTTTGCTGATTTGTTTTTTGGGCAGTGAGTTGATCTGCACGTCATGAATTTAAGTTGAGTTATATACATACAGGATAATATGGATATAAGTGGGCACTGAACAGACCGTAAACAACTTTCGTATTTGATACTTTTTACATTGAATCCGAGGCTTTATTCCAGTACTTTATATATTCTTGTTACTACTACGTAATTCTATTTATCAGTACTGGGCAACTGTATTAGAGTTGGAAAACGTCCTCAATGTTCTATGTTAATCTTATTGCTTTCGGTTTGACCCGAATTTCAACGTCCGCGTGTAAATAAATCCGGTAAGCGAGATCTGAATTTGTTTAGCCTTATTACTTTGCCGTAATATAAATGATATCGGATTATAAACAAAAATAACTTCAGTAAACATAAATATTATAGAACTACTAAAATTTCTATTTTTTTTCAGTATTTCCAAATCATACTTGAAGATGAAAAGCCGATTAATTATTTAGTTTACTTTATCTTACTAATATTATAAAGACAAATTTTTGGATCTATAGATGTTTGTTAGAAGGTATCTACAGTACGGTTAAACCGATAATGGTCCGATGAAACTAATAGATGTAGAACATAGTCTGGAAGAACAAATAGGTTGGTAATTTTTTTTAATTCTTTGCAAGGGAGTTGGTGAGCAGCTAGTTTGATAATAGCCTAGTAAAGAGTCAAATAAAAAAATTAGAGACCTAAATATATTGTTATTATTGCTCAGTAAATTCTGTCTGCATTTACTTAGTTAACTAAGTAGTAGTTAAATATATATGCTTTAAAAGATGATCGGGAATCTCTCTCGCTTATATCACAGTTTAAACGCTCAAAGCTCTTCAGAAAAGTGGCGCGCCATTGTGTGGGCAACTCTCAGAGGCAAACGAGGAGCAAATTTACTTCATATACCAGTATTTTCTTGTATACTATAACTAGCTTTGCCCCTGACTTCGTCCACATGGAATTTAAAATAAACTCAATAAGTCCCTATATGTTCCTTCAGACTATGTTCTATATGTAACATTTGCGTTTGGTTTAGGTTAAATTAGAGATCAGGATGAAAATCTTTGAAGTGAAGTGTCAAGTTTAATTATGTATCGTGCAAAAGAAATATTTTATTTACATTTGCTACGTATTTAAAAAAAAAACTTAACTGATATAAAAACGGCTAAACACTCACGTATATTCGTCCGGTATATTGGCACCGGACGAATATAAATACGTGAGTGTTAGTTAAGTCGTTTTTATATCAGTATAGTATAATGTCTCACGAAAGTTTGAATACTTAAAAAAACCTGTTATAAATGAAGTTGAAAACTATTATAAAATCGTTTAAAAAGTTCCATTAAGTTAGTAATAAAAGATTTTATACGTTTATTTTATTTATTCATCTACTAAAATTATCAAGTATTTACAAAATTATAATGTTCGTTTGTAAAAGCTTTAATTTTGAATAGAATTTAGCTTTTATTTCTTGTATTTGTAAAAGAGAACAATAAACGAGACCGTTGTACGAAACAAACTCATTTGGTTTTCATGGACAAAGGTTAATGTATGCATTCACAGAATTAACCAGTATAAAGCAACCTTAAGAATTTAACTCCACAATCAACCCGCATATAAACAATTTAATTTTTCATTTTAATTTAGAAATATTTATAACTTATGGTTGTAATAAAATGTTATCAAGAAACATTTGTTGCCTGTCTGACGTATTTATTATTAACTAGCTGTCACCCGCGACACCGTCCGCGCGGTATTAAAAAAAAAAGTTGGTCGCAGCGTAATGTTATATAACCTAAAGCATTCCTCTATAAATGGACTATCTTACAAAAAAATAATTTTTCAAATCGGACCAGTAGTTCCTGAGATTAGCGCGTTTAAACAAACAAACAAACACTTCAGCTTTATAATATTAGTATAGATTTTCTTTTATTTTAACCGATATAAAGATCGTAAAGCCTTCTACATAACTTCAATTTTAACTGTACAGTCAGCTGCATAAATATAAATGCATTTACAGAGCTTCAGAAACATGTATACGCCTTTGCTTGAAGGCCGGCTAATGACAAATATGCGCATACGTATTTTTGAAACCGAATGCGTATACAAGTTACTGGAGATAAAGATAAAGGAGCTGACTGTACAGTTCGACAGTTCGGAATATAGTTAAGAAGGCAATGGATCAATATTTATTAAGATGGAAATAAAATTATTTGAATAAATAAAAATAATAACTTGTATATAAATTTCAAAATATATACTTGATACGACTCTGCATCTAAAATTATCCTAATCTAGTTGCAGTATAAATACAAGAAAGCAAATGTGAAACATACAAATATAAAGTAATGTAAGAAATCTAACTTAATTAATTAAGTAGTCAAGATGTGGGCAAAGTTAATTAAGTTCAAAGTACACATCGGCGGGGCCAATGGTTGGTACAAAACTAGAGCCGGAGTGGAGTCGCCAATTCCCAGCAGAAACATGTAAAGTTTGCTCATCTTCCAACTTAGTTCCGATAAGACTTCTCAAAGCCATTACTTGTAGTTTAAAACTATACGAAATATTCTTTAAACATAGTACAACAGTCACTGGCATATTCAAGATTTGAATAGTTAACTTTTTTTTATATCATAAGGTGGCAAACGATCGAGCGGCCACCTGATATCGCTGAAATAGCGAAGTAACCGTTGCCCATAAACATACGCAATTTCATATGCATTGCCTATCTATCAACGGAGGAGAGGATGCACGGAAAGAATATATTTTCCCTTCCCATGCATCCTCTCATCCGGAAAGACCACTACCACTTCCCATCCGTTCCTTATAAGAAAAAGAGTGGGAAGGGAAAGAGGACCAATTTAGGCTTACGGGACGCACACTCATCAGAATAAACGCGGAATTGCTTCCACTTGACGCCTGTCTTCTGTTTGGTCGTGGTATTTCACCGGGCGAGCCGGGCCAATTCGTGCGAAGTGTTAAAGCGGACTCTACCACGGTTTTTAAAAGTTAATAATTTTTTTCTAATAAAGGAAAAAAAAATCAGTGGAACACCTAATGTAAATTGATCCGATGTCTATGACTATGCAACACTAGAGTATCCTCTTACCGATTGTCGATTTTTAATGTATTTTTGGTTTCTTGAAGGACCATAATACGTAACAATTTGTTAATTCCGTTAAGGACATATTGTTGTCACCCCTTTTTCTTCAGAGGGGAATGCTTTATGCATACTCCGCGCCCCAGGGGTTCGCGGTAGTTATGTGGGATTCTCCTCCATATCGGAGGCATACCCACTAAACCCCTCTGTTCCTCCAACGCATCGGGACGGGACCACAGGCACGCTTTCGCTCTCGTCCGCGGATTGTTGTCACCCCTAGCTTAGGGTAGGCTCCAAGCCCCTCGGTGGGGACCTATAGTGAGCTGATGTAATGAAACATATTGTTCCATCATTTGACTATGCGAGGTAACTTAAATTCATTTAGTATTTTTTATATATGTAAATAAATGCCTTTCAGTGGTGAAAGACCTTGGTTTAGTTTTTATTAGTCGTAAAGTTTTATTTTTATGATCAGGAAGCTAAAGTTTTGCATATTTTATTTCTTCGGAAAGCGTTTTATGGAAAGTTGTTAAGTGTTTTATATGACTCACATAGTTTTTAAATACTAAGGTATAAAAGAACGTTTGAAACAATGCGGTTAAATTAAAAAACAAATGTTATTAAGATAAACGAAATATATAAATAGTTTTTATTTTAAGTAACAATCTAACTTAAAACTTAATGTTTGCAAGTTTTATAAATAAAATACATTTAATTTATTTTACTGGGAAAAATTAAAACACCTATTTTTTACAAAGTATTTGCAGATTTTTGTTACTTAATTTATTAATATTTCGTATACCATTCCAGTTAAGTTCTATGTTTGTGCTAGGACATGGTTTACAATAAAATTCGATTGCAGGGATTTGAACCACTACCTGGTGATTTGAAATCCGTACCCTTAACCATTACGCTATTGAAGCTTCGCTTTATTATTTATATATTTAAAAAAATATATCAAATTTATTTTTAAAGGTACTATATTGTCTGCCTTATTTATTTAGTAATCATCAGAAAATGACTTATATCGTATATATACATTGAAGTGACATTTAGTACGCAACATTATGAAAGCTATTTTGCGTTCATACAGAAGGATATTGTCCATAACGCGGCTACGTGTTCGTGTTTAATGTGCTGCTATTAAACTCTTGCATAAAACCATTCGCAACATAAAGACATTGTGGATGGTTTTATGCAAGAACTTTTACGTTATACCATTCTTTGTGAATAATGGATATTTGGTAGATTCACTTTGATTATATTCTTATTTTAGTTCATAATTTTATGTTAATGTATTCCTGAGCTTGTTTATTTCTGTAATATGAATGTTTATTTGCTGTTCACTTATTACCTGACCTATTGTGGGTTTCTAAAGCTATATTTCCATTTAAAACATATTTGTGTGTTGTCAAAGATGATGATAGAGAAGACTATGATTTATACAGAGATTTTGGTTTCAGAAAACCACGGTTAGCAAGGAAATGTTTTAAGCTTATGCACGTGGATTTATATGTTTGTGAAATCCATTGTAAAATGCAGTCTAAACAAATGAACTAATTTTAAAGAGAAGTGTCATTCAATTCGTATTTTTCTTGAGTTTATATTCATTAGGGTCTGTTCTCTTACTTCTTACTAATATTATGAATTTGAATGTTAGGATGGATGGATGTATGTTTGTTTGAAAGTATCTCGAGAACGGCTGTATGAATATCCCTGCAATTTGGCATACATATAGAACATGGTCTGGAAAAACATAAAGCCTACTTATTAAGTTTTTTTAAGTTCCGCGCGGATTGAGACGCGGGCGACAGTAGTTTAAGAATACAGTAAACTTGGTCAAAAAGGAAATAGAAAATGCAAAGATGGTGTATCGCATAAAAGAGCTTCAAAAGATTGTGAGTGCCATTGTGCGAGGGGATGATGGCATTAAGCGTGCAACGCGTGACCGATATTACTCTCTACACTGCCAAGTGACTTTATAACTTATCACTATTGTAACAAAGTTTATTTTCTTTTGACTGCTGTCAAGTGCTCCGAATTACATAACAATGTATGTTTATTATTTGTTCTATAGAAGAAATTATGACCAATGAAATTATTATAAGAGAGTTCTTTAGAAAATTGTTTTTACTTTTGATACTTAAAAAGCTTTTAATACAAGCATTTATTCACTTTCACCTGTCCATCAAATCTTAGAAATTAAGTGTAGTCTTCCTTCCGGTTACTGATTGAACTCAAATTTTACACACTGTGCTGATGTGTTGATGGAGTTGGAAGATGGCCATAGGAACCTCGCAATTGAACGATACAATCTCATCGAGTTTGGGCTCATTTAAATCGTCCTGACTTATACTTAGGTCTGATTTTAATTTTTGGTTGTTTAAATTTACAACAACATAATAAAAGCTTGATTTTTTTTAAATTACTACTTTTTATGACAAACTAAAATAACAGATGAAGATCGCATAATTTGTAATTTTAACTTTCAATGTAGAGGACGCTTTTAGAAAACTTTATTTCTTGTAATAATTAGAACATAAAAGTCGTAAAGTGTTCTTTTATGTGATTTAAGAGCAACATGTGTTAGACACTTGCCACACGCGCTGTAACTTGAGGTAATGTGTTGAGGGCATTAGTACGAAGTGGTCTCTCTACCTTTACTGCTAATTACATCACAAATTGCTGATAAAAACCACCCCTCGTAAGACATATTTTAACTTTTATATTGTTTTAGACAATATTAGAATAATTTGGAGCGAATGGCGCACTTTTTTTTATAAGTGAAGGGGGTAAATGAACAGCGGGAACACCGAGGTGTTCATCGACGCCCATGTACATCAGCACTATCAGAGGAACCGCAGATGCGTTGGCAGCCTCTGAGATAGTCTGGTTTTGGTTTTTAAGCGACAAATGAAAAAAAATGAAAATATAATTTATTAAATCCAAGAACATAAGTTTACATTAAAAAGTTAAGCTAAGAACTGTTGATAAGGCTATTGTTGCGCCGATACACCGGCACAGTGTCGGATTTTCTTACTAACAATAGAAACATCTGAATATTAAAACTTTTTATAATTTGAAGTTAGCTTTACTTATAGTAAATTTTGACTCTACTAAACTGATTTTATGAACGCTATAACTGATATGAATTCACATTAATCGTTGGTTTCTGAGACCAAAATTCCTGTTTAAAACATATTGTCACCTCAAGATACTGAGAGAGATGACGATATGTTTTATATAAGGATTTTGGTCTCGGAAACCAACGATAAGACAGGTCTCTTCCTTCTTTTTAAAGACTTCAGCAGTAAATAGAAGTTAAAATAAACCTGCACAAGAATGTTATTATTATCTCTCTTTTTTTCGAAGAGATAGAGTAAGACGGCATTATTATTGTCATGCAGAAGTTTAGACAGTGTAGACAACATAAACTAAACATATATATGTAGATAGTATGAATGAAATTCTCAACAAGATTGAAAACCGAAAGATTGTTGGTTAGGCGTGAGATATTTGCCTGTCGGATATTGCGGAGCAAAGGCCTCGGAGATGAAGAGATTACGTCTATGATATGGAAACGATATGGAATCTTGTGACTAACAGTGTATTGAAAATTTGGTGTATTCAACTGTAAAGACTTTTTTTTAAATTCAATATTTTGGAATAAGAAAAACACATATCATAAATAATTTTTTGATATATTTTACCAATTGATTAAGATCTAAAAACTTTGTTTTTATGTGTGAATATATAAATTTCATATCTGCACTGATTGTATCTAACTCGGTGGATATAATTAAAAAAAGCGTCTTGACAGACAGACGGACGGACAGCAAAGTGATCCTAAAAGGGTTGCGTTTTTTCCTATGAGGTACGGAACCCTAAAAATAATGATAGCACACTAGCGCCCCCGATCAATGTCAGAAAAGTAACAAGTTATTCTTGGTTCTACAGCTGTCATGTCACCTTTATTTATTTTATGTCATTTTTAGGGTTCCGTACGTCATAGGAAAAAACTGAACCTTATAGGATCACTTTGTCCGTCCGTCTGTCTGTCAAGACTCTTTTTCTCAAAAACGCGTGAAGGTATCAAGCTGGAATTTATTATGCATATGTATGTTTAACATAATTTTCTGACAGAACTCACCGCGTTGCTCTCTCATCAAGCCAAATATCCTTTTTCAACTATAGTATCCTTTCTTATATGTTAAGTATAAATTTATGTTCCTTAATATTAATTATTTATTCATTTAGATACTTGACAATGAGAAAAAGAGATGTAATAATCAGTTCCGGGTAGATAAATGTATATACACTATGTATAAGTTATAGCTTCAGCTTATAGATTAATAACAAGAATTAATAGCTTCCATTAGTTCGTTCCACATTGTCGGAGCGGGAGTGAGTGAACGCTTGAATGGAACATTCCGCTCCATTGAGTTCTCAGCTTTCTAATGTTTTAAAATATCACTGATTATACCAAGATTTTCATTTAATCTAATCCCACTGCATAGATCTTACTAATATTATAAATGCGAGTATCTGGATTATCCGACGTTCTTACGGTGAAGGAAACCATCGTGATGCAACCTGCACATATCTGAGAAGAAATTCAAAGATATGTGTGAAGTCAACCCGCACTTGGCCAGCGTGGTTGACTATGGCCTAATCACCCTTAACTTAGGGTAGGCTCCGAGCCCCTCGGTGGGGACGTATAGTGAGCTGATGATGAGTGTCTGGATGTATGGTATATACTGTTAGGAAGAAAATCCGAAAATGAGTTAGTGTATTGACTCAACACTAGCCTTATTAAAATGTCGACGTTTATGTCCCCTCACTATTCATTCTGACACTGGGCTTTGTAACGAAAGCACGTCATTCGCGTCAAAGGATGGTAATTGACGTCTAAAAATACAGAACAGCTGCATGGATGGTGATGGAATTTTGTATAGAGGTAAAACAGTCTTTTGACCTTTTGCTAATTACTACTAAGTAGGTTTATTTTCTTTCTGCTATCAATGTTATTTTAAGCAAACTTTTAAAGTCATAGGAACGTATTGTAACTGAAATTATCTCTATCGTTTCAACGCAAACAATTTAATCTCAGCCCACCTGAGATTGTAAATCCAGGACAATGCATTTCGGGCTTACACAATGCATGTTCAATGTATACATAAAATATATCTATTTGTCAATGTGTACAAAATCGTACTGGTAGGTAGAGATATATCGTTTAAATATCTTCTTACAGTAAATATAAAGCTAATAAAAAATTATGTCGTTTGTTAACCTTTAAACTAATTTAAATTACGGCTCAACTGACGTATAAATTAATGAATGTAATTAAATGCCTCACGAAAGTTTTTTTTTTTATATACGAATTACTCTTATAAGAATGTTACTAATATTATAAATGCGAATGTTTAGATGGATGTTTGTCTGAAGGTATCTCGAAGATCATCATAGTCTGGAAGAACACAAAGACTACTACTTAAGGTTTTTTCTATTCCGGGCGGACGGAGTCGCGGGCGTTAACTAGTTTGTGTAATAAAGTTAATTGTTATTGTATTATAATGGTAGCTAAAGTTTTAAAGAAGTTTTGTAGAAAAATTTTGGAATTTACTTCATAGAGATATTGCAGTGTTTCTATTTAGCAATTTAGGTTTGGATTTTTTTACGAGCTTTGATATGCCGCCCTCTCGTTCCCCTAACATTTTTGGGTCAGGGACCTGGGGTGCGGGTTTCACTTTATTTAAATAAAATGTGAAAAATCTTTATTTACAATTAATCTTATAACTACTTATTCAAAATTAAAACTGTTAAAATTATTAAACTATGTACAACTTAGGTTTGGATTAGAACGCAATATAAATTCATTGCTCATTTATTTTGTAATCGAATAAGCCACTATTCTCTTAGTAATTTTGTACTACAGCAGCTGTAAATATGTCTATTATAAGTCCTCTGTATCAGTAGCCATTTATCCGAAACCGCGATCGTATTCGCCTTGCTTTCCCGTTACATACATCCTCCATTATACGACGCAAATCTAGCGAATAACTAACATTCAAACAAATGTCACATTCCTCTATATAAATAAAAAAAAATACGATAAAAAAAATTGTAGGTGAATGAAAGTGGTAAGAATTGGCAATTGTTTTTTTTTACTTTTGTTTTAAATTGATAGATTAAAAAAAAACACAAATTATACCAGTTAATAACTAAACCAGTACTGAACATTTAGGGTGTTTGAATTTGAGATTTGGACAATACTGTTCAGATTTTCTTTTTAGGGTTCCGTACCTCAAAGGAAAAATACGGAACCCTTATAGGATCACTTTGTTGTCCGTCCGTCTGTATGTCTAGACCCTTTTTTAATTTCTACGGAAGCATTAGCTAGTATAAGTGTAAAGATCAATTTCATAATTTTATATTGAATTTCTCTACATTTTATTTCCACGTACTGTTGGGGAATTTCCTCTCGGTGCGATAATTTGAAAACGGAACATCCTAGAAGGTTTTTAGCACTAGATTCCGGCCGATACCCACTCCCAACAGATTACCTGACTCACTGAGCGTGCATTATTTATCACTGCGCCGAACTGCAAGCCTCTCGCGGGATCCCTATCTTATAATGGGTACTAAAGTAGGGTATAAAGAGGGATTTACTGTTTAGAAAATATTGTTGCAGTCTTGTGAATCATTGTTGTCGATGCAATTTCAAGTTTAGAACTTTAGATAGGTGTTATTTAGTTTCATAGCTTACAATGAAAAGTTTTTTTGACGTCATTAACTGTTTATCATCATCAGCTCACTATACGTCCCAACCGAGGGGCTCGGAGCCTACACTAAATTAAGGGTAATCAGGCCATAGTCAACAACGCTGGCCAAGTGCGGGTTGGTTGACTTCACACATATCTTTGAATTTCTTCTCAGATATGTGCAGGTTGCATCACGATGTTTTCCTTCACCGTAAGAACGTCGGAAAAATGTACATATACGTAAATCGGAAATCGAAAAACACATTGGTACATTGGATTCGAACCCAGGACCTGCAGATTGCAAGTCAAGTGCTTGACCACTGAGCCACCGACGCTCTCTCTCATTAACTGTTTGAAACCCATAAAAATGTCAATACTATTTTACTAGTGGCCGTCTGTGACTTCGACAGCAAAGAATTTTAAAAATTTCATAGCCTATAATAAGCTCGCGTCCATCAGCTACCTTCCCGTCAAAGTCCCTTCAAAATCTGTCCAGCCGTTTCGGAGATTACAAACACGGCCTTGTGGACATATTTGAAAATTGGTTATTAGCATAACGAATACGTCATGTGTACGAAATTTGACATTTTATATTCGATATTATTTTATTAATATGCATATATTTGACACCTAACCTCTACATATATTTTGAGGGTTATTTTCAAGAAAACATAAAATAAGCGTGAAGATTGCTAATTAAAATAAACGCGCATACTTAAAAACTAAACCCTTCTCAAATGATCTCGGTTCCAGCGATGTTGGTGGTACCACCACAGGAGCCACAACGAGGTAATTGGGTCCGCGCATCATCAATTTACTTTCATGGTCGCGAACAACCTTTATGTTCGTATTAACGAGCCGCATCTCTGGTCTAACGATGTGGTCGTACAACTAATACAGCGAGAGATTTTAGCACCTATTTCGCGTGTTTTAAATACCAAATGAGATGAGTATAAAGATGTCGAGGATAAAACAGAGTGGAATAGGAAAGAAGGATGACCCCACCACCATATCAATGATACAAACTAGTAGAAGACATAGGATATAGCAGGAGGTATTTAGACATGGAAAGATAGAGAAAATTGGATAAAATGTGAATTCAGAGAGAAATAAAGGGGGGAAAGAGAGCGAGAAAGGCGGGAGGTGAGAGCGGGAAAGGGGGGGGGGGAGCGAGAAAGGAGGTAGAGATAGGGAAAGCGGAGAGAGAGAAAGTGGGCAGCTAGAGATAGAGAAGGAGGGAGGGGGAGAAAGGGAGAATAGATATTTGCTTACTATAGATGTGTTGACACTGGAAAACAATGGTTATTTTTGTATAAAAAGTGTAAATGTTGTAACATCTTGTTAACTTTGCATTTACAGTTCACTGGTTCAAAGATAACAATCGCCTCTCTTATATAAAAGAAATTCAACGCTATTTTAACTTGCACTTTGCTAAGATGCCTCGAGTAGACATTATATCTTCGTGGAACTCATGGCTTTGTAAAGAAACAACAGTAATTAATATTCTGAAATGTTTCTCATAGTTTTTCTTCGAAATTTGTTCTATAAGAATTCTTCTTTGTTTAATAACGGGATAATCATTATATTTGTTCATTCTTTTCAAAATTATTATTAACAATAAATGTATCTAATTATACACTTGATAAGTTTAATGTCGAAGAATTTTTTTTTAATATCATAAGGTGGCAAACGAGCGTGCGACCACATGAAATCGCTGAAATGGCGAAGTAACTGTTGCCCATAGACATACGCAATTGCATATGCGTTGCCTACCTTTAATCGACGGAGGAGAGGATGCACAGAAAGAAAACATTTCCATGCATCCTCTCATCCGGAAAGTTCACTTCCACTTCCCATCCTTATAAGAAAAAGTAGGAAGGGAAAGAGGACTAAATTAGGCCTCCGAGATGCAGACTCATCAGACGAAACGCGGAATTCCTTCCACTTCACGCCTGTCTTCTGTGTGGTCGTGGTATTTCACCGGGCGAGCAGGGCCAATTCGTGCGAAGATGTTAAAGCGGGCTCTACCACTGTTGAAAATTTATTTTCCTACCCATCATTGATTTGTCGCTTATAATAACAAAGTTATGGCTCTTAAAGCATAAATTTGGTGTATGTAACCGTTTATTATCTGTAGTCGAATATAATGTAAACCTGGAAGAGAAGAATAACCTGCAAGAACAAATAGGCTGCTTATTTATTTTTTATTCCGCGCGGACGGAGTCGCGGGCGACAGCAAGCACGTAATATGTTACACGTTACAATATTTGATCAATACATATACGTGATGTATATCTATAGACTAATGTCCACAGAATATATTGTCATTCATTCATTCAACGTCACCATTCATCATTCAATACGCGTGAGTAGAGTATGTTGTACTTGTAGACCGCAAAGTGGATTGACAATCGACGCGACCGTTGAAGTGTAGTGTTCAGACGAATTAAATGACTTACCGTTGGTTTCTGAGACCAAAAACTTAAAAAAAAACATACCGTCGTGATTAACTTTTGCAAAACAGAGATAACAATATATTTTTAACGGGAATTTTGGTCTCAGAAACCCACGGTTAAATGTATTATATTTTTCGATAAATTCGTTCGATCTATTCTTTGTTATAAGTAGGAGGTAGTAAACAAGCAAGCGGTTTAATTTCGTAGCTATATACTAATACTATGGCAGAAACTAATACTGCTGCGGACTATATCAGTTTTAAATTCAACGTAATTTTCTAAAATTATCAAATGCCGACAACTGACTAAAGTATTTACGATAGGGTTGCCTTGCTTTTGTTACAGTTCAGTTAGCTTTTAATAAATTTTGACAACCCTAGTGCTCTTAAGACTAGAGTCGTATTCTTTTTTAATACGATAAAAAACCACCCATACTTTATTATTACCGATCTAAAAATATATAAAAGGCTGCTCAGAAGGTCCTAGTAATCTTATAATAAGCGTAACACGCCATCTAGCGAGATCAAAGTGTAATAAAATTATCGTGCAACTTTATTTAATAATAAAATGTTTACATCATAAAATTGTACGCCTCGTTTATTAAAAGTAAACAAGTAACTACGAGTCTCTTACAAGGAAAATATACATGAAAAATGTAACATCAATTTAAAGATTGAAAACAAATAATCAGAGAGATACTAAGAGTACGCGTCCATTGGCCTCGCCAGACGCACCGCACGTACGGGCCATAACGGATTTTAGTTTGCATTTATTTATTTATTTGTATTTTACATAGCGCAGCACCATTCGCACTAAAAGACGGACAATTTTAACAGTGGTAGAGTTCGCTTTAACATCTTTGCACGAATTGGCCGGCACACAGAAGACGAGAAGTAGAAGAAATTCCGCATTTCGTCTGATGAATGTGGTACCGGAGGCCTAATTTTAATCCTCTTTCACTTCCTACACTTTTTCAAATAAGGAAAATATGGTAAGGGAAAATATTCTCTTTTTGTGTCGATTATAGGTAGGCAACGCATCTTCATGTGGATGTCTATGGGACAAATCAATTCCGTTTAATCTGTGCGTGCGGTGCTACCGGGCTAATGGACGCGTACCTTTACAATAAGTAACGTTATAATCATTCTAAACAATTTAGTTTTTTTTTCTCAATATTTTTTCTATTCAATAGGTATCCAATTTCTTAGGTAAGTCCAACCTAAACTGAACGTATCAATGTAAGGCTGAATGAGGCCGTTTCACAAATACAATTCTCAAATTGAATTTGTCTGCACTTCAATTTGTAGTTTTCTTTTCTGAGTTCAGTTAAAAGAAAGTTAAAAGAAAAGTGTATTTTCAGTCTTAGAAAAGTCATTAAGTTTAAAAGAAAGTTTAAGAGTTGTTCGATTGTTACTTCTCTAAGTGTGGGTTTCTAAGACTAAAATCTCCTGAAAGAGATAACGATATATTCTATACAAATTTTGGTCTCAGAAACCAACAGTGAGTGTTACAGGTCATCAGTCAACTTAATCTCACTAATATTGTGATGTTGTATGGTTGTTTGAAGGTATCTCCGGAATGGCTGAACGGATCTTGCTGAAATTTGGCATATAGAACATAGTCTGGAAGAACACATAGGTTACTTATTAAGTTTTTTTTAGTTCCGCACGGACGGCGTCGAGGGCGGTAACTATTAAAATAAAAAAGTTTTTTCGATTTATAAACGAGTATACGATTCAAGTTTATTACAAAAAATAATGTCGAGTTTAAATTTTTATTTGTTTTTTTTATTCGTATATTACCACAGTATTCACGTCGTATGTTAGCACCCAATACAGGTAAAAACCATAACAATAAAACTGCAAGAATTGTTAGTTACGTTCGCGCGTCGATGAACATTGGAAAATAGCAATTATTACATTTTTTCTATCCGTGTTTTCGTATACGGTGAATTGTTAGTGATTCATCACTGTAGCAACGCTTGCATATAACATACTAGCGGTCGCCTCCGAGTTCGTCCGCGCGGAATTAAAAAAAACATAATTAGTAGCTTTTGTGTTCTTCTAGATTATCTTCTATATAAAATTGTCGTGTCACAATTTTCGTTCCCATACTTCTCCGAAACGGCTTGACCGATTCTCATGAAATTTTGTGAGCATATTGAGTAGCTCTGAGAATTGGCCAACATCTATTTTAATCCCGCGCGGACGGAGTCGCGGGCGATAGCTAGTGTTCTATATGTATTCCATATTTCATCCATCCATCCATCAATGTTCACTAGAAAGGGCCTAGTACGAATAATTGTGACAATCGTCATTATATCGTAACGACAAAGTATTAAAATTTGTGCTCCCCTATTAGGGGTAAAGTACAAAAATCTAATATTAATTTTGACGTAATTGACGATGCCAATACGAAGGCTATGTTCAAATATTCGTACTAGGCTACAATTGCACAATATCAAATGATTTGACAAACACGTAAAGTTTGACAAAAAGTTGGTCGTTCACACATTACTAAAGTTAAAAGCCTTACAAACACTGGCACGACAACATTCCTCTAGCGGCGGCAGTGAACTATTTTCGTCTCATATATTTTGATAGTTTTACTAACCGCTTTATATGACTTTGGAAACAGTAACTTTGCATGCGATAAATTACTTTTATTCAGGTTTATTGCAATCGTACTTTTAATTTTATATATTTTATTGTAGCCAAGGATTCTAAGGTTGCATTTATACTTTTTGCACTATGATATAATAGCGTCGGTGGCTCAGTGGTCAAGCACTTGACTTGCAATTTGCAGGTCCTGGGTTCGCATCCAGCCATGTACCAATATGTTTATCGATTTCCGATTTACATATGTACATT
This sequence comes from Papilio xuthus, assembly GCF_000836235.2. Classification (NCBI taxonomy): domain Eukaryota; kingdom Metazoa; phylum Arthropoda; class Insecta; order Lepidoptera; family Papilionidae; genus Papilio; species Papilio xuthus. Next base: position 5,172,753 of record NW_013531700.1, read on the forward strand.
TGACGTTCTTACGGTGAAGAAAAACATCGTTATGCAACCTGCACATACCTAAGAAGTAATTCAAAGATATGTGTAAAGTCAACCAACCCGCACTTGGCCAGCGGGGTTGACAATGGCCTAATCACCCGTAACTAAGGTAGGCTCCGAACTCCTCGATGGGGACGTATAGTGAGCTGATGATGATAGCTGTATTATTGATTTTTTTGTTGATTTTAAAGTTCGCTATGGAATCGCTTCGAAGAGAGTCTATTTGTGTGAGACTTCCAGCTGTTCGCGTATTTTTTAAAAAGGTATTTATCGCGTATTTTTGTTTTCCTTTAACGCATAATAATTTTGTTTGTAGTAAAAATGTTACAAATAATGTCTTTGTAGAATTAAATTCTTGTTAGTTTATAATAACATTCCAAAAGAATTATTTAAGTGACTTGTTTCGCTCGCTTTTAATATTAAAAAACCCTAACAAGGTTTTCTACTTGCGTAAATTACATTTAAGTCTTAATGAGGCGCTATGGTATATTCATTAGGAACTTCCCACTTCGCGGTGTAATTTTTCGGTTCTACTAATTTGAAACTTAAAGGGTTCGTGACCAAATAGATGTTGGTATGTTCGACTATGAAAGAGTGAGATGTAATTCTATGTGGACACTTTTCTGATTGTCATTCGATTAACAATAACTTCGCCAACTAGGCGACGGTTAAATCCGTTAATTAAAAATAATAATTAGGAGTCTATGCGTTTATCTAAACCAGTGGTTCCCAAACTTATTTTGTCTATTGCCCACTTTGAGAATAAATATTTTTTTTAGCGCCCTCATATTTTCACATATTTAAAAACCACCATAACTTCAAATTAAATTCATTAATTATTGTGACTTATATATGTACATATATTAACGGAAAAAAAATCTAAACGAAACTTTTACTATAACCCGCAACTTCAGACCTGCAGCGCCCACAAGGGGGCGTTATCGCCCACTTTGGGAAAGACTGGTCTAAACCATGTTCTACATCTATACAAAATCTCATCGAAATCTGTTATGCCTAAACTAAACTTATGCGTTTATATTAGTAAGATTATTTACATTTTTATTTAAATATCCCGCTGTGCTGTGAAATTGTTTCTTTTTCTTTAATTAAAAAGAAATTGAAGTAAGAAAAACTTTTCATTCCTCTAGTCGCTTTAACTGAACAATATTATTGAATTACACAAATTAAAAGAAAGAAAAGTTAAAAGTTGTGAAGGAAACTTAATTCGATTATGACCGCGGCCATCCCGCAGGCTCTCAATTTATACGCTTTGATAATTTTAAAATATATTTCTTCGAGCAATAAAGTAATTTATCTGAATCAATTTATTAGATAAATTAGATATCTTACTAACAATATATATTTTGTAGCGAAAGCTAACCATTCGCGGCAAGTCGTAATAATGTCTAAAATAAGGTATCTATGGCGTTCCATAGATCCAGGTTCCATAGATAGCGTCTAACGGATCTTGATGAAATTTAGCACATATAAAACATAGTCTGGAAGAACATATAGGCTAGTTATTAAGTTTTTTTCATACCGCGCGGACGGACTCAAGAGCGACGTACCAATATAAAACCTAAACACGATATGAGGACTGTGATAATTAATTATTAATTTATTATTGGTTATTAAAATCATAAAACTTACACATAAAATACATACGTTTTCTTATCTATTTGTTCGTGAGTTTCCACTAAAAATACATGTATAAAAACAAAAGTTTAATCGAGAGCGGACTATAGTTGTTTCAGTAACATTGACCGGGCCGTTATCACGCCGTTTACTTTTATCTGTCCACAATAGCATCGTGAGCCGCAATGACTATTCCATTTCGTATTAAAGGCCTCTACAGGGATGTAATGTTATTGTAGTTCAAACCCTTTTTATATGCATTTATATTAGAAATAACGACAACGTAACTTTAATATTTTATTACGATCAAAATAAAGTGTTTTGTCTTTTGATTTTTGCGCATATATTTAGAAAGAAACCGTAAAAATCACTGTAGCAGAATTATATTTGTTTTGTTTACCAATATTAGTTGTTACAAAGAGATTGAAATCGAATTATTTTGGCAGTGGAGATCCACGATAACATTTAAATAACATAGAAAAAACCAGTTGAATATTACAAAAGAAAGAACATTTGATTGAACTTCATGTTCCGTTATAAAAATTTTACGTAGTTTTTGGTTGGAACTTCTTCCGCGCGAATTAAAAATAGTAGCTTATGCTCCAGAGTATGTTCTACATCTGTGTCAAATTTCAGCGAAATCTTTTTAGCCGTTCTGGAGATATGTAAGAAATCCATCTATCTAAACTATCGCATTTATAATATTAGTAAGATGCACTTAAATACGATGGTTACTAAATGTGTTTCAACCACAAGTATTATAGCAAAGTTATTTAATTCCATGTCCGCTAGCTCGACCAGTCGAAGCTAAAATATCGTACAGAGTTACACTGCAGCCTTCAATTTCAAAATTGAATTCGTTTTCTCGAACGCGGATTGTACGACACTTACTTTTACAGTTCACTACATATTGTAAGCTTTTATTGGAAATACAACCTTTCTTTTGTGTATTATATTTTGCTTTTACCTCTATTTTTTATATATTACTTTTAGTCTTCTATTTGAATATTCTTTTAAATGAATAAACCAGCGCTTGTTTTGTTTTTAATAATAGTAATATAATAAATTAGTATAAAAAGGGTCTTGACAGACAGACGGACGGACAACAATCCTATAAGGGTTCCGTTTTTTTCCTTTGAGTAATGGGACCCTAAAAATAAATTTAATTTTAAATTACTTTTTGCTAAAGATACTATTTTTGATAATAATCTATTTTAAACATATTTGTGTTGATACCAAAATAATTATGGAAAAAACATATCTTACTTTTGTATTTATATGAATTGTTTTCTATAAATAGAATACTATTCATACAAATGGAATGAATGAGGAAGGATATACCATTGTTTGAAACATCTTTCTGATGAAACGATAGCTTCCTATATTTTTTCTATTTGCGTTTGCTTACACAGAATGTTTGATCAGGATCGATTGTACTACATACAGAATTTTTAAAAGACGGTCAATGGACGAAACGACTAAAGTTTGTTTTAAAAAGGTAGCTTAAATCTATAATATTGTTGCTATCATTAAAAATAAATTTATTTAAATCATATGAAAACAAATTAAAAACAATTACAATATGGATTAGTAATAAAAAGTTCTAGACATTTATGCTTAAGAAATAAAGGTTAGCACCTAATAACAAACTATAGAAAAATATATATTTGACATCACAGGGGACCGATGAGCTGGCACCTTGGACAAAAAATTAGTATAGCTATTATATTTAAAGGGGGAACGCTGCCAGTATCTTCGGAACCTTGCCTTAAGGGACTCCTTTTAATAATATATTTTAGTTAGTTATTCGTTTTTAATATTATTTTATAATAATTTCATTTTTCAGTAACCAATAAACAGCCATGTGGCTTTATTCAAGGAAAGAAGGTTTTATTCAAGTTGAAACTACACTTGTAAATATGTATGTTATGTTAAACATTTTTTCGTCGCCGCTAAATCTACACGCGTTTTATATTTGTTGAATTTCTAGAGCGATTCCCGCGAGGTGTAGCCGTGTTCAGTCGACGAATGAATAATGTACCCTCACGTTCACCGACGCTGGTAATCTACTGCGTCTGGGGATTAGAAACTATTGGCGAGAATGTTACGCTTAAATATCTCACGATTCTAAAGGAAATTGTAGAATGTTTTTTTAATCTTCGTGAGAGTGTACAAATGTGAGTTGGTATTCTTTTGTTTGCATCTGTTTGACTTTTCATTTTACATTTCTCAAATTAATTAAGTGTTCTTGTTCTGACTTCTTTAAGCATCTGAAAGCACACATAGCTTAAACGGTTTGACATATTTTAAAGTTATTTTTTAAGTTTTAAGTTAGGAATAAAAAAGATATGACAGCCGATCGTACTAAATACCGATAATTGGTCAGCAGCTGTTGACATAAACCTTGACCTGAAATTAGCTAATGACACTCTCTAAACAAAACGAACGGATGGCACGCCCACCCCTTGTCCCGGGTGGAAAATATTGTTTCCCCTTTGAGGGACCTCAATGGGCCGTGAAAATGAGAAAGCGAAGTAATTAAGGTTATAATTTATTTGTTTGTCCCTTTTAATTGAACAAAGACTTCCATTTTTAGCATCTATGAATATTAAGATACTTAAATAAGTAATCACAATTTTTATATGAAATTTAAAAGATAATCGTAGCAAATAGCTACACGTAGTTATAAATTAGATAATCGTAGCACATTTCGTAGCATTACTCGTAGGTCGATTAGCTGTACAATTGCAGTGTGCGTATTCGAACTTACATTTTGGTAATAGCTTTTGGAATTCGCGAATTATTCGATTCGAACGATATTCGTACGCTCCTACTAGTAACCTTATTTGTCATACGATTCGTAGCACACATCTCCATAGATTTCGTAGAACGTTTGAACGCATATTTTGTAGCACTTACCGTAGTACATTTCATAGTATTTGTCGTAGCAACTTTCGTAGAATACTTTAGTGTAGACTTTGTATAAGAAAATTGTAATAAATCGTCGTAGTTGTGAAACAACAAATCTGCAGACAGCAGCAAGTGTGAGATGACACTAAGGATCGTCCTTAACGAGCACACACACCCAGGTAGACATTTATTTCCCTTTAGTACAACTTAGTATAATACTTTTTGGTAAATTTATAAATAATCTGTTTCAAGTACTACAGCAGACACAAATTGAAAGAAATGTAAGGCAGTCACAGTCTTGTAAGTGTAAAATAAAAATGTCTGATAAAAAAGTTAAACCGAAACGCTAAACGGTCGTCATGTTACGAGATTTGTAATAGAATTAAAGGAATTTCTCTGAGGTTTTTTTTTAGGCAAATATTTGTAATATAGTTTGCTTTAGGAAATCGTCTCTTCAGTTGAAGGACGTTTGTCGACCTTCACTCGTTGTGTACACAAATCGCGTCAATAGAAAAGATTAAATTTTGCTTTTTGTTATTTTTATATACATTGAGCGTTTATTTAACTTTCAACATTCCTTGATCCAGCACAAGATGCAATGTAAATCTTTTTGAAGACTCGATATTAAGAGAGTTTACATTTTTTTTCTGTTTTTTTTGCTACATTTGGTTAATGCGCCTGTAGTTTTTTTAGGTTAGGTTAAGTGTCACTTAACATCGTTATTCTAGTCTAGTATAAAAGTATACAAGCTATTAAAAAGGTCGACAGTTTTAACATTTTTAACAAACACGCTACGTGCAGAAATTTTCATTTAGAAATGTGAAGTTTGTAAATTTTTTCTCCGGTGAAACGTAAAAATTGTTCCGTGACGTCCATTAGGCTGTTAGTTGTTAACACAAATTATTATTTTTTTAATTAATCATTATAATTGTACACAACTCCATTGTTTTCTGTTCCACAATTCTGAATAGAATTATAAAATGACAACAGATGCATAGAGTCGACGTAGACTAAAGAACTCTTGTCTGTTATTCTGTATACGTTGGCCGCGTGTTTATATGCTAATAAGATATTTGTTGTGCGCAATATTATGCAAATGAGTGGCAACATTGTGGAACACTGCCCCGGGTATGGACTTTACAAAGACTATACTGCAATGGGGGAAAAAAACAAATATTTAATTAAATGTCAAGTCTTACATTCGTTTTGTTTATGTTGGCATTTGACATTTAATCCAATGAAAAGTACGAACAGATACCCATTTAATTAATTCTTTGTATTTAGGGTTCCGTATCTCGGAAGGTAAAAAACTCTTATAAGATAACTTTGTTGTCCGTCCGTCTGTCTGTCAAGACCCTTTTTCTTAGCAACGCGTGAAGGTATCAAGCTGAAATTTTTAAATTACATGAGACTATAAAAATTGGGGACATAAATATGTTATCAACCTCAATTTAATTTAGACATGGTTTGCAATTTATAAAAACGTTTGATTCGTTTACATTGATATGTCTTTCAATTGTATGTTACAGGACTTTATGATTGATTGTCATGTAATTACGGTGGTTATTTGTTTAACCGTACCGCAGAGAATACAGTATTAAAATACCATTAGTGCGCTGCCATATTTCATGTTTATGAATACAACGCGGCTCGGCTTTCACATTCAATTTATGTATCGAACGCGGTTTAAAAATCTGTATTTAACTATGCGGCGTTAGACGATTATATTGAATGGACAGATATACGAAGAATCACTTTTAACATGAAGAACTTTTGATTTAAAGGAGGAATGGTATTCCGGGTAGAAATAGGCTTAGGAAGTCCATATCTTCTATCTATCTGGCTTGTATTAAAGGTGACATGATCAAAAAGTAACAACTGAGATGACGGAAGATAGATCGATATTGAGGGTAAAAACTGGTGCGCCTACTCTACATGAGTGGAATAAGTACAGAGAGATGATATGATAGAAAATGATTCTAAACCTTCTAAAGCATCCGGCTAATTTATAGCTTTAATCTTATCGTTTATTATATAATATTAATCGTTTAGATGGATGTTTGTTAGAAGATATCTCCAGAACGGCTGTATTGATCTTGCTGAAATTTGGCATAGACGTAGAACATGGGCCGCGGACGAGAGCGAAAGCGTGCCTGTGGTCCCGTCCCGATGCGTTGGAGGAACAGATAGGTTTAGTGGGTATGCCTCCGCTATGGAGGAGAATCCCATATAACTACCGCGCCCCCCCCGGGCCGCGGAGTATGCATAAAGCATTCCTCTCTGGAAAAAAAAAGATGTAGAACATAGTCTGGAAGAACACATACGCTACTTACTAAGATTTTTTGTCGCCTAGTATAATATAATACTAGAAGAAAAACAATAAAATTGTTTAGTATATTTTTCAATATGCAACGTTTTCTCGTTCGATTGTTTCGGAATGGAAAGGAAATATAAAACGTATCCGAAGATATACGATGCTATAAATTAAACAGTAAACATAAAATTGAATGACGTAGTAAAAATAACTTTCCAGTAGTTTCCAGAAGTTGTTCGCTTTAACATACCAAACAGAATATCAATTTCGATTAAAACAAACTTTGTTTTACAAAAAAACAAACCATACATAATCATATTTTGGTGTTAAAATCCTGATAAATATCACAAATGTATAATATTTAGATGTATATTTTTGTAACGGAACTTAAAAATATAGTTCTTATATGATTTTTTTTAACTTAAGTTGGCAAATGAACAAATGGCCACCTGGATTTGCCCAAATAGTGAAGCAAACGGTACCCGTAGACATACGCAATTGTAGAAGCCTTGCTAAAAATAACTTTTGATTACACAATTCAAATTAAGAGATTGTACTAAAGTCCCCAATGAGGGATTCGGACCCTACCTTAAGTTAGGGGTGGCTAGGCCATAGTCAACCATACTTGCCCACTGCGGGTCGTCACGATGTTTTCCTTCACCGTAAGAACGTCATATGTAAATCAAATATCGAAAAACAAACATGGCGGAATTCGAACCCAGGACCTACAGATTATAAGTCAAGTGCTTAAACTCCTGAGCCAACGACGCTCTTAGTCTGTATACACGTTTTCAGTTGTATCGATTTTACTAAAAACATTCTTAAATTGAAAAGTAAACGACGCACTCAGACACGTTCGGGCTGAATGCACGGCGCAGCGGCATGAGAGACTTGGCGAGCTGTGCTTAAATCCTCTCAAAGCAAGTACGAATTTATGCTTTGCTGCAAAACATATTTTCACGAGAAAAAACTAAACTTTCTGTTCTTTTATTAAAAACTCAATTAGGCTCGATATAAGGAAACATAGAGTCTATTTGTTTCCTAACCTATAATATAAATAATTTTAGGTTAAATATTAATAAAAAAGTTATCTTTTAATTTGTAAAAGATTAAATCATTAAATAATACGGAAAAAATAATCAAATTCTACTTGCATTTTGAGAGAACAAGTAAATCGAATTAAGCAATTAAAATGGTTCTGCGAACCTGAAAATTCAAAAAGTGTTTTATTAATTTACGCTGAAGGGGACTACTAAATATTTATTTTGAATTCAACTGTATTATTCGACATTTTACAGACTAGTAGTCGTCCCTGACTCCGTCCGCGAGGAATTTTAATTAGGTGCCAATGTGTTCTTCAAGACTATGTTCTACATCCATATCAAATTTCATCGAGATCCGTTCAGGCGTTCTGGAGATACCTTCTAATAAACATCCATCCATCCATATTAACATTCGCATTTATAATATTAGTAGGAAGTAAGATTTCATGAAGTTTTCTATGATTTATTTACATCGTGATAAATGTCCCTTTGGTCCTACATTTACTTGAAAAATCTTATCTTTAGTCAAATGTCTGTAATTTAAAAGAAAAAGTACTGTTAGTCACAATAGTGGCTTAAGTGGATTTCATAAAACAATAAAAATTAATTTAATAATTTTGTACTGGTGAATAAAAACGTAACACTGTGCAAAGAGTGTAACCAAAAACAGATTGCAATTTTAGACATGGATAGCGTCGCTGCAGCTAAATAACGTCACGCGAAATTGTGCTTTAAACGTGGGGCGACAAATAGCGATTGTAACACGCGATAGATGACCGCTCGCCGCGGGCAGGGGTGCACGAGGGGTGCGGGGGGTATGCGGGACAGGGGGCTAATTGCGTCGCTACGCCTAACGCCGGTACAGCTCTGTCACATCGCATGAAAAGTGGATATGGCAACGGCTTAAAATGGAACAAGCGTTTTGTAACAACATGGTCCCTCGAGCCGGATGTTATTGGTTTAATTTTTTTTGTATTCAGTCGAAATTGATAACTTCAATTTAGGTAGCGCGATAGAAATCTTACTAATATTATAAATGCGAATGTTTATATGGATGAATGGATGTATGTTTGTTAAGATATCTCCAAAACTGCTGAACGGATCTCGATGAAATTTGGCATTCAAATAGAACATAGTCTGGAAGACCATATAGGCTACTAATTAAGCTTTTTTTTAATTCCGCGCGTGATTCTCGGGTTACAGCTAGTTATGGGGTAAAGTAAATATTAAGTGGTTAAAATATTAGTAAAGGAAAGAAGATTAAAAAATTAATGCAGTGCATTTTAAAAAGAAGCTTGCGTGGCCACAGGTGGTGAGGTCTAAAAGCCCTTCAAAACTTGCGACTGTGTAACGACGTGCATAAACTCTTTCCGAGGTCATCGCACTCTGTTAAGACGCTAAGTGAAAAGTAAGCAACTTGCATACAACGCTGTTTTTTTTATACTTTAAAACCAAATCTACTTATTTTGAATATTTAGGTTACACATTTAAAAGCAAATGCTCATTGGATATTATTTCTTTTGATAGTGAATTCTTCTATTAGTGATTGACAAGTATGTAAATACACTCCTTTGTAGAAAAAACTATTTCGTTAAGGTAGAGAACTGGAAACTGCAATACATGGTATGTCTTTTCTTCAGTATTCGCCTGAACGTTTCAGTGAATTTGTCGAGCTTTTTTAAATAATAATAAAATATGGCAAAGCTTTAAATGAGAGAATGGACTTAATAATTCTTCTCATAAAACTTGTTTGTGAGGGACATGTATGTAGATGTATAAAAGATGGGAGAGAGGTGTGTTAGGGCCAAGTCAAAAGGAGATCCATAGTCTCTGCCTAAACCTCGGGGTTACGGGCGTGATGTTGTTGATTTTTTAATTAATCCTTTGGTACTTGCATTTTGAGGCAAAATTTGTAAATATAAGTTACGGCACCTGTCCCCTGACGTCACATAAATCCAGTCCGCCATGTACCTCCTCTTTCATGTAAGTTTTGACACAATGCCTGATAAATGTTTCAATGACTAAAAGATATATTTATGTTTTAAAAGTGTTTAGTTTTTAATTATCAATAAATTATTGATAAAATAAAGCGTTAAATTATTTTCGGAACTTTCGTAGTATTTTTCTGTTTATATGTTACTAGCAGTAACCCGCGACTCCGTCCGCATAGTTAGCCTATATGTTCTTCCAGGCTATGTCATCACCATCATCTCACTATACGTCCCCACTAAGGGGCTCAGAGCCTACTCTAAGTTAAGAGCTACAGACTATGTATGTATGTCAAATTTCATGAATATCCGTTCAGTTGTTCTGGAGTTATCTTCTAATAAACATCCATCCATCTAAACATTCGCATTTATAATATTAGTAAGTTGTTAATGTTTACGTTTGTATATTTATTTTACAAATGCAAGTAATTTTAGATACTTTTAAGCGTATTTTAATCTGATTTTTAATCACTTTTTAAATATATCAAGAACCTATCATTTTAACACTATATCTCAAAGCATAACATTTTTAAGTTTCAAACATCTTCAACAATTTTAATTTATAAGTTCATTTATTCAGTAAAATATTCTAAAAGTTAAATATTTCAGTAGTACAGTAACCATTACCGAGTTACGTATCTAATATTTTACGTTAAATACGCAGTTAGCCTTCACGTTCTCAAATACCATTTCCTAACTGCACTTGTAACTTATATAACGTAGTACATTTTTCAGTAATGTTGCAGTAACTATTTATTATATGAAAAAATCAATAATAAAAATAAAATATCCCTTACAATTTATGATATTTATACATGACTATTTACTAAAACTTCCAGCGTTAGCAGAGCGTCGGTGGCTCTGGGGTCAAGTACTTGACTTGCAATCTCCAGGTCCTGGGTTCGAATCCCGCCATGTACCAATGTGACCGACTACTATATCCGACGTTCTTACGGTGAAGGAAAACATCGTGATGCAACCTGCACATACCTGAGAAGAAATTCAAAGGTCTGTGTGAAGTCAACCAACCCGCACTTGGCCAGCGTGGTTGACTATGGCCTGATTACCCTTAACTTAGTGTAGGCTCCGAGCCCCTCGGTGGGGACGTATAGTGAGCTGATGATGATGATGATTATTCACTAAAACTAAATTAATTTAATCAATTCCTTATCTTGTCAATTGACAAAGACCTTCTCTAAAAATTTCCAAGTGTTCCTGTATCATGCTAAGCGGGTCCATAACGGTTCAGTTATTTTCTTAAAAACATCTTCCCATGTTTTGTTTTGTCTGTCTCTATTTCTTTTGCTATCTCTTGAATACCAATCCGTTACTAGCTTATTCCATTTCTTTTTGTTTCCTCTTAGCATTTTTCCTGTCTAAAATAATCAATATAAAATCTTTAATTTATAAACATATTATGTGTTTAATCGTATTAGACAAGCTGAATGTAATAAGAAAAGGTCTTGATAGATGGATGGACAACAAAGTGATCCTATATAGGTCCTGTTTGATTCCTTTTGAGGTACGGAACCTAACGGAAACGAAAATATAACTCGTAACTCATTATTACAGTGATTTTAATTTATATATTTACATACAAACATATAAACATACTATATACCTACTTTAAAATATTAATTACATTTTAAAAAACATGGATGTAATTTTCTCTCATAACGTATTCGGCAGCGTGTCCCTGATGCAGCAGGATGTCGCCTCTTGAGAGTTAACGAAATAAATTTTTCCACGTCTTGAATCAAGCCGACAAAAACAACACCTATGGGAGTTAATACAAACTTGCAGAAAATTTTCTAGTTTACAGAGTCTATGTTAAATTTAAGTCCTTTTTTTATTTTTTACTTGTGGTCGTCTGTGACTTCATCAACGTAGATGAAAAGCTTATAATATGCCCGTATGAATCCTGATAAAATCCGTCCAGACATTCCGGACAGAGACTGACAAAAAAAAATGGCTTTTCGTTATCAGCAACGCAAATACATTGTGTGAAAGAAATACGATTTTTTTCGATTTACATAATTTTTTTATTCTATTTTCTATAAATACAAGATTCACTACTGAAAATTCACAACAATATGTACTTCATTTTTTAACAAAAATTAATTCCAGCTTGACACCTTCACGCGTTTTTGAGAAAATAGGTCTTGACAGACGAACAACAATGTGATCCGCTTTTTAATTATGAGGTACGGAACCCTAAAAACGAGTGTGTGATAAAGAGGAAAAGGAATAGATAAAACTAATTACAACTAATAAACTTAAAACTAATGCAATTTTTAACAATAAACTAACAAAGAATCTAATGAATAGTCTTTAAATCTATGATATAAAATAAAATATTAAAAAACGAATAATTTACCTAAATATGTTATTAAAAGGAGTCCCTTTACTTAAAATAAGTACATAAGTTTTATAAAATAAATATCCAGTAAATGCACTACAAAATTTGCAAAATCGTGACATAATCTGGAATTTCATTTATTTACTATGTTTGTGTTACAAATACATTTTTCGCCGCATAGGCGACGTCTTAGATCTTATCAAATAATGGATTTTCATGCGGATGTTATTCACACAGTATACTCTACGGTATTTCATATATGGATCAAATTAGATGAATAAGGTTTAAATGGTTCAACGCCAATAAGAATAAAGATGTTATATTTTTGTTCTTGTTGAAGTTTTCTAATATATTATATGTGTGTTTCGATTGGTAAATTACATGTTTCAAAACATGCCATCTCATTGAAATCATGGCAAAAATATAGACAACAATTTGCTTGGAAACATGTGTTACGACAGTCGAGGTAAACATTATCGAGGTAGTCTAAAGGCCGGTCTATGTGTATTCAGTTTTCTGTTGAGTAGGCTTATTCTTGCGATGCAGAGTTTTACTAAGAATTTGATAAATTAGAAAGCAAAATAGTTTTTTGTCGTTTCTTGAAAAGATTTCCATACACTTGTCCTCTTCATGTTTTATTTAAAAGGTAAAAACGTAACATATAGTACTCCCTGTTATCATTTCTTCGCGTCACGTTCTGACAAACCGAACATAGTACACATAAGGCGAGACATGGCACCCGCGAGAGTCGCTCTGAATCTAATATTCTGTGACAACTCTTTGCGTAAAATGTAGCGCGGATATATAGCAAGGTCACATTTTTGTAGTATGTTAAAGTTTACAAAATTTTCATAAATATTTGTGATAAAAAAGGATGATAAACAAGTTGACTGTTAAATGTTAATTACATGTAAAATAAAAAAAAAATGTGTTCTTACTTACGATATAATTCTTCATTGCAAGAAATTATGATAGTGTTTAGGCAATATTTGATATATTAATTAAAGAAATAAAATAATCACTTCTTATACATTTAGTTATCATATTTTTAATATAGTACATTTAGTATCCAAAAAAATATATATATATCAAAAAACATATTATATTAAAAACACCGGCTGCGGAATCCCATGACTCAAACAACCAGTGGCCAGGGCTGCAGACAGGAACCTTCTCGCGATGCGCGCGGTTTCTAGGATAACTGTCTTGTTTTGGGCCCTTAATCCAACTGTGTAGCGAGAGCTTCTTGAGATGTTGGTCGAAGCTCTTCGCTGTCAAAAATAAAAAATAAAATAATCACTATTAATATCGTTATAATTTATTTACCGCGTTAAAGAAAAAATATTTTTTCCTTACATATGTTTTTTTTCATTTCTTACCAATATTTTGTTACAAGCGGGACGATGTTCGCTTCGTCACGTCACGTGTTTCGAACCGAACCAGACGATACGCAGTAAAATATGACCTCAGAGAGAGTGGTATTCTTTATACACCTTACACGTATACTATTATATCATAATATTGTCTAGGTTTTTTTCAAAAAGGTTTCTAAGAAACATGCTTAGAATTCTGTTCACAGGATGTTTTTTTTACTAAAGTCATAAACATAGTATGTTTGTGAAATTTTAATCCCACATTGTACACTCTTAAGTGAGAATTTAGTTTGTTAAATTTAGTCTAATTGGCAACATTATTCTTCCTGTAAAATTTCCCATGATGTTATCGTTTAACGTGTATTTTGATAGGTAACGGTACAAATAGACTACATACAATCGTGTACATACAGACACTTCGATTTATACAGAGTGTATCATATATTGTGTCAGTCTAATTTCATCAAAATACTATTAAAATTCCCAGACCTTTTGTTTTCTCCTAAACTCATTCGAACACATAAAAATAAGAACATGTAACTCGCACTCTCGTTTACCAATCCGCAAAAAACAAACCTCCTATATAATATTAAAGGTGCTAAATACAATTGGGATAATTGATCGGCAACGAAGCGTAGTCCTGACCTCCTGACAGTTGCTAATGATACTCAGTAAACAAAACGACCGGATGCCACACCCCCCTCACCCCCTTGTCCCTCGCCTTTTTCCCCCAATGATGAACTATTATTTTCCCTTTGAGGAACTTCAATGGGTCGTGAAAATGAGAAAGTGATGTAATTAAATCTGTAATTTATTTTGCGCGTTATGAATTTAAATGAAGATTGTGACGAGCTTACGTTAACGGGGTGGACGGAGACGAGAAAGATGGATGGATTGATTTTTTTTATACAGTTTATTTTATGACATAATTTTGTAACTTATCGTGCAAATATTATAAATGCGAATGTTTAGATGGATGTTTGTTTGAAGGTATCTCCTAGAAAGAATAGCTGAATGGTTTTTGCTGAAATTTGGCATAGATGTAAAACACAGTTCGGTAGAACAGATAGGATACTAATAAAGTTTTTCTTTTAATTCAGCGCAGACGGAATCGCGCGCGACAGCTAGTATTTCATAATTTCAATAAACAAAAACATACTAGAAAGAATTTACTGCATGACAGACAGACAGAGAAGCGGACAGACAGACAAAAAACTTGTTATTCGTTCATGTGTACGAAACATGATTTTTTTTTTCTAAATTAAGTATATGAACTCCATTATTATTAATATATAGATAAAACGGTTTGTCGATATGAAGTTGTTTCAGAATATCATTGATATTATTGTATCGTTAGATTTTATTTGCCCACAAGTTGAATGTTCGCTCTGGGGATATTTCTACGCAATAGCACATGAATAGGCTCAAGGATATTGTAAAACGATTTCCTTAGCTTATATAAATAAGAAAATCTGCTTAGAACTTCATCAAGAAGGCTTAAGTAGTTCGGTGGCGACTACAATGCCTCTAGAATTGAGATTTTGCATATGTATATAATGCAATTAATGTATAATTTGCAGTTAAATTTAGTAAAAAAAAGAAGCATGTCTGTATAATTTAACTTAAAACTATAGATATAAAAGTGAATGTATTCAATTTTGAAGTTGATTAAAAGTCAAATAAAAAGAGGAAATCTAAAATGAAACGTTGCTGAAACTTCCTTTAAACGTTTTTTTCAGGAAACTGTAGTGGTGTTTCATTTCAGCGAAAAAGATATAAGAAAACAAAGCCTGATATATTCCGGTTTGATTCGCAATACATTGAAGAATTTTCGTTCGAAAGAAAAATGAAGCTTTTTGAAGATTTTTTTCACTTTAATTAGTAAGGAATGAATATGCGAAGATGCTTGTTTATTTCAGTGTAAATTTTAACATTTAGGTTTCGATTCTTAGATATCCAGGAATAAGGATTTTCGTCCATTTTGTGGATTATGAAGGAGTATGTTTTGCCAAAGTTATTTAAGTATAATTCTGCAACATTGTTCGATATATTTTACCAATAATTACGGTGGGAAAGTGAAAGTGCCATATACATAATTGAGAATTACCCTTCTATTAGTCCGGCAATAAGTTTATACTAATCGTGGATTTCCATAGAAACATTTTGTTGCCACTTTGAACAAAACAGGATGTATTTTTATAAGACAAGACAGTGGAAATTAAAGATTGCTTTTTAAGAAATATCATTGTAACTTAAATTTTGTTTTTTATTATATGTATACCGGCGTAACAATTGTTAAATGCTAAAGTGTCGTGAGTGTGGGTTTTGTAATTTTGTGGACTGAATATTATATACCTATCTGAATATCGGTGCCCACGATACAGGCATTGCCTAGTGTGGGCATCACTAGATTATACAAATTAACCATAAATGGTAACTTAGGTCTAATTTAATTTCTTAGTTATGTGCAATTTTATTATGTTAGTTATTGTTTCTTGGTTTAATCTGTATTACCTATAATAATAAAAACTTTTTCTTTTTTTTTTTTTCTTTGTAAAGTTGCAATAAAGAGAATTTTGTGTTAACATCGTTATTAGTAATTCAATAAGTGGTTGCGGTATCTAATTGTAAATAACGTTGCAGTGAATTAGAAAAACTCGACGCCGCTCCGCTTGAATAATTGAAGCACTACAACTTTCAGCGTTTTTATACCGCTTTTAATGCGGTGGGGTAACTGTAAACTGCAACATTTTGTTGTAAGAAAGTTTGTTTTCGGTATATTTTGTTAGAATAACTTATGTTACAAAGTTAAATGTAAGTTTGAACCTAATCTAACCACGTCAATCTACTTCAATTAGTTTACTATGTTTATTTTAAAACGTGATAGTTGTAGCATTTAACGAGTTAAAACAATCCATCTATCCTTTAGTAGGTCTTCTATCGTTCAATTTCCAATTACATCTTTCTATAAATTCTTCAATGTTTACAAAAACGAAGATCCATGCTATGTACTAATAGGTGAGGGCAATAAATAAAAATGATGCATTCGACGGCCGCAACCGTCATGACACACTGATATACGATGTTTGCGCAGCGCACAAGGAAATTGAAATCTGACATTTCCTAGAAAAAACAATTATTTATTTAGGATATTGCTTTTTTTTGTTATTTCAGGGAACTTGAAGAACTCACGCCTTTTTATCAAAGTGGACAATTTTTTTTGTTCACGAATAAACTATTCTCTTAAGAAATTGCAAACAAAATAATGTACAAAGAAGTATTAATGCAAATTATTTAGGATCATTCGAATTATAATTAAAACGCGATAAATTAATTTAAGAGTAGAGGTAAATGAGTCGGTTCTTCGAATTTTTTTCGCCAAAAATTTTAAATAGCGACACAATTTTTTTTTTAAATAAAAACCAAATATAAAAGATTATTAAAATGAATAAGAATTTTAACGACTTAATCAAAATGTTAATTACGCCGCGGCAAAGAAGCTTTTACTAATTAATTTGCTATCGCACCTCGACGACTTAACTACGAGTTACGATGATTAAAAATACTTTTTACTTCAACATAGAAATCGTAAAATAAACTCCTAAGTAATTATAAATTAACGTCCAATTCCGCTGTTTACTTTAAGATTTTTTTTTGTTGACAAAAGACATCACAAAAATAACAACATTATAAAACTGACAGAAGATGAATTCGGAACCGAAAACTAAAAGATACAGATTTAGTACAGACGAAAAAGGTATATAGGTACCAAGATGGCGCTAAATTCATTAACCACTATATTTCTACCTAAAATATAATTTCAATATCGAGGGCTTTGTGTGTTTTTATTCTGTGCAAAAAAATTACTTAAAATAATTCAGCAACATTTTTTTTAACTTGCTTTTTTTGTTAGTTCTATGGACTTTATTTTAAATTATAAAAACAATATAATGCGTACCATTTAAGGTGTCAAATTAACATACAAAATTAGTGTGATAACATAGCCTGCCTTGGTTAATGGAATCACGCTCCTCCCAGAAGACTATTAAGTGTTGCTCACAGCGTATCTTCATTAAACGGATTTGTGAACATTATCACGGAATTGAAATTTGCACAAGATTGCCTGAGATACATGCGAATATGTTAATCAAAGAATACTCATAAAAAAGTTTATATTTTAATTGTTAAATAGCTGTCGCCCGCGACTCCGTCCGCGTGGAAATAAAGAAAAAAACCTAATTAGTAGGCTATGTGTTTTGTTAAATTAGTTATCGAAAAACTTTGAAGAATCGTGATATCGAAAAAACATTGTATTTTTTTATTTTATGGATATCCAATTGCATCGCTTACGTAAGTCCAAAGCTATAAATATTTTATCAACTATCTGTCTGATCGTAATCAAGGCGCGTGTAATGTGCGGTAGACCGGCAATGTATCCAGTACAATTGGGTAATTCAATGCACACACATGTCGGGCCACTCAGCGAAACCGGCAATGTATGTGTGCGGTATCCATTTTGCGGGTTGTGGCGGTGACGTAAATATAAATATTTCAATGATTGTTACGTCACTGTCAAATGTAAATGGCGCCAAGTTTTATTAGGTGCCAGTTTTATTGTTTTTATGACAATGTATATTAATTTACTGAGATTGAGTGAAGGTATAAAATTCTATTTTATTTAACAAGTCACGGTTTAACTATAAATGTTAATTATCTGTTTCACGGCTTAATTATTAATAAAATCTTACTAATAATGTTAATGCGGGTCTTCAAAACGTCTCTCTGGATCTCGATCAGAAAAAACTACGTAACTACTAAGCCACTAAGTTTTTTTTAAATTCCGCGCGAACAGAGTCTCGGGCGACAGCTAGTAGAATAATAATAGTCTTTCGATTCGTTTACTTCAAGGTCTTTCGAGACGTTTCGGTTTATTGTTTTTTTTAATGGATGTGTAAAAGATATAACCCATTTTTTTAGACTTAATACTATATCTATGCATTGTATTAGTCAGTAGTGCGCATGTGGTCGTTAGAGCGGCGATGCGGCTTGTTAATGCGAACATAAACGTTGTTCGCGCGAACATGAAAGTAAATTGACGATGCCCACGCCAGTACAATGGCCGCCAGGGCGTCTGTACGGGTTTAGTTTTCTGATAATATGAAATTTTTAATTAGTAATCTTCTCTTACAGCACGTTCAAAGTATAAGTACTTAATAAATGTTATCAATAAATAATTGGGTAACAGAAAATCCATAGTAAATCTGGAATAGAAAAACATAAAAAGAACGTCCCTTTAATGCCAAGATGATTCAATGAAAATCTTAATTAAAAAAAGTAAATTACTATGAAAATATTTACTATCACTACACAAATATCGCCTATATATGTATATAGTAAATAAACAGAGAAAGAAGAGGCGTTCAATCGACCGGAAGTTTCCGTTCAACTGACGTCGACTCACTTCCGCTCTAACAATGTGGAACGAACTAATGGAGGCTGGTAATGGTCGTTATTAAGATCTTGTTATTATTACGTACTTATTAAATTAAATAATATAAAAAATAAAACTACATAAAAATATAAGTGTATGTTTGACTTTTAAAATGTCTAACGAAAGTTTTAACAATTTTACATTTACATGTCTTGCTAAATTAATAACCAGATTATTAAAGAACCCCAGTGAGTTTCAAAAGAACTTTTTTGTCAATTCTTATAATTTTCCAGACTGACATAAAATCTTTTCTTCAAATGAATTCTAAGTATAGAAAATTCCTGTGAAATGTAGAAAAAATAACTACACTTTTAAGTGTGAAACATCTAGAGGTGCTTGGAAGAAGTAATAAATTTAATTGTTTACAGCGCGTTAAATATCCTCATTCAGCAGAGGAATTGTTCAAAAGCAAGCTGTTAGTGTGCTCGTTACTGTGCTACAAACAATTCTTTGTGAAATTCCAAGACGTATTTTTGATGCTTGAATAGTTTTTATTTTGTTAAACAATTCTTATTAATATAATAGTAGCAGCATTATTTTTTACAAAAATAAGATTTAATGGATGGACTACAAAGGTAGAGGATGACCAAAGAAAGTATGGATGGATTGTGTGAAAGAGGATATGCGTGAGAAAGGTGTGGATACAGATATGACGTCTGATAGAGATGTATTGATGTGTACATACTGTGCCAACTTTACGGAGATATAAGAGCAGGTTGACGATGATGGTTACTATTTTTTACTGTTAAAAAATGACAAGTAGCCATACACAGTGGAGGAACACCCAACTATACGTAGCCAAGAAGACAAGTCGCAAACATTAGAAATAAGAAAACAAAACACAGAGAGAGATCATTTTCCATTACTTCTGACGTAATGTCAATTAAATAAAACATTCCTCTTTACAATATAGGATTAAATGGGTTTTAATTTCAAATTCATGTTTTATTTTTAGCGCTAGAAATGAAACTTTAAATGTAACATGTCGGGTACAGTTTTGTTGAATTAATTGATGTTTGATGTTGCGGTCTCAGTTGAACCCTTTCTCTACGAGTCTACATCAAATAACGGATTACGAAGTTAATTTCTGTGTTTCACGTTCGATTACATTTCACGTTAGAACATTTGCTACTCTATTAATTATAGCAAATGTACTGTGTTCAAATTAAATGGTAATATGAATATATGAGACTATTTCAAGGGTTTTATTTCTATTTTTAAATTTAAATATTTTATATATATATATTTAAAAAAAATATCTGGTGGTAGTGTGCTACGAACTGCTACGATGTACTACGGTAGGCTACGAAGTGCTACGGAAGTGTTGTAATAAAGCAAAGCTAAATGAATCATTTTTACCGGACTGTATTTAACGAACTCTTGATTGTTTAAATGAAAACCAATTTTAAGGTTATTTTAAAGTAAAGTCGCTTCCCGAGATCATATAATATGTGATATCACGTATCATGGCACCAGAAGTGAAATAACGAGTGGCATTGTTAGGGGAGGTTAACACCGCATCAAACGTGTGGCACGTGACCGAGGAGTATCATTGTAACAGAATGCAACTTTATGACCTATGGCGCTCGTAATAAATATTATTTTACTATGACAAGTGTAATAACTCATGACTGCTATAAAATTACTTCGTAAAAATTATTCACTTGTTTTTCAAAACAATGTACTTTTGTTTATGTTACAATTATTTTTGTCTCTGTTTCTTTAGAGAAAAAGAAAGGGACAACAATACTTATCAATACACATGTCCCTCCGATCAGAAACTATAGTTTTTTTTTTTATTCTAAATTGTTTTTTTATTGATTATTTAAATGTTACATTAATTCCGAGCAGTTTTAGTGTTTTGCAAAGCAAAAGGTGTAAGTAAAATTGTTAGATTAAAACCACATAAAATGCACGCTTGGGCATCGTTAAAGCGCAAAGACGGGGTAAGCACTCTCCAGACTCCGTCAAGCTACAAAAGCGCTTCACTTTGAATAGCTTGAAGCGCTGCTGCGCCGCAAATTTTGCTGGATGTGGTTACTTAGTCAAAATACTATGTAACCGTGCTTTGGAAATGGAAATGTAGAGCGTTGTAGTACTGTGAAATTATTTGTTGTGTGTTTAGAAATCGGTGTACGCCCGTACGTAAAGTCGAATTTAATGCAATGAAAAATTACAAACCTATCTTAACAATTTTACCTTTACAACCATATGATTTCTCATTTCTATTTAATACGTATATTTTTTAAAGGAATGAAATTTTGACATTAAGTTAATGATAATAAACTTAACAATAATAATCTATACGTATTTAATTTGTAGAAGTCTTCATATTGAGCTTCCAAAACTATTCATTACAACAAATTTTGAATTAACAAAAATGTTTATGGCTACCCATAGCCATGAGAAAAGGGTTATTGATGATATACTGCCCTTAGTATTAAAACATACTGATTTAATGAATATATGACAAATAAACTAATATATTACGCATAAATATCAGTAATGTGTATAAGCGGAAATAACTCAGCGTCGAAACCGCACATCCGGACAAATGACTGACTAAGTTCCTTCCTTGTACGAAAATTGAATAATACTGAATAACAGTATGTTTTTATTTAAGAATAAATTATGGTCACGAACTTGTTATACTTTGTATAGAGTATCAACACAAATAATCGGTATTCTTCTATAATACCAAGAACCTTTATTCTGAAAGAAAGAAAGAAAAGTTTTTATTATAGGTAATACAGATTAAACCAAGAAACAATAACTAACATAATAAAATTGCACATAACTAAGAAATTAAATTAGACTTAAGTTACCATTTATGGTTAATCTAGTGATGCCCACACTAGGCAATGCCTGTATCATGTATCGTGTATTTAGATAGGTATATAATATTCAGTCCACAAAATTACAAAACCCACACTCACGACACTTTAGCATTTAACAATTATCAGTTACTCCGTTATTCTACCAATAATCGATGTATAAAATCTGTTGATCAACATTTTTTTCAAAATTGGAACACCAGGGGCGGACTTACGCGGTAACACACTTAAAAAAAGAACATACAGAAGAATTTATAACCTCCTCCATTTTGAAGACTGTTAAAAAAAAGTATAAAATACTTTACCTCAAAAACCATACAAATGATATCAGAACCTCTTCCTTTTTAAAATCAGTTATATATAATAATAAAAAGAAAAAATAAACGGTCTACTTACCGATTTTTTTGTATAAGTCTGAATTTTCTTGTATATAAATAAAGTAATTAGGAGGAATATTATCATACTCAATTCCAAGTTTCGTGAGAAACTGTGGCCCAACAAATTGAATATGTGAGATGAGTCCTGAGAAAATTCTTTACTTAGGGGACGAGATCGGAGGCTCCGTTCAAAGATATTGGATGGAAAAACTTACCTGAAACGTAATAACTATTGACAACAGCGCTCATACCGATATAGAAAACCTTACATTTTCTCCCCTCAAGGTAATGTTTGGTATGTTTTCACATCGCCAATATATATGTTGTCGCTATAAGAAAGTATGAAAATACAAACACAGGATATACATTATCTTTTATATATATTTACTATAAATCATACACATTTTGAGAAAAAATAAAATTAAAATCGAATGAAAACACACATCAAAATCGGTTCAATCGTTTAGGCTTTACGAAGTCACAATGGAATTCATCTGACTATCCAGAAGTCATATTACATAATCATTCAAGACAACAAATAACTAAAAAAAACTTTTGCGCATCATTCTATTCCTGTAATATATAAATAGGTATTTATAATTATGACAAAGATAAAACTTTTAAGGTAACATCTGAGCTAACGTAGTACTGTACTCTAGACCTACGTTTGCGACACCTGGCTACAGTTTTGCCGCGTTAATTACGTAGTTTATCAACCCTTGGTGCAGACGAGAAGTGATTCGTCGACAGAGACAAATGACTTTCATTTACGGTTCATTTCGCTTCACTAATATATTTAGCAATTACGGTACAAAGGCAAATATGTGTCGGGAATACACACACTCTCGAATATGTCTTTGTGATATTCTATCGATTGATATTATTGTTTAGATGTATTTATTTCTAAGTCTTTATCTTATTAATATTATTAATTGCGAATGTTTAGATGGATGGATGTTTATTTGAAGGTATCTCCAGAACGACTGAACGGATCTTCATGTAATATAGTCTGTAGGAACGCATAGGCTACTAATTATTATTTTTTTATTTCCGCGCGGACGAACTCTCGGGCGACAGCTAGTGTTAGATAAAGTGACGAATAAAAAAGACAATTGGCAAGTCATGATTTTCTGTACTTTTTACAAGGTAAAAATGCAATAATATTTCTATAATAGAGTTGGTAGTAACATATTACCACACGCACTATAACCGACAAGAATTCCTATTTTCTCGTCTTTTGTTTTTATCTTCTTTCCTTTTCACTAATCTGCAAAAGAAATATTTTAAAGTCGCAGTTCAGCGTTCATGTAAACACGTGCAGGCCTGTTCCATTTTAAGCCGTCGCAATATCCACTTTTCATGCGATGTGACAGAGCTGTGCCGGCGTTCTCACAGCGGCGCAATTAGCCCCCTCTCCCCCGCGACCCCCGCACGCCCACGCCCGCGGCGAGTGGTCATCTATCGCGTGTTACTATCGCTATTTGTCGCCTCACTAGTAGCAGCTACTAGGAATTTAGAAGCGAACGCGTTTTTAAAACGCGCGTTATGAGGACTGTTGTACATTCATCAGGATAAGTTTTAGCATTTCTGGCGCCCTGGGCGAGTGTTTTGCGGTGCCCTCTTTTTTCTTGGTGTCGCGGAAATTTCCAATGATCTTAGTGGGCATTATAACCGGTTATGGCGCCTGCAGTGTCATGTGTGGTCTGCCCACCTGGCCCTACAATAACGCTACGGTCTCTCATAATATCCATGCAATGTCATACAAACAAGGACGGAAAGGATCATATTTATTTTCAAGATATAAAACTTTACATATGTTACTTATGACATCATCTTATAGATAAAACGTCGCTGTATCATTAAAGGCACCTGGTTAAGGTTCAGTATTAAGGTAATCAGCGCGACGGAGACGCGACTCCGGGATGATGAATTGCCCTAATTAATTTCACAAGTGTCTACATGTTGGCTACATTGATATTATAACTTTTTGGACGTATTAGTCGCAGACAACTTACTAATAATATAAATGGGAATGTTTAGATGTATGGATGGATGTTTGTTGGAAGGTATTTTCAGAACGACACAGATGTAGAACATGGTCGAAAGAAGACACAGGCTGCAATTTTTTTTTAATTTCGCGCACGGAGTCGCGGTTGATAGTTTTGATATAAAACGTTTATCGTCCTTGCCTATGACCTTGACAATTGATTTCTAGTTCCCAAAGTATAGTACCAAAGACAATTGAATGCCGTCTCTTTCATTCTTCATGAAAAAATCTGCGACAACAATACGTTTCAATTGAAGATACGAATCTGGAAGCCAATCGTAATTATTTAAATCATGTTTTCCATAATTTTCTCTTAATTAAACTTACCTCTTTGTAAAACATAAAGCAATAAATGTCCTATTATATTTTTATTGAGTTATGCACGTAGTTCATATAACAAAGACTATAAAAGGATCTCATTTCAGATTTATATGAAAACTTTAGCATTTAAAGTTTGAAGAAAATACGTGAATGTTTGTTTAGTATAAATTCTTATTAGTTGTTTCTTTTCTAAATCTTTTGTAGTAGTAAATGTAGACTACTATTTTTATGCCAAATTTTATTCAAATCTGTATCTTTGTGATGTTACCGAAATGCATTTACAATATTAGTAAGATTAGTAAAGTTGTAAATAAATGATTTTCACAGTTTTACGGTGACATAAATATCTTAGTTACATACATCTAATTAAAAACTCATTGCAGATTTATTTCATAGCATTATTTATATTAAATTATAATTAATATGTTTTTAATCATAAATAAGGGATAGAAGTACAGATAAAAGAAAAAAGCATTAATTTTTTTTATTAATTTGTAATTCTTTTATCAAAATGTCTATGTTTACGTAATCCCGTATATTCCCTGCTTCTGTTGATTGAATAATAATAAAAGTACATATTGTTGTCTCTATTTTTATCAAAGAGAATAAACGAGATGACGATATGTTTTTGTAAATTTGTTTCAGCAGTGGAAATGCACGGTTAGTATGATAAATAGAAAGTCACGTACAAGCCGCCAATTCACACTAGCGGTGTACTTGAAGGCTGCCTCTCAAGTCGTCGAAACTCTCGATACACTACTAGCTCATTTGCTATCTTGTATTGAGAGTTAATTAAACTGAGAATTTCCGGAAAATCTGTCTGTATGTCTGTATCCAAAAAATACAAACTCATGTCATAACATATAGTAAGAAAACGTCCAAACTGCGTCCGTAAAAATTGGAAATTAATTATTTTTAGGTACTGTAAGTTATCAATTTTTTTTCAAATTACGTAAAATACGATTAGTTTTTTTTCAAATAATTTTTTTCTATATTTTTTATTAATTGTTTACGTAAAAAATAACATATCTGTTTTCGTGATTGTTAACGTCATCCGAAAGCAATTCACAAAACCTATTACACGCGTCTAGTTTATTGTTTACTATTTAATTTACGATGTCGTATTTTGTTGGTTTCATGATGGTCCACTTATCGTAGATTTCTGAGACTGAAATCCGCGTTAACATATTGAAAACTCTGTTTTATCGAAGACAGGGATAATGATATGTTTTATACGCAGATCTTAGAAACTACATTTTACTATTTACTATTACATTTTATTATTTTTATTGTGTAAACTTTATAACACTCTTAAGATTAACTCACTTTTTGCAATAATTGTGAAAAAATTGTAAGTAATTGTACATTTATAAAATCACTACGTAAAAGTACAGTAAGCTTACGAGTCACCTTTTGTGCTACGTAATGGACTCCACCCATTTCGTGTTTAAATCTTAATCAGTTTGAACTCGATTAGAGTTTACTGTCATTGTTTATTTTTAACGTAGTATCATGTAGATTGGCCTGTGCCACTTGATATTCACTTAAAAATGTGGTACTCGAATAAAAAAATGGGTATATTTGTTACATACAACCACGTATGTTCAACATATTTAAAACACATATTTAAAAGGTGTTAATTTTTTTATCGAATTATGTTTTATTTTAATTTGAATTTTCCTTTAATTTCAAACGGTAAATGTAAACATTAATCTTTATTTATTTCTACAGCAACGTAGAGTAGTGAAAATTTATTTGATACAGGGAACCGGACATAAGTAACGTCCGGAC
This sequence comes from Papilio xuthus, assembly GCF_000836235.2. Classification (NCBI taxonomy): domain Eukaryota; kingdom Metazoa; phylum Arthropoda; class Insecta; order Lepidoptera; family Papilionidae; genus Papilio; species Papilio xuthus. The sequence goes on from NW_013531700.1 coordinate 5,199,263, forward strand.
ATATTTGCATATTATTACCGAGTACAAACCAAATGAGCATCTTATTAGCATATAAATACGCGCATGCATCGCGAAACTGACAAAAGTCTTTGCTTAATTCAGCTGTGACTAGAAATATATATATACATGTTTAAATATGAACCAAATAAATAAAAAAATCATAATAATATTGATTTCCCGATACGTGCCTCTTTTATAAAATTACTAGAATTCTTACTCCGTCTACCGAAATAAAAAAAGCTTAATTAGTAGTCTATGTGTGTACTGTATCGATGCCAAATTTCAAACAGCCGTTCTGGAGATAGCTTCAGACAAACATCCATCCATCCATCTAAACATTCTTCTTCTTCTAACTCTACAGCCCTTTGTTGGCCTTGGCCTTCCTTCCTCTCCTCATTTATAATAGTAAGAAGTAATACATTATCGTTTTGTAACGATTTTATATGCAAATTAAATGTAACATGCAGTAGCTTCTTCGATAGACATTTTTAACCGCGTTCGATACATAAATTGAATGCTAAACCCGAGCTGCGCGGTGTATTCATAAACGTAAAATATGGCGGCACACTAATGGCATTTTAATACTGTGCATTCTCTACAAAGCTTGAGACCAAATTGCCAGCGTAATTATAATAAAAGAAATTGAATAGTCGCATAAACGATCGGTTAATTATGATTCCCCCAAGAAAAAGTAACATTCGATAAGCGATGCTAATCGAAAAGTCAAAAAAATACATATTACTATTATAATACGATTTATTTTGAATAGAAATTCAGTCGTTTTTAATTTGATTTGAAATGAAAACTTAATGTGTTGGCCCTAAGTAGTCGATCAGGGCAAAAAAATGATGATATTAAAAGTTAAATAATTTTGTTTCGTGATCTTCGTGAGTAAGAATACTAATGAAGATGTATGAATGTTTGTTAGAAGGTATATCCAGATCATATTTGTAGAACATACTCTGGAACAACATGTAGGCTACTAATTAAGATTTATTTCATTACACGCGGACGATGTCGCGGGCGACAGCAAGTATAAATAAATATAATAACGACTTAGTAGATTGAAATAGAATTCAGTTTAAAATAAAACCTATTTCTACATTTTCTCTTTCCTAGTATTCCGATATTGTAAGTTAAGTAATACGTTGAACTGACCGACTCTACAAAGTTTCATAAGAATCGCAGGTGCAACGAATAACTCATTTTTTCCATCTTGAATTACTGCAATTTGTCTCAAATAGAGCAATATATTGTTAAAATGAAATTCGAAACAGAAAAATTTAAGAATTTAATTTCGATAGATTTAATTTTGTATTTTTTTATTTTTTTTTAACAATTCAAAATAGTATTATTTTTTTTAAATTACAAGCTACTGCTTGTTATGCAATATTGACTATGTATAGTAACTTAGAGAAGAGACGATTTTTATCGTCGTTTACCACTGACCAAAAGAACTGCGAAAAATGCTTTAAAAAAGAGAACAAGATATTATTGTGTATTCTTTTGTGCTCTACCAAAGATAATGTCTTACAGCAGTGTAAACCTAACAACAGAATCAGGTAATTTCTTGACGAGACACTTTTAGTAAAACATATTGTCCTCTCTATTTTTTTAAAGAGCATGTAAAGGATGACATGTTTTTATAAATATCGACAGTGGAGACCCACCATTACTTGTTTTATTAAATTTTCCATTGAGGCAACTTCAAGTTAAACAATTTCCATTTACGTGTATATTCAATGTTATAGAGAAAAGCAATTTGTTGCAGCGTTTAGCCAAATTTACGACATTGTTGTTGTAAACTGCACACTAGATGGGGTTGCATCTAACAAAGTTCTTTATTGAGCTTCTGTGAGAGATTGGCTCAAGTTGGTACATTTATTAACATAATAAGATGCTAAAGCTATAATTCAGATTCTTTACAGTAAATTTATTAAACAGATAACAAATAGCAAAACCAGGGAATACAACATTTAGTGATGGAAAGTTTGTCGAATTATACAACTTTTTTTTTGGAAAAATAGACTAAAAGTTCGCTCTGGGAATTTGCCTATATATTGTGACTTACAAGACGACAATTACGAAAAACAACAAGTCACATTACCTAAGAAATTGTTAACACATACATTTATAATATTAATATTAACCATTTTAGGATCCATCACGTTGAAGTAAAGGTAAAGCGGTCCATTACTTTACTACGTGATCAATATCGAGGATATTCCGCCATTTGCAAAGCGCTGTGGAAAATTTTACGATTCACTCGTCTGCCTCTGGCTTATCAATACGCACTAAAATCAAACAATGGCTTAGTTTTATTTTAATACAGTTCTAAAGGTTTATCGGACGGATTAAAATCTCTGTATTTTATCCTTGACAAAACAGAGATAGCAAAAGAGGATTTTGGTCTCAAAAACCCAAGGTTAAAAACGTTGTAAAAACAACATAATTTTACTGCATTTAATATTAGTATATTAAATAATATAATGTAAATTTAGAGTACGTAGCTTTTATAATTTTCTATCTAAAACGTTGTAGGATTTTTTATTATTTCGTGTAGGATACGAAAAATGTGTGAGATGGTAATTAAAAATGCAATGCCAAAGGTACGGCAATTAATATTTTAGCTTCGGCCACGTGTAAAAGTTTGTAATGGTTGTCAGGTTTAACAGAACTTTTAATTAACCAATTTTAGATGTTAATAACATCTCTATTATGCGAAGAGTATTTGAAACATGACCAGAGGGATATTAAACTTTTAATTTAAATAATTCTAAACGGTGTGTTAAGTAATAAATATTAAAAGAAGCCAATGTTTGGAGAGCATGGGGCATGGGATGAGTTCTTAATAAGTAGTTTTTATTGGGTAACTGTAGTTTTTTTAATCTCATTACGTGGAAAACGAGCAAACATCGAAGCGACCGCTGCCCATAGACATTCGCAATTGCAGATGCGTTGTCTACCTATAATCTACGTAGGAGGGGGATGCACAGAAAGAGAATGTTTTTCCCATGCATCTCCTTATCCGGAAAATCCAATACTATCCAATCCTTTCTTTATAAGAAATAGGGTAGGAAGTGAAAGTGAATTAAAATTAGGCCTCCAGTACCACATCCATCAGACGAAATGCAGAATTTCTTCCACTTGACGCCTGTATTTGTGTGGTCGTGGTATTGCACCGGGCGAACCGGGAAATTCGTGCGAAGATGATAAAGCGGGCTCTACTAATGTGTAATAAATCTGAAGTTTTTCACCGAACGTCCGTATGAAAGCTGCACTTCAAAACATTAATTCCCATTAATCTATTATTCGCATTTATTTTATTATGATAAAACGGACGGAAGGTAACATTAAGTAGGTAAGATACGCCGTAAAGTTAGCCGTAAATCCAATATGTACCGTAAAATATATCGTAAAACTAAGATTATACGAGAAAGATATTTGACTCGAGGATTTGACTAAGATATTTTATATATGTGTGTAGAATAATACGACTAATGTCTAATCATTTTACGGTATTTGTCGTAATGAAAATACACCATACTGTGTCTGGCTAGAATTATATATTTACATAGAGATAGTTAAGTGTTATACATTATAAAGTAGTATTATAGTGCATATATAAGGTTTATCGTTATCGTCAGCTTATATACACCTATACATCCCCAAACATCGATTCGGAGCCTATCCTAAGTTAGGGATAACTAGACCTTGGGGGGTGGGTGTTGATATGTGTAGGTAGCATCATGATGACCGTAAGAACGTCGTGTAGATATGAAATTCGAAAATCGAAAACATAGCTTACAGGTTTCCATTACCAAAACATCTGTTTAGCAACTTATTATAATCCCTGTAATTGTCTTTTGTTCCATGGGTGGGAGCTCGTGATTAAACATTTAAAGTCAATGCAACCGGTTCTAAAACATCAATAACATTTGACTTTACAGAAAAGGTAAAGCAATTCTGCAGAAATGAAAATTTGCAGAGACAAAAATAACTTTATATACAAGTAAAGTGCAAACTGCAAATCAACGAAGTCTTATAATAAACGTATTTACAAATGGCGCGAGTGGAAATAAGTTTTCATAGAATGAAACTACGATTCGTGGAACTTTATAATGCTTGCGTTGTACAAATTGTTTGTGCAACATTTTGTGATACGTTTTGTTTGGGTTGTTGGTGAAGGTTTTTTATCTTATAATATCTATCTTTCTAGATATATAAATGAAAGTCGTGTTAGTTACACTATTTATAACTTAAGATCTGTTTTAATGATATGGCTGAATATTGGTGAGGAGATAGGTGAGAGCCAGGAGACGGATATAGGATACTATTTATTTATTTTTTCGAATTTATGCCTTGAAGAGTTGTTTTTTATTTAACTTACTAATATTATAACTGCGAATGTTTAGATGGATGTGATGTGGATGGATGGATGGGTGTATGAAGATATATAAAAAAACTTATTTAGTGTAGCCTATATGTTCTTTCAGACTATGTTCTATACGTGTGCTAAATTTAATCGAGATCCGTTCAGCCATTCTAGAGATATAAATAACATAAATGGATGGATGGATGTTTGTTTGAAGATGTCTATAGAACGGCTGCATGGATCTCGCTGAAATTTGGCATACATGTAGAATATAGTCTGGAAGAACACATAGATTACTAAGTGAGTTTTCTTTAATTCTGCACGGCCACAGTCGCGGCGACAGCTAGTATCTCATAATTACTCGTAAGGTAATGTTTCTTTAATAATGTATTGTTTGAAGTAAGGAATTTCGGTAAAATACTTGGCAAATATAATTTAAATATTTTTGTCTGTGGCTTTCTTAAATTGTTAAAATGTTTATGCTAATAGTTTTAGGATGTTGACCTTTATAGAAATTCGCAGGAGTCGACTACGGTCTAGTGGGTATCGTATCGACAACTCAATTAGTATGACGCTGTTTGCTGCATCATTTTATGGGGACTTTAGCTATAAATATTGCTGAATACTTACAAACATTTATTTTACATAATCTATGTTTGTGATAGGACATGTTTTATGATAATAGTCAAACTCCCGACCACGTGATCGGAAATCCATACCTTTAATCATTAGGCTATTGAAGGTAAACTATGTTCACTTAATCAATTTTTTTTAAATAAGTCATTAGTAAGTTTTAGAGAACAATATAGCACAAGTGCAGTGTAGCTATAGAAATATATTTAAAAAAGGAATATATAGTAGTAATAGTAATGTATTAACATATATAGAAATAGAATGTTTTAGTAAAAAAATAACCAAAGAAATATTTTATTATGATCATAGTAATTTATTTTGTTTCGACATAACGTAAGAATTGTAGCATTAACTACTTGAAATACGTCGCAATAAACTTTGTCGTAAAGGTAACGCGTAGCATAAAATATGTCGTAAAACTCAGATTATGTCGGGGGAAGCTATTTAATTTAAGGGTTTGATTAAGTTACTGGTGAAGTAAAGGAACTGGGTACTTGTTTTTAACGTACAAATCGACCCAATCATGAGTTTCAAACTGCACATAATAATGTTGTCTCTCTTTTTTTATGGACAACGAAAGGGACGACGAAATGGTGGAATCGAACATTTGGTATCTGCTATGTATAGTTCGTAGAGCATCTACATTTTGCTACGAAAATTTGTAGATGTTTCGTAGACCTTCGTTAAAGTCTATGGTAAAAGAAAAAATGTATTTATTATTAAAATTTGCGTAGTGGCATTAAATGATAATGTAACTCACAAAACTTTGTTAGATATCCACTCTGTGACTAACTTCAGGTCCTGGTTCAACTTTTATTATATTATGCACTTTGTCCACCGCTAAATTACGTAACTTAAGTGCCGTTTTCAACTTATAATTAAGTGTCCTGTTTATTTTTAAGTAAGATATGCTAATAGTGGAAATAGTATAAAAATCTTTTATAAATTTTAAAGAACAGATAAAAATTAAATTGTACTACAAATAGTGTTATTTTGTCAGTTTTACAACTATAAGTAAATATTGGTATGTAAAAGGTTATTTCACATCATATTCTTAGAAAATCGAGTTACATAAATACTGGACGAAAGCCTACAATATTGTTTAGAGATTAGGATAAAAACCTTCGGTTGGGGATTTCCTACTAAGAGATTTTCTTCAATATATTTTCCGGAAATGGCGAATCCAATAAGACATATTGCTCACGAAATGTCACCTCTATATAATTCTGTTACGTTGTAGAAAAATGTCTTTCTCTTTATCTTTACTTGTCAAAAATAAAATTCTTCAGTACATTTGACATAATTGTCACCATCATTTTTCTGGCCTTAAATCAATAAAATCGAAGGTTTTTATAAAATCTTAATTTTAATGGCTGGCCGCTTCCCTATTACCAAGTCTACTTCGGAGGAATAAATTAAAATATTTTTTTTATTTTTGTTGTAATAAATTTATAATTTTTTACAACATATTTATAACTAAATTCAAAATTACTACTAAAATACACCAACTATAAATAACTGAACATTTTAGACAATTGTACTTCATTTACGAGAAATCAGAAATATTTTTAAACATATTTTACACTTAATTTGTAAAAACGTATTTTATTATTTTAGTATTGTTTTTTGTTTTTTTGATAACAATTGCTTACGCAAAAGGCTAATTTCAACTCAATGCTAATAATTAAAGACTAACTTTTAAATATGTTACTAAAATAAAATATCATTACAAGTTAAATTCACAGGCGCTTTAATATAAAAGTTATTTGACGGGTCATTAATTAATTTAAAACAAAAGTTAACTAATGTGGAACCGGCCTTTATTAGTAGATTAAACGCTAATGAATTTTCATTTTGTAAATCAAACAAGAATAAATACATAGAGTGTAATTTCGTTTTATTTTCTACTTAATAATATGAGAAACACAATCAGTGATTTTCATAAAAATCTAATTTAATTTTTATGAAAATCACTGAAACAAGGTGCTATGTACAGTGCGACTTGGCATTTGGCACACATAATTTTATGTAACACACATAATCATGGTGGTGAAAATATCTACTCTAACTTATAAAAGGGTTAAGGTATTTCAAATGAACTTTGCAAACCTCTACTATGCAATCGTTTCAATATTGTAAACTTTCGAAAAAAAAATTAACAAATAGTAGCCTATGTCCGTCACCTCGCTCTAAGCTACCTCCTCACCAATTTTCAGCCATATAGGTAAAGCCGTTCTTGAGTTATAAATAGTGTAACTAACACGACTTTCCTTATATATATATATATAGATTGGTAATGTCATTTATTTACAACAATTAGACTCACTTTTCACTAGCACATTTAGTCATGTGACTTTCCACGATTTCAAAATATTTAAACATCACGGTCGTGCAATCAAAATAAGATCTGTCATAGTAATTATTGTAATGCACGACTAGTTGCACTCAGCAAATCGCTTAGTGGAAAAAGGGTCTTAGATTTATATCCCACATGCGTACAGGAACAGAAATGAACGCTACACTCTGTGCTATAAATCATATCAGTTCATTGAATCAAGATTGAAATTGGAACGATTGAGTTATGAACTAGCGCTCGACTGTCGAGTGAGAAATAGTTCTCGTACCACCTCATTAAATATGTTCATTTGAATTGAATATTTTGTTATTGAGAACATGTTTGTGGTTTGTAGCGAATGTTGTGTGTGCCCGTGTTAATATACAATCGAGAATGATTATTTACGTACACAGTTTTTTTTTTTATAACAAAAGGGGACAAACGAGCAGCGGGAACACCGAGGTGTTCAACGACGCCCATGGACATCAGCAATACCAGAGGAACCGCAGATGCGTTGCCGGCCTTTGAGGTGGTGATAAGCTCGCTTCTTGAAGGACCCTAAGTCGTAGCGGTTTGGAAATACCGCCGAGGACAGACCATTCCACAACGCGGTTGTGGATTGCCAGCCATCGAGATGGTGTGGATGGAACCTCGCGGTCTGTCGTGTCGTATAAAATAGTCATTTAGACCCCTCATAATACAATTAGGTCAAAAACCCTTATAGTGATAGTTTGCTGTAAGCGAATTCAATTCTTTAACTATACACAAGCTTTTATAATTTAGATGGATGAATGTTTGTAAGAACGTATCTTCAAACAACTGCATGGATCTTGCTGATATTTACCTTAAATGTAGAACATAGCTTGGAAGAACACATAGGCTACTAATAAAGTTTTTTTTAATTCGCCACAGAGTCCCGGGCGACAGCTAGTAAGATTATAAACCTTATAAAGAATCTATTAGTACACACAAAGACAATATTATTTTTAAATTCAAAACTTATACTTTCTATATGAAATTGTTTTATATTGAATCGAGTTACAATTGAACAATAAAATGTATATTTTATTTTATTCACTTCCATCTCTTATAATTTACTGCCGCTTAAATCTTCTATTTTATTCCCTTTCCCGCTGTAATAATAACAACAAATAGCATGAGGAAACACATTGTGTTTCTAATATCACATAAAATCACTTTTATGTGATTTAAGTGGAGTTAATGTTTTTATACTACAATAGGAAAGACTGGTGTGTTTGTCCTTCATCGTTATATTGTTTAGAGTAGAGTTAAAAAAAATACTACATGTCCTTATCCTAGGGTTTAACGCGGGGCGTCCTTCTTTCGGGTAGGCCAACGTTGGAAATCGTTGGATGTAGAAGGCGGAGGACCGCGTACTATGAACAGCATTGGGAAATACCTTTGCCCAGCAGTGGGCAGTGGGCTGTTGATGATTTAAGATATAGGGTTGAATTGATAGGTTTAAAATCTATTCTTACGTAATATTCTGACAGCATTTTTTTTAAAATTTCTAACAATATTCTTTTACCGGATATACGTCGTACTGAAAGATTTTTATGTACATAAATATGCCTGTACTATGTAACAATAACTTTAGCAAGCCATTTGCCGGTTGTTCATAACTTAGAGAAACTCCTTAACGCCTGAACAAAGTTTGTAAGATTTACGCGTCATTAAGTAAAACTATTATAGAAAGTATTTAGCGACATCTATCGCCCCCGGACTTCAACTTTAAACTCTAAATATAAACTACAAATGGATACAAGATTAAGCACTTGAGTTTAAATTAAAAAGAACTTAAGTAACATAGTTTTGAAGTCATAAAATATTTATGCTACTATTTTTTCTATACTCTAGCTAATGTTATAGTTTTTACTGTGGGTTTCTGAGACTAAAATTTCCGTTTAAATGAAAGACAGGGACGACGATATGTTTCAAACAGTTATTTTCATCTCAGAAACCAACGGTTAATGTCAAAATTATTAAAAACCAATCTAGAATTTTAATATAATTTAATGCGAACCAACAAATCTATTTATGCATTAGTTAACAAAATAACAATTAATATCTTTATTATAAGCCCTACAAACATAATACCTTACTATTTGACATTGGGATGGGTTCCCCCAATGTTAAGGAAACAAGGGTTAAGAGGAAGGTCCGATATGAAGAACAAAGACGTGTTTGCGGCAGCCATCTTGGAATTGTTTTGCTTACGTATCTATAAATATAGATTAAATAAACAATTAAATTTAACAAAATGCATTCGCAATACAAATATTTAGAAATGGATCTCTATTTTACGTATGGATTTAGTTCTTGTAATTCTTAAATAATTATTTAATATTTTAGTTTTTGCAGTTTAATTTTCTATAATTACGGTCACAAAAGGACTTAATATGCCTTGCTTTGCTTCAAATTGTGCAACAATCTTACTAATAATATAAATGCGAATGTTAAGATGGATGGATGTTTGTTTTAAGGTATGTACAGAACTCCACGGATCCCATTGATGTAGAACATATGCTACTTATTAAGTTTTTTTTATTTCGCGCGAACGGAGACGAGGGCGTCAGCTAGTATTTTATATAATATAAAAAGTAAACATAATATATAAACATAAATCTTACAAAATGAATGCTCTAAAGAAACAAAATTTTACCTACAAATATTCAGCTCTAAAGTTTAGCAGTTTAATGTTAAAGTTTCTACTCTGAGGTTGATATTATCTTAGCATCCGGCGTCTTTAGAAAATACAGGATGTGTTTTTCTTAGTTCTCTTTACTTAATATGTTATGGAAATAAACGTAGAGGTAAGTAGGTCACTAGATAGTGTTAAATTTTTAATAAAGAATTGAAAATAATTTAAATTTCGAACTTGCATAATAAGTATGGTGTCAAACTTTGTGTCAAAGGGTCAATGTACTGTCGAGGAAGAAAAATAACATTGAAAAGGAGTATAAAAGAGTTTAGCTCCCGACACTTCGCTTAAGAAACTAAATTAAAACACTTACCTTTTCTGTTTCATGTCTAATTTTTTTTATATCACAAGGTGGCAAACGAGCGAGCGGCCACCTGAAATCGCTGAAACAGCGAAGTGACCGTTGCCCATAGACATACGCAATTGCATATGCGTTGCCTACCTTTAATCGACGGAGGAGAGGATGCACAGAAAGAAAATATTTTCCCTTTCCATGCATCCTCTCATCCGGAAAGTCCACTTCCACTTCCCATCCTTTCCTTATAAGAACAAGGGTGGGAAGGGAAAGAGGACTAATATTGGCCTCAGGGACGCACATTCATCAGACGAAACGTGGAATTGCTTCCACTTCACGCCTGTCTTCTGTGTGGTCGTGGTATTTCACCGGGCGAGCTGGGCCGATTCGCGCGAAGATGTTAAAGCGGGCTCTACCACTGTTAAATTCGTTTGCTGTAAAAATGGAGTGTTGTTTTATACAATATTGTTTTGTTTTAGCGTTATTACATTTGGTACAAAAGATGCAATTGATTCTATCATGATGTATTTTTTTATTATTTGTAAACCATTACTTGGTCTACATTCTTTTTGGTCTATGAGAGTTCTTAGCTCTACCGTTGGTGAAAACGAAATGATTATTTACAATTTTTAGAAAAAATGATTTTAGCCTGTACTTTTCTCAATGGCATATATTCTTCCACACATCTCCATAAGCCTTCATATCTAAATTACCTCCTTTCTTACGCATATCCTCTTTGACACAATCTATCCATACTTTGTAAAGAAAGGATGAAATATTAATAATGTTATTTTGATATAAGTTTGTCCGTTATTATAACGTCGCAGGAAACGAGATAGACTAACAGCTGTTGACCTCGTGCCTCGATTCCGTCTTTGCCTCGAGGAATTTTGCATAGTGAATAGAAATGGCAACTTGTTTTGTATCTTATGTGACGGCCGACTGCCCTAGTTAGTGGTCACGGACCTGAATAACATAATAAGTTTAATAAAACTTTGGGAAAGATAATTTTGCAAGTAATTATACGTAGATGTAAATGGAAATATAGTTTTTTGTCTCGAGTGTAAATCTCACAAGTACAGGTCGGGGAAAGGGGGTCAGTCAGTGTGACCGTTGGACCGGTAGCACGTGGTGGTACTTAGGTGAGCATTAATTTATGATTTACAAAAAACCTTGTGATTTGCAATGGTTAGTGGAAATAGGTTTTATGCTTTTATTTGCATTACAAGATTAAGAGTGTTTCAGAAATATTTATTGTTGCTTAAAAATCTAGCAAAGAGTTTATTATACAATTTTTTAAAATTGTGGTAGCAATTTTTATGTTTATACACTTTTAAAAAGATTTAGATATTTAAAGCCGTAAAGAAAATAGCTGTAAACCATTTGATTGTCCATTTCCAACAGTAATACGTCTTAGATCGAATAAAGATGGCTGATTTATACATGAAGGGAGGGATAAAGTAAGTTAAGTTGGGATCGAGTCTACAATTTTTATTTCTTTACCTTTTTCCTTATTTCAAATGTGGCGAAAATAAATAAGAAAATATTTCATAGAATTTAAACTATTTTTGTAAAAATAAAGGATCGTAGGAGTTGGCCGTTACTCATTGTGATGTACTTTATGAACTTTGAGTTTGAAATGACAGGACGCGCTCTAATTCCCAAGACCTAAGTGTCAGCATGATATGTGCGAGTGTTATCTTTATCTACCCCTCGCAAAAAATGCCAGAGTGTATTTAGTACAAATAGGCACTTTGCCTAGTCCGTTCCTCTGCAGTCAAAGTTTGTGAAAAACATTTTTGTATCAATTGCTGTCTCTGTCTAACCCAGGGTAATAGACATATGCCGAGAGTATAACTGTAGTTAAAAAGAGTTCGCATACAGTTCTTTTTCCATTTTAATGGACACATTAAAATGGCGACGCTTTAAAAAGTTTACAGCGTCGTATAAAATGTACGTATTTAGTCATCATATTATAAAATATGTGATAATAAAAGAAATAATATCTTACTTACTTAATAATATTATAAAGGCGAATGTTTGAATGGATGGATGGATAGAGGTTTGAAGGTATCTCTAGAACGGCTGAACGGATTTACATGAAATTGGCATACTTATAGAACATACTCTGGAAGAACACATAGGCTACTAATTATGTGTCTTTATCAATATCTATTATTTAAGCTAATTAAAATAACCAGATTATTTAAAAAATGATTTCAAAATATCAGTTTGGATTGCGTAGATTTGATGGTGAAAGTTCCCTCTGCGGTCGAAATCAATGAACCTTCTTTATAGAGGAAAGTGGTAGCGCGTGAAAAATATATGGATAGGAAGGGATTATGCCCTTGATCGACATAAATGAGGGTCGCGACTACTAAATGTTCAGAAATTAGTTTCTATTACGGTAAAAAAAGTCGTAAAGATAAAGAAGTAAGTTAATATTTATTTAACAGTTGTTGCCCGACTTAATTTAAAATTAAAAAAAAGTTAGGAGCCTACGTTTTCTTTCAGGCTATGTTCTACATCTATGCCAAATTTCTGACATCCATGTAGACGTTCCGTCTAACAAACATTTGCAAATGTAAACATTTGGATAAGAAATAATATTTTTAGTAACTAAACGAGTGAGTGCTTTGATATAAGCTAGTTTATTAATTTGGGCTTTGAATCATATTTTTATAGTAAAACTAGCAGTCGCCCGCGACACCGTCTGCGCGGCATTAAAAAAATAATTAGTCTCTATGTTCTTCTAAACTATTTTCTACATATATGCCAAATTTCAACGAGATCCATATAGCCTTTCTCGAGATACATTTAAATAAACATCCATCCATCCAAACATTCGAATTTATAATATTATTATATAATAGTACGATCTTTTTTTTCGAATGTTAGTTAAGTTATTTTACAAGACTTAACAGGTATAATTATAAATTATAATTTTAACATATTATAATATAAAACAGTGCATAGACAATATAGTGTCGAATACAAAGGGACGATAAAATAAAGTTTCGTAACTATTACGCGTGAAGAATGGAATCAATGATCCGATTTTATACGCTAAAAGTGGTGAAGGGTGGATAATATACGGACTCACCATAACGAATGACCCTACAAAGACATATAAGGGTTTCCGCGTTCAAAAAAGTTTTTAAATAATGACCAAAAATAGATAATAAATGATAAAAAATAAAAATACACAAGTCCTACAAGAAAGTAGGTTGCCATAACATGCTTTGCTTAATTCAAAATAATTTCTGAAAGCAGTTTACCATGGGTTTCTAAGACCAAGATCTGTATTTAAAACATATCATCATCCCTGTCATTATTTGTGACAAAACAGACATTTTGGTCTAAGAAACCCACGGTTATTCCATTCTCAAGACACTAACGTTGTCTGGAATAGGATAAACAAAATATTCTAACAAATATTATATATTTTTTATATCTAGATATTAAATAAATTCTCACGTAACATACATAGATGTTGAATTGAAATGAAACCTATTTACGTAGAATATTCTAGATGTGAACGAACGATAACTAGAAGTTCGTGTCGATGCCAAAACTGATATGCATTTCGTCGCGACACGCGAATGTGTTTGGAAAAATAAAAAAAACTTTACCACGTAACCTCTACGTATGTTGAATGTAAAAAAAATACAATTTCCTGCATCTTTTAAACTTCTTTCAGGATTACGTGCGTGATTTGTTAACCTTACTTGCGGTTGAATGGTTGTTTAAATGATAAATGTTTTAGTGTCTCTACCGTTATGTGGTTAAATTGAGGCATTTTTTGTTACATATCGCAATTTTTTAACTTAGTTTTTTTCTCATATGTTCCTGTTAGTAAATTGAATCAATATAATTCTCTCTATCGTATATACATAAGTGTACACGTGTCTGTGTAATTTATACCGTACATTTATGTTTGTGTTTAAACTTTAAAGGTCCCAAACACAAATAGAGTTACACCTGCCGCATACACTTAAGCCCAATTTAGCGTAAACAACTAAAACATTTAACCTTTGACTATAAAGATACGGACTAGGAAAAGCGCTGCCGTTCTACTAAATAATATTGCCACTGTTTGCGGTGAACGGGGCGGAGATGACTCACACATCTGAATACTGTGCTGCTATTTTGTAAACTAAAACTAATGTATACACACAAAATTTTCATAAGCAAGTTTACACTTTATCACTTGTTTTAATTATTCAGTGGATAACGCGGTGCTTGATAGATCCTGTCTCTTAATAGTCTAAGTATTTGACCTATTATAATATAAATTTATCTTAATACTAAACAGAGATGAGTTACCCTGTTTTCATACATCCTACGGCTATTCTATGAATACGATTTATGGCTTGTAATATACTGAGAATCTGGACTGACTTTGCACGTGTTGTTTAGATCCCGTTTCGATCGTGCAGGACGGTATATACAGCTAAGTACATACAAGCATATATTTTATCTATGTATATGAAAGAAAGTCGTGTAAGATACACTATTTTTTATATTTTGAAATTTCTTTGAGAAAACGTCTCTGTATCCCAAATTTTTTTTTGGAAGTAACAGTAAAACTTTTTATAAAACACTTTCGTAACCTTTAGAAAGGTATAGGGATTTTACTATACATTTTATATAGTATATGGTAGACTAACTTCCACGTGAATCATTTCCCATGGCGAGGGTTAAATTTATACGCGAGTTCAGCGTAATCAATCACTCCTTTAACACATTCCTCCATTCATTCACATTCTTACGTAGCCCATATATTGAAACGACTTTGGTCAATATTATTTTCTAGATTTTTCCGCAAACTATACTAAAATTACTAAATTCTTTTACATTTAAGAATTTACATTAAAATTAGTTATCGCCCGCGACTCCGTCCGCGCGGAATTTACAATTAGTAGCCTATGTGTTCTTCCGGACTATGCTTGTTCTACAAATTTCAACGAGATCCATGCAGTCGTTCTAGAGATATCTTCAAACAAACATCCATCCATCCATCCATTTATAACATTAGTAGGATTAGTTATTGAAGATTAGTAGAAAATCATGCTGACTAATTTAGTCCTGTTCCCCTTCCTACCCCTTTGTGGAAGTGGATTTGGCAAAGTAGGGAAACGCATTGGTAAAGGAAATATAAAGAACGCATCTGAAAATGCGCATGTCTATGGGCTGCAGTCACTTCGCTATTAAGGCGAATTCCAGTAACCGATTGCTCGTTTATCACCTTGTACATAAAAAAATGTTGTCATCCTTCTCATTCTGTTTCAAAATAACAGAGACAGTAAAGTAAAAGCAACTTACACCTATTAACAGTCTGATACTAAGATATTGTATATTTAAAAGATGTATATATTTAAATCCTTAAACTCTATTTAAATGTGCAAATAAATACAACATTTAGATCTCAGACAGGCAAATTACTTTATACGGAGTTAAACTTGCAAATCAGCGACTGGAAGATATCTCTTTTACATTACATTACTGCGCATGAAATTGCTCTTTTGAATCCGTTGGTTTATACTAGCTCTAATAATTTGGATAGTAAATTCGAGCGACTATATTAACATCACACAGACTGTTATCTTACTTATTCTTACTAATATTATAAATACGAATGTTTGGATGGATGGATGTTTGTTTGAAGGTATCTCCAGAACGGCTGGACGGATTTTGATGAAATTTGGCATGCATGTATGTATAACATCGTATGAAAGAACATATAGGCTACTCATTAAGTTTTTTTAAATTCCGGACGGAGTTGCGGGCGACAGCTAGTCATTTATATTTTGAAGATGGTACTGTGTGTTCCCACTGTTGAAACATGTATCAAAACTTAAATTTGTGTTTGTTTTTCTTAGAGAAAATGAAAGGGATACTTATATGTTTCTTAATTATGTAAACGTAATATTATATGAAGATCCTTTATTTGAATACATGCCCCATAAGCATGGGGAGCATTTAAAGTCCTTGAGTGGCGGCCGCAGACGGGTCGACGCAGCGTAGGTAGGCCTCCCGCACGATGGACCGATGACCTGGTCAAGGTTGCCGGAGTGCACTGGATGCGGGCGGCACAGGACCGGGCACTGTGGCAATCGATGGAGGAGGCCTACGTCCACCAGTGAACAAATTTAGGCTGATTATGATGATGATGATGAAGCATGGGGAGGCGAAGTGGGGATTTTTGGATTTACTCGAGCATGTCAGTTTAACTTAAGAGGAAAATCTTGCACCCAATCACGTACATCTTCCACAAATGAAATGATTCATAAGTTATTTTACTTGGTTGGTTAGAAGTTAAGAAACCTTATCCAAGAAGCCCC
Source organism: Papilio xuthus (assembly GCF_000836235.2). Lineage (NCBI taxonomy): Eukaryota > Metazoa > Arthropoda > Insecta > Lepidoptera > Papilionidae > Papilio > Papilio xuthus. Next base: position 5,215,967 of record NW_013531700.1, read on the forward strand.
GCTTCGCCTCCCCTACTATAACGTACTATGTCACTATTATAGTTTTTAAGGAAAGCAAACTTTACAGTTAATTAAGGCCTAAGTACGTTGCTTTAGAATTGTAAAATAGGTCCTTAGTCTCGGCTTACAATGCTAATGTCTTTGAGTGCTGGATTTATCTCTCAACTACGAATTGCCAATTTATATTCAAACAATTTACAATTATAATAAAATTATTTATTAAGTTAATACCCTGTAGATGTTTTTATATTAGTGAAACGATGAACAAGAGCCTCGGTGGCTCAGGGGTCAAGCACTTGACTTGCAATCTGCAGGACCTGGGTTTGAATCCCGCTATGTACCAAAGTGTTTTTCGATTTCCGATTTACATATGTACATTTATCCCACGTTCTTGGGGTAAAGGAAATCGTCGTGATGCAAACTGCACATATCTGAGAAGAAATTCAAAGATATCTGTTACGTCAACCAACCCGCACTTGGCCAGCGTGGTTGACTATGTCCTAATCACCCTTAAGTTAGGGTAGGCTGCGAGTCCCTCGGTGGGGACGTATAGTGAGCTGATGATAAATTAATGGTGATAAGTTGGTCAACACACATTATACTGTGAATATATAAGTGGGGATATCTCTTAAGAAAAAGGCAAATGATAATCATTCACAATATTAAATAGAAGTCTTAACAGTGGGTTCCCGAGACCAAAACCCCGTTTAAAATATATTTTTATCCCTTATTTTCCAAAGATAATGACAGAGAAGATTTTATACAAATATTTTGGTAATAAAAGGCCACGGTATTTGGTGTTCTTGTAAGCACACATAAAATACATGATTTTATTGCGTATTTAATTCAGATTATCATTTTTTTCACACACGCGAGTTAAGTCATTTCTTCCAAGTTATATGTAACCATTACCCATCTTACTAATAGTATAAATACAAAAGAGAAGACTTACGGATGTTTGTTAGAAGGTATCTCCAGTACGACAGCATGAAAGTTGAAAGGCATAGATGTAGAACATAGTCTTGAACTAGTAGGAACACTGGCTAGTATTTTTTTTTTCATAAAAAGGTATATAAGTATAGCAAGACTATGATAATAATAAATGCACGTTAACGAGGCGACTGCTGGATATAACCTCGTGGAGTCGCAGTTTACAGACGCGGTAATTATATTCCAGCGGTCGTTACGACGCAGATTACAGCCGCCGACGTCCTCGCAACTGATTTACTACTTAATGTACTATATTAAGATTTATTAAATGTAAACGAAAGATGGGAGTTGATTAAGAAATATTATAGTTATAGGAGAGCCGTATCGATAGATTAATGGCGTGCTAAATATGGTTTTGAAATGCCCGTGTGTGTAGTAGGAAAGTGACGTAGATTCGGTCTCCACCGAGAGGCAAGGAGTCTACTCTAAGTTTAGGGTGATGGGTAAAGGTAATGTATAGAAAGGGGAAATATTTTTTTATTCTTATTCCGTCCCTTGTCTCAATTATTTAGGAAATGTTCTTTTAAACGATGGCACATAGCTGTGATAAACATGCATTGTTCAAATCATTGGAAGTCTACTTCAATTGCGGTATTTTCATCCGTACATTATTACGGTGCGTTTAATTTTCGATAATATTTAAATATTACTAAAATAAACTAAGGGACTGCATATGTGACTTCTGTATATTACTTCTTGGTAAGTTCCATTTAACTAACTACGATATCTCAATAAAACTGACATGTAAATAAAGGAAACATAATCTGACGCACTCAATGATGTCAATTTGTGTCCACACGTCGCGAACAAATGTATCAATTGACGTATCGTCCGAGCTGAAGTGACGTTGTCCGGCACAAAATGAATTGCCGACTGTCCGCCACGATCTCGAAAATAAACGTACTCGTGTGAATTTTGAGATGCATTGTGTTAAGGTAGTTGAAACATTTATTTCCGACCTATTTGATAAAATGCATTTAGGTCGACGTTTTTCCCATTAAGGTGTTATGACACTTGATGTTTACAATGTAATCAGGTCCAAAACTTATAGCAACATATCTGACCCGGTGGGCATAATTTGAACTAAATTATAGCTCACTAGCGTCCTCTTGTTAATATTAAGTGTCAGAAGTTTCTTGTCGTACTGTAGCCTGTAATTTTTTATTTTATTTCATATTTTCTGTATCCAAGGAGGTTTTATATATTTTTTGACAGAACTAACCTTGAAAGCAGCGCCTCGATCATCGAGGCAGATATCTTTATTTGGTTATAACTGCTAAATTATCGATCTTATAACCACAGTTGACGATCCTAAGTGGTAAGCTAATTTAATTCTTTTATTCATTAAACTAAAATACGCGGAGTTCCTTTTCAAATTCCTGAAATACAAAAATAATTGAAAATTTGTTTAGAAAATGTTCATGAAATATGCAAATTAAGTAATTAATATTCTACAGAGAGACGAAAAGTGAGGAAGAAAATATTAAACTCTTGGTTTGCGTTTGTTAAAAAGTTTTAATAGCTTTTAAAGGGATGTCCTTAATGTTGATAGATTTAGCTCAAGAAAAAATTTTTAAGTTACTGATAAGGATTCAATTCCCAATTGGAAATAGCAGTAGTAAGAAATTTTCCAGATTTTTTTTATTAGTTAGTTAAATACAACTTTAAGTAGGCTCTACTTTTAAGTTTTGAATTCCATAATAAAATAGAAATAGCCAAGAAAAAAAATAACAAAGAAACCAACACAAATATTGGCTATTTACAAATGCAGTGGTCAGTTTTATTTCTACCTGTATAATATTCCAGTGGAATAAACAGAAATGTTCCACTTACATTACAAATAAAAACGAGTATCCTAGAAACGCAAATAATAGTTTACTTTTTGTGCTTTTAACTACAGCTAACAATTTGAACGAAATCGTAACGAAAACTGAATTTTAAGTAGTTTCGATTGTTTCTATGCTAATATCGAGTCTGTTGCAATAAACAGGAACAAATGTTCCGTTAAGGTTATTGCTATTGCATTTATTCTTTGCTTTTTAAATTGGTAGAGTATAAAATAAGGGTGAGGTCACACCAATGCGTAAAAAAAAGTAAATGAAACATTACCTAAGTAAAATTTAAAATTCATATCTCCTATTAAGGTTATTTACTGCAATACAGTTGAATTTAAAAAGGAATATACAGATATTGGTAGTTAAAATTGTTTCGACTAATTAGGCATTAAAATTTTTAAATACAAGTAAGTAGAAAATTCAATAAAATGATACGAGATATATCTTTGGTTTCTGAGGTCAAAATCTCTGTGTAAAACATATGATCATCCCTGTCATTATATATATATATATATATATAAAAGAAAGTCTTGTTAGTTACACTATTTATAACTCAAGAACGGCTTTACCGATATGGTTGAAAATTGGTAAGGAGGTAGCTTAGAGCCACGAGACGGACATAGGATACTATTTATTGATTTATTTTTCGAATTTATGCCTTGAAGAGCTGCTTTTTATTTAACTTATCTCTATATTAAGTTTTTTTATATATCCACGCGGACGGAGTCGCGGGCGTCAGCTAGTCAGAGATAACATTATGTTTTAAACGGGGATTTTAGACTCAGAAACCCACGGTTAGTAATGTAATTATTATATTTATGTCTTTCCATTTTAAAATCTTATTTTGTTTTGTTTTTGAAAATGGTATCAATAAAATCCAAGCGATAGAATCGCAATGTTGATTTGAAAACTCAACTATTTTCTCAATATAAACAAGATCAAATGCTTGCAATTTGCTCTGCAGCAGACAAAGGGTTATTGTAATTACGTGCTGTATGCTCCGCTGTATTTGTCAAGCTTTGACTATAGAGAAAAGGACTAGGCGCAGCGCGCGCGAAATTACTGCTACGAATATTTTGCTACTTTCCAAAAGGGGTTAGGTAAAGACAATTACACATGTTAGTCTCAATGCTGTCACGTTTTTCTGAATGCTATGACTCAAAAAAAACTTATATTAAACAAATACACAATCAAGTTTAGAAGTTATTTCTCGAATTACTCGGAGGGGAATTCGCGAGCTCGACAGATCCTGTAACATAAGAGTCAATGTTGTCGAGTAATAAATAAGAAAGCTAAGTTCATCGAACTGAAAGAACAGATTTCCTCAACGCCATTAGAAATGTTACTTTAAACCTTTGAAGTGCAGACTAAGTTCTTTTCGTATCTAAAATTGTCTATACTTTAGTTAATTTAAAGGATCATTTATTCGTAAAAGATTTGGTAATGGACTGAAGACAAACTTCTGATAGATTAAGTTAAATATATTGTGTCGAAATAAAGAAATAACTTTTAAAACGTATTAAATGGCAAAAGAGCGTTGGTGGCTCTGGGTTCATGCACTTGATTTGCAATCTGCAGGTCCTGGGTTCGAATCCCGCCATGTGCCAATATGTTTTTCTATTTCCGATTTACATATGTACATTTATCCGTCGTTCTTACGGTGAAGGAAAACATCGTGTTGCAACCTGCACATATCTGAGAAGAAATTCAAAGACATGTGTGAAGTCAACCAGCCCGCACTTGGCCAGCGTGGTTGACTATGGCCTAATCACTCTTAACTTAAGGTAGGCTCCGAGGTCCTCGGCGGGGACGTCTAGTGAGCTGATGATGAAATGGCACATAAATTTTGATATATATTAAATTATAATATTAATATCGGAAACCAAAATATCATAGGAAAAAATGTCGACAAGAAACAAAATGCGATCCAAGATAACCAATCCATAAAACTAACAAATAAATAAAATCTTACAATAAATAATGTACGTAGTTAGTGCATTTATCTCACTGTTAGTTTCTGGAATCAAAATCTTTATGTAAAACATAACACCATCCCTGTCATTATCTTTGACAAAACAGAGATAACAATATGTTTTAAACGGGGATTTAATCTGTAGTCTGTAGTAAACCCACTGTCAATCTCGTCACGTTAAACATTCAATTTAATTTAAAGAAAATTGAACACACCTGTAATTTTCTAAGTTAAAACAAACCAAGACTCGTATATCTGACTGCAAACTAATAAACTACTTGACATAGATTGGATCGTGTCACGAATACACGACACGAAAGAAGATAAACGACTACATTTTATCTGCAATGTAGTATACTAGACAACAGCGAACGTTGGAAAAACAAAGTCAGTCAGATGCAGCGAGATAAAAATTTACCACGTCGAGAAAGTGTATTAACAACATAATTTGTACAAAAAAAAGAATATTTTCTTTAAAGTTCTGATTGTTTTTGCAATTAATTATACGATTGTATTACTTTATATTGCACTAGGAGTCCTCCGTGACTCCGTCTCCTTGAAATTAAAAACAAAAAACTTAATTAGTAGCTTATTTGTTCTTCTAGAGTATGTTCTATATCTATATAAATTTCAGCAAGATCCGTTGAACGGTTCTGAAGATACTTCCTTAAAAACATCGATCCATCCAAACATTCGCATTTATAATATTAGTAAGACAAACAGATAATTATCGTACTTAAATAATACTTAATGTAAATACAATATTAAGTATTGAATAAATGTAAAATCCCAAGTCGTGTACATAAGATATATTGGCAGTTTAGGCTTATTTAATTGACCCTTTAAAAACAAAATAACGGTACAAACATTTAACCCTTGCTTCGAGATTATGTATAATAATAAAATAAATAAAGCTATATACATGAAAAAGGTTTGTCTTCCGATTTCATTAATTATTATTATATTACCGCAAGTTATTGTTAAGGTTCGTTTCCACTGCTAACAACATATACTTAAACATAACCCAATCCGTGTTTCATATAATTTTTTTGGGATTTTTTGTATGTAGTAGATATTTCATAACCCATTTTTTTTTGAAAACAATATGTTTTTTCTGAAAGTGGAAACACGGTTAATGCTCTCTAAGAATGAAAAACTCATATCGCAATAAAAAAGTGTAAAAATTAACGAGATTGCATCAAGCTATTCATTATTTTTATAGGCATCCTTTCACTTTGGAGTTTTCTCCTTTGAAATTCATTTGAACAGGAATGTGTACTATCGTCTGTCGATGATCGAAACTATGACGAATGCAGTAAGAACACACGTGTTACGTTACACGAGACAAAAATGCTTATCCTAAAAGCTTTCAGGGAACAATGCTGTGTTGGTTTTTGAAATTCTGTTGTTTTCATTGAATGTGATGTGTGATGGTGATTAAAAGGACGTTTTTCTTATATATAAAATTGTCGTGTCACAATTTTCGTTCCCATACTCCTCCAAAACGGCTTGACCGATTCTCATGAAATTTTGTGAGCATGTTGAGTAGGTCTCAGAATCGGCCAACATCTATTTTTAATCTAGTATATCTATAAATTTTATATACAACTTAAATAAAAGGCAAAGGCAAATGAAAAAATAAAATAAAAGCCGATTAAAAAATAATTAAAACTTGATTTGATACAAATTATATTAGAAAAGTATTGTCTTAGTAGCTGTCGCCCGTGACTCTGTCTGCGGGGTTAAAAAGAAACTTAATTAGTAGCCCATGTGTTCTTCAAGACTATGTTCTATATACCTTTCATCGAGATCTGTTGAGCCGTTATGGAGATACCTTCAAATAAATATCCATCCATCCAAACATTCACCTTTATAACATTAGTAAGATTAGTAAAATTTAAAACTTCTAAGTTAAATATCTAAATTACGTTTACGAATAACAAAAAATTTCAATTATTTTTTGGGTTATAAATGCTACGAAGTCGGCTAAGGCTTACAGTACACAGGCAGCGAGTTAATAGCACAACATATTTTATCTTCGCGCTAAAGGTTTACCACTTATCACTTCTCGGGGTGATAAATCATACCATGAGTTATGTTCAGGCCGTTTCATATATGTTTCACAGCCGATTCGCACCTGCGTTTTGTATTAACAGTATACTTTTGTAAATTGAATTGTTGAATTACTGTGTGTGTGAGATGTGCCTAATATTTTAAACCCGATGGTTTTCATGTTGCGACGCACTAAATGATAACTTAATGAGTATACTAAATCTACACTTGAGAACCACTTAAAGTCTCTGAGTGCTGAAGTTAAAAATCATCATCAGCTCACTATACGTCCCCACCGAGGGGCTCGGAGCCTACCCTAAGTTGGGGGTGACTAGGCCATAGTTAACCACGCTGGCCATGTGCGGGTTGGTTGACTTCACATATGTCTTTGAATTTCTTTTCAGATATGTGCAGGTTGCATCACGATGTTTTCCTTAACCCTTAAATGCATGGTATTAATGAATACAAAATTACGGAGACGGTTCTTATAACTCTATAAACTTAGTCGACCGTCAAATAGAAATGTCAAAAAAAAAATAGATTTGCCGCCGAACCTTGCATAATTTATTTTTTGACACTCAATATATTTATTATCCATGGTCGTCAAAGTGCGTTCATACATACCACACGACTTCAATAAAATAACTTGAAACGTGGTATGTATACATTTGGCAACAAGATGCAATTAAGGGTTAACCTAAGAACGTCGGATAAATGAACATATGCAAATCGGAAATCGAAAGACACATTGGTACATGGCGGGAACCCAGAACCTGCAGATTGTAAGTCAAGTGCTTGATTCCTGAGCCACCGACGAAGTTAAAAATGTAAAAAAATATAAAACTCTTAAATTGTAAATTCTTTGTTGTCCTTCTATTTCAAATAATGATATTAAATTATGACAGAAACTGTTCTGTTCATAATCCGTTGACTAAATCGTCCGTTAAATTGTAAAGTACCAACTGTGTTGAGATTAGAACATTAGAACTGTGGAGTCGCAGTAAATATATTTCTATACTTTTTAAGAATGAAATATAAAATTCTAGTGAAGGTAAATAAATAAGGCAAGCTTATAATAAAGCTACCGTGAAATATACAATTTGTAAGCTTCACCTTACACCAACACCTCGGAGATTTACAAGGCAACATTTGTTATTTATTTAACATGTAGGCGCAAAAGTGTTGCCAGATTTTGAATCATTTTTTTATTTAATAACATATTTATAAAATACAAGGTGTGACTCGCGACAATCTTACAAATATTATAATGAATATTTGGATCGATGAATGGATGTTTATTAGAAGGTTAGAACAGTTGCATGCTAGTAATAAATATATTTTTTTTTCTTCGCGCAGACGATATCGCGTGCGACAGTTAGTCTTGCTAATATAAATGCAAGTGTTTGGATTGATGTATTGATGTTTGAAGGTATACCCGGAACATACATATAGAACATAAACTGATATATAAACACGGCTATATCAGTTTAGTATAATATAATGTCTCACGAAAGTTTGAATAATTTAATATAGAACATACTCTCAAAAAACACGAAGCCTACTAATGAAGTTTGTTTTAGATTCGGTGCGGACGGTGTCGCGGGTGAAAATTAGTCTTGCTAATATAAATGCGAATGTTTGGATGGATGGATGTTTGAAGGTATATCCAGAACATACATGTAGAACATAGTCTGGAAGAACTTAAAGGCTACTAATGAAGTTTGTTTTAGATTCGGTGCGGACGACGACGAAAATTTTCAAGATCTCAATAATATTGATCAAAATATTATGTCTTAGTTTTATTTGCAGTTGTTCTGTCTTAGCATCATTTATATTGGATGCTGTAAATTGAAATGGATGAATAGACAATACGTGACCAATAAGATGTTTGTCGGATCAAGATATTGACAGCCGTCTGATTGAGGAGCGATACACTTATTGTGTACGGAAGCATTTTGGTAAACATGCCTGTCAGATTACTACTAATTTTGTGTTCAATTTTAATCTTTATTTCATGCAAAATAGATGTCAAATTTCAGTGACATTTGTCTTTATGTAATTACTGGCTGTCAATCGCTACTTCGTCTGTGCGGAATTAAAAAAAACTTTACCTTACCTGTTCTTCCAGACTATGTTCTGCATCTATGCCACATTTAAGAGAGATCCATGTAGCCGTTCTGGAGATAGCTTCTAACAAACATTTATCCATACTTCCGCATTTATAATATTAGTAAGATTGGATGTAATTTTAAGGTAGGCATTAATTATTTAAAAAAAAAATAATTTTTGAATTAAGAAGAGGTCGACTACGAGGTGGTTTACCCTAAGTATGAAACGAATTAGGTCTATAATATATCTTACTAGAGTACGATTATGAACACGATTGATATCTTAGTAAAATATTTAAATTTGACTATTAAAATTCTCTTCAATGTTTCTTTCTGTAAACAATTAGAAGAGAGCATCATAACATAAAAATAAATCGAGGGAAAACTTTAACTCTGCATTTGTTCGAGCTTTTTTTTGGAATACATCCAAAACCAATACTAAAATAATAAAAACACCTTAAAATTCAGTTCGCGTAGCTGCCTCGTGTAGTGTTGGCAACTCGTTAAAATGAGAAAAAGAATTACACTAGTAAGTGTTGGGAAATAAACTTTAAATACGGTTTCAGCATTAATACAAAGTATATAAGTATATAACAGTGGTAGAGCTCGCTTTAACATCTTCGCACGAGTTGTCCCGGCTCGCCTGATGAAATACCACGACCACACAGAGGACAGGCATGAAATGAAAGTAATTCCGCGTACAGTCTGATGAGTGTGCGTCCCTAATTTAGCCTAATTTAGTCCTCTTTCCCTTCCCACCGTTTTTCTTATAAGGAAAGAATGGGAAGTGGTAGTGGACTATCCGGATGAGAGGATGCATGAGAAGGGAAAATATTTTCTTTCTGTGCATCCTCTCCTCCGTCGATTAAAGGTAGGCAACGCATATGTCATTGCGTATGTTTATGGGCAACGGTCACTCCGCTATTTCAGCGATATCAGGTGGCCGCTCGCTCGTTCGCCACCTTATGATATAAAACAAATAGAAGTGTTTAAAAGATATCTTATTTTTGTTAGGAAGAAAATTCTATACTGTGCGGGTGTACTGGCGCAACACTAGCCTTGCTAGAATGTCGACGTTTATATCCACTCACTATACATTCTGACATTTGACTTTGTAATGAAAGCGCGCCATTCGCGCTAAAGGATTCTAACTAATACTGTCTAAAACTTTTTGTTAATATTATAAACGCGAATGTTTGGATGGATGTTTGATAAAGGAAATCTTCGGAACAGCTGCATGAATTTCGCTGAAATTGATATAGATGTATGTATGACATAGAGTGCATAGGCTTCTAATAAGTTTTTAATACTGCGCGGACGGAGTCGCGAGCGATAGGTTTTTTTGTTCGTTAAGTTATAAATTCCATGAAATCAGATATGTTGCATGAATCTTGCTAGTATACTATTACTAATAACCATAGGTTTTCATTGACGAAACGCCAGCACAAAAACATGTTACTTTCTAGATTTCTTTAAGACGATCAGAGATGTATATGCAATGGAATCCAACGGTTAGTGCATTTAAACAATTTTACGTATAAATAAAGTGTGTACATTTCATCAGAGCTTAGATGGCAATTTTTACGAATGACAGCACGATAGCTTACACGACGACAAAGCGTCCCGACTGAGATTGAATTGCCATGTCGGCTAGTAAATACGACACAAAAGAAGACGGATTGCCAACCTCCATCGCGATTGCATTTCCCAACTCTCTTCTCACGTACGCAAAACAAAAAACATATGGCTTGTAAGAAATTACATATGTTGAATCCTTGACAATTCTGAATATGTAAAAGCCATTTGAAACAACGAGGGATAAAAACCAAATGTTATTTTGGGAAAGATTCAACAAAAGATGGACGATATACTTGAACAAAAATGTTTTGTTTATTTATATAAGACTGAAACATTGGCGTAAAAAAATATGTTTTTACCGCAATTTTTTCAAACAATGACACTGTGTTTATTGACAAGTTTCGGCCGTGGAAACTTACAGTAAAGTTTACCTGTCCGTTTAAGCTTCTATTATGTTGGCAATATTGTCTTTATGTAGGAGTATGGTTGTCTCTCTCTTACAAGCATTTCTGTTTCTCTTTCTCTCCCTCACTTTCATTGCTTTACCAATTGTTGTAATGTTGCAATTAATGTTTTTAATATCATTGATATTTCGACAAATTATAGAGTGTAAAAAATTAACGAGAATGCTTCCGACCTAGAAATTCATTCATTATTTTAATCCACCTCCCTTGACATCGAGGTTGTCGAACAGGATTCGATTGTTAAAAGGAATATAGGACGAGTTTATGCAATATTGTTAAGTACATTCATTGTGAGGAATAAAGCTTTTAACAAAGCCCCTATGGAACAATACGAGATTCATTGGGGCACAATTTTGTTACTTATTTGACATGATTCAAGAGTAAACAAATATTTTTTTCTATCTGTACATGATAGCTGTCGCCTGCAACTCTGTCTGCGCGGCTAACAAAACTTAATTAGTAGCATCTGTTTTCTTCCAGACTATGTTCCACATCTATGCCAAATGTCAGCGAGATCTTTTCAACTGTTCTAGACAAACCTTCAAACAAACATCCATCCATCCAAACATATCGAGAAAGAAATATATTTCGTACACATGATACTTTGCTGATAATGAAAAATCAATTTTTAGCCTTTTTATCTGTCAGTCTGTCCGCAATCCGCATCATCTACGAAATGGCTGGACCGATTTTGACGGGACTTTGACTGAAAGGTAGCTAATGTGTTTTTAGACATTATTCGTTAGGATCCTTTCGCGCGCTTTCGTTACAAAGTCAAATGTTATAGTGAGGGGACATAATCGTCGACATTTTAGTGAGGCTAGTGTTGCGCCACACCGGCACATCGTCGGATTTTCTTCCTAACAGTATGGAGTAGTGTTATGGCTACTTTTAAATTAAGAAAAAGATTAAACAACTGCTTCCTTTTTCTGTATTTCCTTTCCTCTGATCGTACAACTTATTGTGGAAGTCTCTGGGTAAATAATATAAAGTGTTCGCTTGGTTGTCACCTAAAAAAATCGTTTTAGCTAAGATATTATACTTTCTGTCAAGGATACAATTTATTTTAATGTATAATAATAAAAATAATATATCAAGGTACTTATTGAGGTAAATTAACGGAACGCGTCTAGGGAAATTAGTCTGTAAATTAATTTTCAGCTTCAATGGCCTTTATGAAATACGTCAAAAGTTAAAATGCCTATTTACCGACAGATTACGCTTTGCCTAAAATTATCATAATAATTTACTAATAAAAACTTTTTACACTTAACGTTTCCTAATATTCTTAGTCTTTATAAAAATAAATCCTTCCAAATTTGAATTTTTAAAAACACAAGCACATATCATAATTACTTTTCGATCTTTGGCACTAAATTACTTTTTTTTTAAATATTATAAGGTGTCGAATTAACAAGCGGCCAGTATACTGAAATATCGAAGCAACAAAAACCATATTGCTTCTATATCCGTCTGCGACTATCCGCGTGGAATAAAAAAAAACTTAATCAGCATTTGTATTCCTCCAGACTATGTTATACATCTATGTTAAATTACAACAAGGTTCATGCAGCTGTTGTTACCTTCCAACATCCATCCATCTATCCAAACATTGGTATTTATATTAGTAAGATGTCAAAGAAGCACATTAAATTAACAAGATTGAAATCTACATTGAAAACACTATTTATAACACCGTTCTTTCACTATCCGTATTCAAATACAATACTGGATTTAAACGCCTTCACTCATAACTAGGACGCAAGCGTACAATATGGTATGCACACGTGTTTCGTTCACAGGCGCAAATCCTTTTCCAAAGCATTCTCTAAAGCAATACAATGCTGTTTGAAAAATTTAAAGGTGCATTTTCACTGGGAAATTCACATCGTGACAGTAGATAGTAAACTCTTTGAGTATAGGGTGTTTTGTCATATAATGTGTATTTTATCGTTGGTTACTGAGAGCAAAATTAAATATTATCTTTGATAAAACACAAATATGTTTTAAAAGGAGATTTAAGGCTCAGAAACCTATATAGTTTGTGATAGACTGTAGAAGTGACCGATTTATAAGATTAAAGTTTAATTTAATTTGTATTCGCCTGAAACGAGTTGTTTTTTTTTATCAGAAGGGGGCAAACGAGTAGCGGGAACACCGTTTGTTTTTAATTTATTTCTAGTTTAATATTGTAAACTATAATTCAAATGGTGTAAATAACGCTAATGTGTCTGACATATTTGTCAAGCGGACATCATGATTTATTGATTCTGTGCTTGAGATTAATGATGTTTACTTCTGATTGAGCTCAGTTACATAATATACAGGGTGTCCTGGAAAGATGTGTAGAACAGAGTACCACAGAACTATAGGTCGAAATAATCCGACTTACCTAAATACAAATGTCTACAATTTTTTTTTAAATATTAGCAGATTTTTTTTGCAAAGTTACTAATATTTCTTTAACCATTCCAACTAAGCTCTAAGCTTGTGCTAGGATATGGTTTACGACAATAGTCGAATGGCGGGATTCGAACTCCCGACCTCGTGGTCGGAAATCCGTACCCTTAGCCATTAGGCGTTTGACGCTTTTTAATTTACATTAATTACATTGCTTTTTAATTTACATACTTTTTATAATAATTACAATAATATAACTTATTCATCATCATCACCTCACTATACATCCCCAGTGATGTGCTCGGATCCTACCCTAAGGGGTGACTAGGCCATAGTCAACCACACTAGCCCAGTGCGGGTTGACTACACACATATCTTTGAATTTCTCCGATAATATGTGCAGGTTGCATCACGATTTCCTTCACAGTAAGGACGTCGGATAAATGTACACACGTAAATCGAAGAACACATTTTTACATGGCGGGATTAAAATCCAGGACCTGCAGATTACAAGTTGAATGTTTTAACTACTGAGCCACCGATTCTCTCACTTATATAAGGTATTTAAATTATTTTCTTTTCCAATTGTAATTATAGCGTCTTGAGTATTGTATTCTTGTAAAAACAAACTAATTTAGTATTTTCTTTTGTTTTATTTACGAGCGCAATACTTATAAAGAGCTCTAGCGATTACAAAGAAGCTTTTACAAACAATTTATAAGCTACTAATTATTGTTCCAGTCGTTTACAAAGAAATATTTATATTTCTATGATAAATATAATTTTAATTTAAATTTATGTGTGTATTTTTTTATCATTTTTCGTTTAATTTATAATTTTATCGTTTGGAATTATAATATTATTTGAGTTGCAAAAATATTTTATTTAATATAAAATGTTTTTAAAAATGTTAAATTATATTTTATTAAATAAATAATTATAAAACTAATCTAATTTTAATTTTAAAATAAAAATGAAAAGATAAACTATTTATCAGAGGTTCAGTCGACTCGGAAACTTTTAGTGACCCTTGATTTTATAAGTATTTATTATTAAAAAATATAGTTTTTAAAAGTAGTTTAAAACTATATTTTCTAACGTTAATATTTAATATTTTATGATCAGGGTACGAAGATATTTAATCATATTCCAGAATTATGGAAAGTAACATTTTTTTTGCACTTGAAACAGTTCAATTATGAATTTTTATTAACGTAAAAAAACGAGGTTAATTATGCATATAATATTTAAAAATATATTTCAATATTTATAGAGTAACTAGCGACCGCCCGCGACTCCGTCTGCGCGGAAATAAAAAACTTTATTAGTGACCTATGTGTTCTTCCAGACTATGTTCTACATGTGTGCCAAATTTCATTAAGATCCCTTGAGCCGTTCCAGAGATATTTTCAAACAAACATCAGTCAATGGTTACCTAATTTGTTTCGATTCTCAGTGTAGTCAAGTGGTATGAATTATAAAATACGTAAACAACTAATAACGAGCTATAGAACTAACCAACACAAAAAGATTGCAACAACATTCTACAAATAATTTTTAATACAGTAAAAAACTAAAACTATTTTTAGGACTCCCTTTATACGTTGCCTTATAACTAATCTGTAGTTATGAAAGTAGTATACAGATATCGGTTGTAACAATATGCAAGTTAAGTACAATAGTGGAGAGACAGAACTGAAGTGTTCAGTCAACTCTTGCGGGCAGCGCTGTTTGTTCATGCTATAACGAAGCACGATAATGCTTGTAGCACACAGCACTATAAAAATACGATAATATTGTATTGCAAATATTAAAGTCTATGGTAAGCCGTGAACACAGAAACCAAGTGGGTAGTACAGGTGCAGTGCGAAGCGATTGTCGTCCATAGTCTTCCGAAATTATAGATGCGTTACTTACCTTTAATCAACGGAGTAAGAGCCTCACAGAAAGCGAATATTTCCTCTTCTTTTGCCTCTTTTCTTTCATCAAATTGCTTTCCGAAACCGAAGGGAAAGAGGAATAATATAGCTTACTTTTTGAAGCGAGTCTTCTGTGTGGTATTGATTTGATTGGTATTCCAGCAAGCGAGGCCCATCCGTGCAATAGATGTTGTTGCTGGAGTCTACCACTTTCCTCTTATATCTTTGGTCCTCTTAGTATTTCAAATAGTTCTATATGAAGCTAAAACGGAATGCAGCGTTTGCTTGTTAAATTCGGTGCAGACTTGCTTTAAACGAATTTTATATAGCTTCGCTTCGCTTATAGTTCGCTTTCGTAGATGTGTACAACATACTTTAAGTGTCTCTCATCATCTCTATGTTATTGTTTTATGGCGACTTATTTCCTGTACCTTCTAAAAATAATACAAATACGAATTGTGAATATTGTTGTTCAGATTTTTTGCCAATTAATTTTTGAACTGAATCGAACAAATCCTACAGATACGTTGAAGAATGTAACGAATATGAACAATGGAGACGAAATAGATTTATAATTTAAAAGTTACTGGCAATTCTAGACGGTTGATAATTCCTTATTTATATAAAATGGTTAAGAGATAGTTTAAAAATGTCATATCAAAAAAAACGACTCAATTTTTTTGATGAAACATAATTTTCTTAAGCTAAAATAAATTAAAGCATTTTGTAAGTAAAATATATACGACTTGGTGTTAAAAAAATCACAATAAGTACGCCATCTAAAATATCTTCTATAATATTGTAACATATCAAAGTTAAGCCCGGATCAAATCGAGCTTATAGGAAATGGAACGAAAATTGCTTCTGAATAGATTCAGATTACGCAAATATTTCCACAGACATTTCTTAATAAAGTAGTTTACTAAACGATATAAGGAAAAACTGTATTATATAGTAAAAAATCTAGCTAAGATTAATGTTATAAATGTGAATGTTTAAATGGATGGATGGATGGATTGATGTTAGAAGGTATCTTTAGAACGGCTAGAGGATATCTCGAAATAAAAGGATATTCTGTTATTTTCTGTTCTGTTCTAGAACATAGTCTGGAAGAACACATAGGCTACTAATTAAGTTTTTTTTTAATATCGCGAGGATAGCTAGTAATTAAATTACAATTTTAGTAAGAAATATTGCAATACTGCGAATTTTTTTTGTTTAGTGTACAACGGAAACAACGATTTAGATGTTTTTGTATATTCAGGTAGTGTTTTTTTTATTTGACTAACATATACAGCGTGTTCCAAAATTTAAAGATAAAACGGTAATGGTGTGTAGCCAGACCGATAACTAAACACAGAAAAATACTAAAAAAAATCCAACTCTTATAAACAAAAAGAGATGGATTTTAGTAGTTTAGTTTTTATCGTTAAATTTGGGACACGCTGTATATGCATAAGAGCATATCATATTATTATTTAAAAAAAAAAGTTCTTAACGTTTTGACAGCTCTATATTATGTATAGAGTAATAGTATTTGAAAATGTTGTTGTCTCTATTTTTTCATAGGGGATGAAAGAGATAGAAACTAACTTTTAGGTAAAACGAATTACATTTATACTACATATTTAGCATAATAATTATGAATTGTAAATGTTTTTGCGATGAATGTTTCTTGTCTCATGTTACGCAGACCCTTATCATACTGACATACCCTACGCCCGTCTTACTGTCACTATGTACTTTAACATATATATTTTTATATATTCCATTTAATAATCTCAAAGAGATTCAAATATTTAAGTTATAGAGCGGACATTACTAATATATCTCTTCTACAAACAATATTATCGAGAATAGAACAAACATCAGAGGCAAAAAAATGTGACTTCACTTGGCCAACTACGACTATAGCAGTCTAAACTCAACCATAGGTTTCAAAGAATAAAAATTCAAAGATATGTGTGAAGTCCAACAACCTGCACTTGGCCAGCGTGGTTGACTATGGCCTAGTCACCCCTAACATAGGGTAGGCTCCGAGCCCCTCGGTTGGGACGTACAGTGAGCTGATAATGACGATGATGATGAAAGTTTAGACGAATGGATGGACGGCTGAACGGATCTCGATTAAATTGGGCATACCTATAGAACATAGTTTGGACGAACACATTCATTTTAAAATATAAAACAGCTAGTATATTTTAAAATGAATTATTCATTACTTAAAAAGCTACCTAAGACTTTTAAGCCTAATTAAATACAGACCATTAAATACAAGCTAAGGGATTATTCTAGTGCTTAAGTAATCTATTATATTCTATATATAGGATCTATTATATAGGATTTCTTCGAATGTTCTTCAGTTTTATTCTTATTTTATGTAAAAATATGAATGACGTCACGAATTATTCTCGCTAAAGTTGGATACCCAAATCCATTACTCAATTTAATAGCTAAGAGCCCTTTTACATTAAAAGAGAAAATGTTTAAGACGTTTTCCTATTAATTTTAAAAAGAAACTTTTCGTGAATACTAATGGTAGTTTATTTTTGATATCGCCCAAAAAAAACCTTTACTTTTATTTCAACGTAGTAAATATTTTTAAGTTAAATTAATTTTTTTTTCTGTTCAAAATAGAAAGAAATCAATTTATGTTTATTTTATTTGTAAAGCAATTGTTTTGTCTCGATAACTTCAATCTTCTGTTTACGAAAGTCTTGTCACAATGTTGTTTTAACTCTTGTTAATAGTGACCGATATGACATTACGTTTATAACACATTCAATGCCTCTCGATTTTCACGTATAAAAGTGAACTCGCAAGATTTTCTGTGGCAATGAAAGTGTTATCATTGATTCGCCGTCAGCACATATACTAAAAAAGATCTCTAGTCTATTCATTAGGAGTGACTAGGACATAGTCAACTATGTTGACCCAGTAGGGGTTGTTTGATTTCACACATATCTTTGAATTTCTTCGGAGACATGAGCTGGTTTATTTTACCACAGGAATTGTTGTTTACTGGTATAAAAACAAAAACAGGAAGTATGAAAATAAACTTAATTAGATTCAGAAGAAGCTCAATTCACGGTGTCGATTATGTGCTAAGATTAATAATCACAGCTTTCTTTGATGGATGGCTTTCGTGGCGATCTTATTTTGAAGATATTTTTTTAATTAATTATATTTAACAATGTAATCTATAAACAAGTAATATCCAAAAAATAAGTCTATTTCTACATTTAGCAATTCATTGCTAAGTTCTTTTTTTAATTAAAGAGCTGTAATAACATTTTTACTAAACTTAAATAACGATGAAACTGAAAAGTTACTTTGGCCCTACAATTAGAAAAATCACGAAACGAACTCAAATATAATTGACAAAGACACGCGGTAACACACACACACACGCACACACACACGCACACGCACACGCACACACACACACACACGCGCACACACACACACACACACACACACACACACACACACACACACACAAGCACTAATTTGTTAACTATGTAAATTGTAAAGTAAAGGCGCCGGTGTCTGTCACACAGTTCATACTATGACAGATTCCAACGCTCAACCAGTTTGTTTAATTGTATAGGTGTATACATTTTTAATAAATAAATAAATAAAATAAAATATTATGAATTGTTTTTACCATATTCAAATTGTTACATTTGATCTCTATGTTGGGGTTGTACAAAAATGTGTTATCCGCTATTTTGTTATTGCGACCATCTGGTATTTAAATTAAAGTTTTTGAAGTTAAGTTTATATATTACTAATATTATTAGATCGGCTGCATAGATCTCAATGAAATTTGGGATAGATGTAGAACATAGTATGGAAGAACACAAAGGCTGATTAAGTTTATTTTTAAATATCGAAGGACTCGCGAGCGACAGCTAGTCCATTGTAAATAAAGAAGGATATAGTTAAGAAGGTATGCAAGGAAAAACGGTTACGAAGTTTGCGAAATTTGCGAGCTAAATGCAAATCCTTTGCATTAACACCTCGCCGGAGCTCCGTTGGCTTTGCTTCGGGGATTTCGTAAAGAAAAACAAATGAAAACGAGAAGACGAACTCAAATAGAAAACTATTTTGTGAAAGTGTAAATATAAACTACAAGACTATTGAATTCCATTTTAATAATTGAATAAAAAAATGAGTTAACAGATTCTTTGAAATTATAAAATAAAAAAATAAAATACAAGCTTATAAAAAGATCGCCATTCGGCACTATCCTAAGACCATTGCGAGATAGTATTCATGACGGCATGAAAAAAAGTACTACATTTGTACAGGGGTAAAGTAAAACGACAAATTACAAATACATTTTGTCGATAAAGTTACGAAAATGCATATCGCTAATATTCGTGATAGAACCTCTGATCCCTTTGAATCAGATCTTTTCATCCAATCCACCTTTCATGAAAATTAGATTTAAGACCATGACTCCTTCCGCTCTACGAACAAAACCTAGCAAGTAGCCTTTGTGTTCTTCTAGACCTTTTATATCTGTGCTAAATTTCATCGAGATTCGTTGAGCTGTTCTGGATATAATTTCTATCAAAAATCTATACCAGTCTTTCCCAAAGTGGGCGCTACAGGTCTCAAGTTGCGGGTTGTAGTAAAAGTTTCGTTTAGAATTCTCCGTTAATATACATACATATATAGGTCACAATAATTAATTAATTTAATAAAAATATTTACTCTCAAATTGGGCTGTAGATAAAATAAATTTGGGAACCATTTGTTCATCATATTAGAAAGAGTGTCCGGAAGAGGGCCGGTGTGTTGACTCAACACTTGCTGGGGTGTCGACGTTTGTGTCGCCTTGCATTCATTCTGACACTAGACTTTGCAACGAAAGCACTTCATTCGCGCTAAATGATTCTTACTAATAATTCTAAAAATATATTATATTAAAAATAGAACACCACCTGCTCCGGAATCCCATGAATCAAACAACCAGTGGTCAGGGCAGAGACGGTAACCTTCTCACTCGCGGTTTCTAGTTGTCTTTTGTATCGGGCCCTTAATCCAACTGTTTAGCGAGAGCTTCTTGAGATGTTGGTCGAAGATCTTCACTATCAGTCCATTCTCTGATACGACTATCGGAATAATGGTAGTTGATTTCATACGCCACATGGCGGTAACCTCGTGAGCCAAATGTAAGTATTTTAATAATTTATATTAGTAAGATTTTAAAATTAAGAACCTACATAATATACATAATCCATGTTTTATCGCCGTGTCGTTTCCGTTTTAAGCATTTTCCCGATACCTTCCCGGTATAAACGTTATGTTCTTACTTACAATATATATGATTTATATCCATATTGTATTTGATTTATTCACGGAATAACAAAACACTACCGAAAGTGGAATAAAATATTGGCATATTTTTTTCAATAAGGTAAAATATGTTTTGACTCAGAACTTGTAAGTGAAGGTTTTCATTGCACAAAACATATTTTTATTCTATTCTTTTTGAGAATATAAAGCTGTTTCTTTTAGTTTCATGTGTTTCGGCAGTGAAAACTGACGGCATACATTTTATTATTACCTTCTTACATTCTTATTTCAATTTAGAAATGAGAAATATTACTAATATTATAAATGCGAAGGTATCTTTAGAACGGCTGAACGGATTTGATGAAATTTTGCATACATATAGAACAAATGGTGGAACATTTAGGCTACTAATTATGTTTTTTTTTAATTCCGCGCGGTCGAAATTGCGTGCAACAGCTAGTATTTTGTATTTTACCAAAAAAAAAAATCGAAAAATCTATTTTTAGTTCAATTTTTAGGGTTCCGTACCTCATAGGAAAAAACCGGAACCCTTATAGGATCACTTTGTTGTCCGTCTGTCAAGACCCTTTTTCTTAAAAACGCGTGAAGGTATCAAGCTGTAATTTATTTTTGTAAGAAATTGATAAATTTGTCAACTGTGTTTGTTTGAGATGATTCATAGAGATTTAATCGGTAGAAAAAAAAACTCGCTGCAACGTTTTCACGCATTTCTAGGTTACAACGTTTAGAATAAAAGCAAAGAAAACTTCATATTTATTTTCAAGCATTTTTGATGTCTTTAATTTGATGTAAAATGTCGTTTTTGTTCCATTTGGCAACATACCAAGGAACATTTACCGTTTACTCTAGTATCGTAAAATATAAAACAACGATATTCTTTCCGCGTATGTGTTTTAAAAATAAAATATGCATCTTAAAAATAAGCAAACTTTTAAATTCTAAAAGAAAAGAATGCTTGTAATTTTTATTGCAAAATTACTGATAAAAAATTAATTGACTAAAGAAAATAAATGCCGTCACTTTTAATAAATAATTTACAAATTTAATATAATTTTTATTATACATTTAATTTAATTTTTAAAATAACAAAATTAAAGAATTATTATAAATAATAATTATTGTTTTTAATAACATTATTTTCATTTTAATTTTTACTTAAATTTTGTAATTTAATTAAAGAATTAAATAATATTTATAGTAATATAATAATAGGTTTTTATTTACTAAACAAAGGAAGCAATATTAAATTGTAAATTAAATTTGTATGTCTTTCCCAAAGACATTTCATATCCTATTCCCAAGGGATAAGCCCTAGCTTTGCGAAGCATTTACATATACTTATTTGGCTTTGTGACTATTGTTTTAAACATTACAAGCCTCAGAAGCTCCTAAGGGACAAACGTAATGTTCCTCCAGCAACGATTTAGGCCGTTCCGCTTAAGGCGTTTTTCATAATAGGGCCACAGCGATGCTTCCTTACCTTTGTTAACATAAACTTTGTAATAGTTTAAATTATAATACTATGTTTCTTTTAAGGAATAAGTAAAAACGCTATAATGCACACATTAAATTATACGTAACTAAATATCGCCCGCGACTTGCTCTACGCGTAATTATAAAACTTAATAAATAGCCTATGTGTCCTTTCAGACTGTGCTAAATTTAATCAAGATCCGTTGATCCGTTCCGGAGATACCTTCTAACGTACATCTATTGACACATTCGCATTTATAACATTAGTAATAGTACCTGGATGACCGAGCTTTGCTCGGTATTTTTTTTTAAATTGTGGTTTTTGGAAATTATATTTAAGTACGAATTACTAATAAAATGATGAAATATGAATAATATTTTTCGATCTTACCGATAGAAAAACTTAAGTCTATGTTTAAGTTAATTATCGATAAAACACGAATAAAATGACATTTTCTAAAAATGATTCCTAGCTAGATCGATTTATCGCCCCCGAAACCCCCTATATACTAAATTTTATGAAAATCGTTGGAGCCGATTCCGAGATTCCAATTATATAATATATGTACAAGAATTGCTCATTTAAAGATATAAGATTAAAGCAATTATGAGTCTCTGCAAAATGTCATTTTGACAAACATCCCGTGAACTTAATAAACTGTGCTATGCATTCGATTGAAAGTCTAATTTTTAAGTTTATAAAACTATAAACTAACACGCTACAAACCAGTGCAGTATTTTATTTAATTAACATACTGATAATATTTACCCTATGAATTCCACTCGTTTCCCTTAAAATTAAAGATAAGATGACATCAATATGCTCTTGTAATCTTAACTACAATAACGTGAGTTCCAATGCTTCTTCTTCTTCTAGCTATACAGCTCTTTGAGGGCCTTGGCTTGTTCCAGCAATTTTTTCCACCTCGGTCTATCTCTGGCCACGGACTTCCAATTTGCAATGCCCACGTTATCCAATGCTTCTGCAGTTCAAATTAATTTGTTCAAATTATTTACTCCTTACAATTTCTCTCAGTAATTTTACTTACGTTCAGAATCAAATTGGAGTTTGATTGTACGCTTTGCGATGAAACAAAACAATTACCTCGTTCAAATGAGGGTGTACTTAGGTCATAAAAAGTAAATAGCGATTAAACAGGAATTGGATACAGGCCTAATTTTACTGACTTTTGTTTTATTGACGGCTCGGCTTTTTATGGACCAATTCGGAAGCGTTACGTTTTATTGCCCTCAAGCTTCTATTTTTAAATAATTTTAAAACATAAAATGTAATATTAGCAATAATTTATTTGTCATAGAAACGGAGTGTCTGATTTATAAGATACTAGCTGTTGCCTGCGACTCCGTCCACCTGGAAAAAAACTAAATTAGTCTTAGCCTTTCTGTTTTACCAGTCTATGTTCAAATGTATGTCAAATTGTAGCGAGATTCATGTTGCCGTTCACGATATATCTTCTAACAAACATCCTCCAAACGTTGGTATTTATAATATTAGTAAGAGTAAGATTAGCTGAATTGCCGCTAAGTTTTGTAATTCATCTAGCAAGTTTCCTTACTGCTGGTTTCTGAGACCAATCTCTGTTTGAAACATATCGTCATCTCATTATCTATGACAAAACAGACATAACAATTTGTTTTAAACGGGGAGTTTGTCCTCAGAAACCCACATAAGTACCCAAAACTAGTTAAGTAAGTCAAGTAACAAAAAGAGAAAAGGAAAGTAATATCACGAATACATTACTTGTCTTAAAAATACAGATTTAAACATCGAAGGATTTAAAAAAGAAAAATATTGTTCAATCACTGAATTTTCGTAAATATAAGATGGCGAAGTTACATTTCGTATTAGGATTCCAGAAGTTTTGGATGGAGTAATTTTTATATTAACATATTCAATGATTGCACGATGTTTCTGTTCGTACCAAAAGTTCAAGCGTACAACTCTGTAACTACAGCAGTTGTACGCTTGTTTTGAATAAACAACCATGTTTAAAACGCTTCGATTTTTTTAAACTATTGTACTAACGGCAAAGGCTACTTAAAGGTATCATTTATCTATATAAAAAAATACGTTAATGTAATAATAGAATTACAATATTATACTATTTGAAAAAATTTACTTATTTTATGCGAATGTTTGGATGGATGTTTGTTAGATGTTATCTCCATAATGGCTGCATGGATTTTGCTGAAATTTGGCTTAAATGTAGAACATAGTCCGGTGGAACACATAGGCTACTCATTTAGTTTTTTTAAATCCTGCGCAGCCGTAGTCGCAGGCGACAGCTAATGTCTCTATGTCTTTCCGTCGCGTTTGCAATATTGTGATTAACGTTTCTTCATTTGTTTGAATAAAAGCAAAAAATTTAAATCAATATTGAAATATTACTCTGAATTAACTCTAGTGCATCTAAACTGATATATGAACACGGCTAAACACTCACGTATATTCGTCCGGTGGCGGCACCGACTAGTTTCGAGCCCATCGGGGGCCCTTCATCAGGATGAGTGGTACTGGTATTATTTCGCGGACGCGGCCTGTCGCTCACCGGACGAATATACGTGAGTGTTTAGCCGTGTTTAAATATCAGTTTAGTATAATGTCTCACGAAAGTTTGAATAATTTAATCTACTGTATCTACTGTACTATTATTTTGTCCGATAGATGGAGTTAGTAAAAAGGTATTTAGTGAAAAAATGTATTGACTTTAAAATTCTTAACTATAAAAGTAACAAGAGTTCTATAATATGTTTTCTGATTATTCTTTATAACTTTTTACATACTTACAATGACTTTCGCCATAAATAATATTTACGAATATAAATATTTTATTATTTACAACGAATAATAAAATTTATCATAATAAATAAACAGTTATTTTATCTTCAATTCGTAGAATCAGGTCGAAAAAATATAACTGTAATAAACAATAACAAGTAAATATAGATAACAAGTTTTATCAATTTGTTCTACTTTCTGATACTCTTAACTTATAAATAACAGAATACAATCAAAATTATGTATATAAAGTTTGCCTATGTCGACAAACACATAGTCTTGTGACGTAGTCTTGGTTCGAACTTTGATCTAAATAAAAATATCTTTATATATATAATTCTTCTGTGAGTGTGTATGTCACTGAACTTCTCTCAAACGACTGGACCGATTTTGATGAAATTTTTTGTGTGTGTTCAAGGGGATCTGGGAATGGTTTAGATTCACAATTTTGTCCGCTGGACAATGTTTTTTCAATTAAATTTTAATTTATTAGTAGTTGTTGATTTTGGATGTTTTACATTGGATCCGACAGACGGCGCTACCATCGCAGTGTCAAATTTTAAATAATATTCGAATTAAAGACGTGTAGACAGGACAACGTCTGTCAGGTCCGCTAGTTATATTATAAAATAAGTTATTGTTATTTTTGTAAGAAAATATTAAATTACTTAAGCCTAGAAAATAACATAGAAGACGAAATATGACATTCAGACATAAATGTAATTAGTACCTTGAGTTACTTTTTTTTAACTTCTTACTTATAGACATTATTAGCCAGAATCCTTTGGCGCGGAAGGCGCGCTTTCGTTACCAATTCAAGTGTCAGAATTATTAGTGAGGGGACATAAATGTTGATATTTTAATAAAACTAGTGTTGCGTCGATACACCGGCGCAGTGTCGGATTTTCTTTCTTTCTAATATTACTAATATTGTAAAGGCAAAAGTTTGCAAGCTGTAAATGCCTTAAGCTGTAAATGCCTCCTCAAGGCAAACAGTGGCAATCAGTCACAAAAAAAAACAAAAAAAAAAGCAAAAGTTTGCATTGATGGATGGATATTTGTGAGAAAGTATATCCCGAACCACTAATCGGATTTCACTGAATTTGACACATGTAGAGATATAGATCGTAGTCTGAAGGAACACATAGGATACTAATTAAGTTTTTTTAGCTTAGTCAAACACGGATGCGGGCGACAGCTAGTTGAGTTAAAAGCCTATAAGCTATTGTAGTTTAGATTCGGTATTACCACTATCATATTTATTGATTATTTACCTACCAAACGAAGTCTTAATAGTTCTTAGAAGAGTTTTCAATTAAAATTTAATATACAAATAATATATTTTACTGAATTAAGTAAACGAATTGAATGTAATAATATTAGTCTTCGTTAATACAAATGTTTTGCGAGTTCAGCCCTGGTTAACAAGGAAAATATTTTGCATTTTCGAGGCCAGTTGTAATTAGCTTGGAATTCGAAATCAGCTTTTCCGGCCTGGGCACGCGCCAACTTTGTATAACATTTGTTAACTTTTGGTTTTGACGATGTCTGGATAATATTTTAGTCCGTTCTTTAAAGTCACGTTTGGGTTAACTTGAAAAACAGATAATTTTTATTTTATGAAATTACTAGTTGTCGCCTACGACTCCGTCCGCGCGGGATTAAAAATAGATGTTGGCCGATTCTCAGACCTACTAAATATGCTCACAACATTTCATGAGAATCGGTCAAGCCGTTTCGGAAGAGTATGGGAACGAAAATTGTAACACGACAGTTTTATATATATAAGATTATAATATTTTTTAAAGAAACAAGAGACATGCCTTTGAAACAATTGTTTTTTTTTGCTTATTTATTTTAATTTTATAAATATGAATGTTTGGATGGATGACACATCGATAGTTGATGAATGGCTGGATTGATGTTAGAAGGTATCTCCAGAACGGCTGCATGGATCTCTCTGAAATTTTGCTTGATGTAGAACATGGTCTGGAGGAACACATAAGCTACTAAGTTTTTTTAACACCGCGCGAACGGCGTTGCGGGTGACAGCTTATTGCTTAAATTATCAATTATTTAAAACTTTATAAAACTCATAATAAATTTTCAAAGTAAAACTTTCACAAAACACTAATAAACTTATATTATTTAGGCTTTAATTTCATAAATACCTTAATCCTAACTGATGTATGAACAACCTTAATTTATAAACTTTGTACGCGAGTGTACCTCGCCTGCTAAACTAGCCTTACTAAAATGTAATTAACTTGAACAACATGTGCTGCCTCTAATTTAAAGCTTGTATATAACTATTTTACATTGATATAAAATAGAATGGTAACTCAAAGTGTAAGCACTTGACTTGCAATCTGTAGGTCCTGGGATCGAATCTAGTCATGTACCAATGTGTTATTCGATTTACATATGTATATTTATCTGACGTTCTTACGATAACATCGTGATGCAACCTGCACCTATCTGAGAAGAGATTCAAATATTTGTGTGAAGTTAACCCATACTGGGCCTTTGTCGTTGACTACTGCGAAGTCGCCTCTAACTTAGGGCAAGCTCCGAGTCCCTCAGTGTGGACGTAAAGTGAGATTATGATGATATGAAATAGACGAAATGATGTACTAGCGATGAAAGCTATTTTATAGTTCTCTTCCCCTTTCCACTCTTCAATAAGGAAAGAATGGAAGTGAATTCGATTGAGTCCCTGCTCTCATCCCTGTTGGGGATGGAAATGTCCTTTTTCTATTTATCTTCTCTTTTTTTATAAAAAAGGGTAAAAGAATCTGCAAAACACTAGCTTGTTAGATATGTCTTCTTCTCTTCGCTATTTTAGCGTTAGATCGTTTGTCTATTTCTCGTATAGAAATCTTACTTACCTTTTAAGTTATGTCCAATTCAAAAGACACAACTTGATTTTTCTCACTTTCATGGAAAAGTTTTCAGAAGCAATTTCAGTGAAGTCGACGTCGATGCCTTAACTCAAAAGTTTTTCTTAAGTTATCTCATTGCGTTCAATTTTCTCCCGAGAGTCCCTTTTTGTTATTTCAATCTCTCAACAGAGACCCTTTTTGAAAGAAAAAGTCCACAGGCTCTTTACCCTGTTGGTGATGAAATAAAGAGATAGGCATTATGATACTCATGGGAAGGGGAAAGAATCATGTAGATAGTAATAATAAAACTTATAAACGTGGATGTGTTATGTAGTCAGGCCGTGAGTTCATACTGCTGAAATAACAAACACATATTGAGCTCTCACTCTTAGAGAGATAACATGTTAAGATGTCAAGAAAATGGTAGTATGTAAATAATTTATACACATTTAATTACGTTACTTCACACTTTTTATGTTACTGATATATACATGCGAATATTTGGACAGCAGGATGCATGTTTGTTAGAAGGTATCTTCGAAAAGGCTGGATGGATCGTGTTGAAAATTAGCATAGATGTAGAACATAGCCTTAAAGAACATTTAGGTTACATATATATTTTTTTCAAATCCGCTTGTACTGAGTGGCGGCGACAACTGGTTGATAACATACGTTAAATCTACAGGACAATAATCGTACTATTAACTTCAATGTTCTGTAATTGAATGATTGACAGTCACCTCCTAACTTAGTGTAGGCTCTAAGCCCCTCAATAGGAACGTATAGTTGTGCTGATGATGATGACAGTTATATTACAATTGAATCGTTTGCAGCAAAAGTTTAAATTATGAATGGATTGTAAGTACATCTATAAAACGCAAAATGTATCATTCGTTCCCCCTTTCGGAAAAAAACGAAACAAATAGCTCTATTACCGTTCGATTGGACGCAATATTGTTTCACTGTTAGGCGTCAGCAATGGTTTGCGTGAAATACAAAAGGCCGCGTATAATTTATTTTGTAACACAACGATAGCGAAATTGCTTTTAAATCTATTTTTCAACTTGTGTAAATATAAACTGAAATTGGTTTCAGTTAAATCGGACACGATGTTTTTAATTAAATAAAAAAAAAAAACTGTGGCAGTAATTAAAATAACGAGTTTTATTGTTTATTGTAGTTGTAGTTAGATTGGAATGAGGTAAGTCAGTAAGCGAAGCGGAATTGACTCCAAGACGTTACGTATCGGTAATGCCGCACTCCTAACCACTAAGCTATTGGTGCTCCAAATTAATATTAAATTATTCAAACTTTCGTGAGAAATTATACTTAACTGATATATAAACACGGCTAAATACTCACGTATATTCGTCTGGTGGCGGCACCGACTAGTTTTGAGCCCATCGGGGGCCGAAACTAGTCGTTTTATATATCAGTCCAAAAGCCGTGTTTGTATATCAGTCCAAATTAATAGTTCAATCTGAACTATGATACATTATCATAAACTTAATAAATGGCTAAAACACTGACGTATATTTTACCGGTGTCGGCACCGATTAGTTGAGTGAGAGACGGGCCGCTTTTGAATAATACCAATCCCACTCAATCTGATGAAGTGCAGGGCATCGATACTAGTCGGTGCCGACACCCCATGAATATACGTAAGTGTTTTTACGTTTATATGTTAGTTTAATCTTAACCTTTTTATTATATTGATTAAATTAAAAATAAACATTCACGCTAATACCTTTATTTTTCGTCCATAGATTTGTTAAAGCACCGTGCTTAAAATTGTAATTTCCATGTCGTTTATTTTACGTAATTATGAATTCCAAAAGGTTTTTTACTAAGCGTTTCTTGTGTACCTTATATTACAAGGACCCTCGTCACAAAATGTCACATTCCTCCCATGTAATATTAACGTGGTTAAATATTTTTATTGTACAATAATTACGATTTTATGCATATTAATAATTTTTAAATCATGTAACATTACGAATTAAAGTTACGAGAATATTGACCACAAATATAGTTTGGTATTAATTAATTTAATAAGCCAATTAGTCTGACTGATTGTACATGAATTTTGGAGTTTCAAAATCTATGCGATTTTGTATACGAAAAAAAATATATATTTTCATTAATTTTTCTACAGTAAGGTAAATACACAAGATAGAATTTAAGAGTTATTTACGATAATAACATAATAAATAAAGAAAGTAGTTACATAAAATTTTGTACTCGTAATTAAACAGTCTAGCAAACGTTAAGAGAAGAAAGTATAATGTGGAAGATTGTTTTTTTATAAGAAATAGGAACAAATAGCATTATTAAAAACTAGCTGTCGCCCGCAACTGCGCCCGCGACTGCGCCCGCGCTGCAATAAAAGCATAACTAGTAGCCTATGTGTTCTTACAGACTATGGCCTTTATGTTTGCCAAATTTAATCGAGATTCGTTTAACCGTTCTGGAGATACCTTCATCCATCCATCTTCATCCGTCCATCTATCTGAACATTCTCATTTAGAATATAAAAAAATGTGATTGAGAAGAAATTCAATATTCCAGTCGTAAAGAAGTTACTTTAAGCATTAGAAGTCATCAAAGATTTATGTGAACTTTGCATGTTTTTGTTTTAAGAAAAAAATAACGAAGGCCGAAAAGTGAATGGATCTTTTTATCATCTGAAATTGGATTTGAACGAAGCTCAATTTACGATATCAATAATGCGTTAATGTAATTAATCATTTCGTTTTTCTTTGATGGATGGATTTCAAGAAATAAGATTTTAATAAATATATTTACGACAAATATTTTGTTACTTAAAAGTTATTAAGAGGTAGTATTTACATTATCTGACCTTTTGATGTAAAGTAATTTAAAAGGAAATCTAAAAAAAAAGTGAGACTGCTTTTTCAAGGTCAATTTGATTTTGTTTATTATGTTATTCAAAAAAAATAGCCATTTTTTTAACATTTTTAAATTGGCACAGTTTAAAGAATACATCTCCGAAACATCTGGCCCTATTTTGACGAGATTTCGACGGGAAGGTAGCTCATGCCATATAAGATTATTTTTTTCAGCGTTGACGAAGTCGCGTTCGACCGCTAGTATGATTATAAAACATTGGAGGAATGAATAATGCATCGAAGACCCAAAAACTTAGGTTTATCTTATAAATAATTCAAGCATATATATTAGCTTTCACGAATCAGTTTGTGGTGTGTGTATTGATTAACTGTAAAACCTTTTCTATCAATCATTTGACTGCCAGTATTCATGCCTCCCTCTCTCTCACACACGCACACTCTCACAACGTACATGCAAACACACATGCATTCATAATGCATAAATCAGAGTACTAATTGTAAAGCTATGTGGATAAATAAAGTTTTTTTTTAACTTTAGATGCACTTGGGTATATAAATATTGTTATAACTGAAGTTAATTTGAGACATAATATGTGTTTATTTTGTACTATCGTAAACTAACATAAAAATCTGGATGACCGATTATCGATAAAACACGAATAAAATGACATTTTCTAAAAATGATTCCTAGCTAGATCGATTTATCGCCCCCGAAACCCCCTATATACTAAATTTTAAGAAAATCGTTGGAGCCGAATCCGATTTTTTCATAATAAATACGTAACAAATAATTAATAACTTAACCAAACTTAAAAGCTGACAAATCAAGTTGGTAAGCAAGAGCTTTGTAACATTTCAGTTTGGTAACTTGATTTGTGGTGACGTCACTAATTAAGAGATCCTAACTATGTAAACTATCGGACACTTTGTGGTCCACTAACTTAATTATGTAGCCACTGAAATGTTTAATTATGTTGATAACTTAAGTTTATAATAATAACTTATTATTAAAATTGAATGATATCAAATCGTCAAAATCGCTTCAGTTGTCTTGGCTACAGTAGGTCACTATGGTTGAATAAACATATACAGGATGTTTCTCAAGGTGCATCAAAAGGTCGAGATTTAAAGAACAGATTTTAATCCATAACTTAAAATACACCCTGTATGTCAACGGGTATGTTTTCCGCGAAGTATAGATATTTAATAGTAAGCGTATTGTTCTATTTTTAAATATCCTAAGCCCAGTTAATTAGTATTACCAAGAAGACCAAATTCAAAGAAAAAAATAATAAAAACTATGAAATAATTAGTTCACAAGACACAAAGACAAAGCACTAAAACCATAATAAAAAGAATACGAAATAAGAAAGATAAAGGAATAAATAAAGAGAATTATATCGTGAGAAAAGTAAGTAGGGAGAAAAACAATCACAAAGTCTGGCGACATCCCGGCCTGAATGCAAATCTTTGAGCATTAACACCTCGCCGGAGCTACGCCTCAGGGATTTTATAGAAAAATAACATAGTGTTTAATTTACGCGGATTGAAATAAAGACGGATAACAAAGGAATGTATAGTTGGAGAATTGTAACAGTTTATAAAAGAAACATGCAATATTCGACCTAGAGGACAAAAACTGTTGAATTAACCCTAGGTATAGTACGAAAAAGACTGGGAGTCGACTTGCAATTATTCCTCCAGTTTTCTATGACTAATTTTACTGTTGCCCGTATTATTCTACCTGATATTATAAAAAAAAATACAGTATTCCTTTCGTAATTACAATAATGCAATAACAGACTTAATGATTTAAGGATTAATCTTATTATCTTACTAATATTATAAATACGAAAGTTTAAATGATGTATGTTTGTTGCAAGGTATCTCCGGAACGGATAAACGGATCCTGAAATGTAGGCACATAGAACATAGTCTGGATGAACACATAACCTACTACTAATCAATCTACTAATCAAGTGTTTTTTCTTTTTTTTTCTTCAACGTCGACGGAGTCGCGGGCTACAGCTAGTGACAAATAAAGCTAGAATATAAATTTATTTAACACAATACCAAAACGTATGTATATGTTCCTTGACACATCTGGATCGTGTTCTACATTTACATAGATTTACGCGGCTACGACGGTATTGTTTAGGCATTATATGACCCGAAATCTCGGGACAGGCTTCATGTCAGACATGCTTTGTGCCTTTATAATAAAATATGTATATTTTCAGAGTATTTTAGAGAGAAATTTCTACATTACAACGAGTGTTGCCAACATTTTCACAGAATCTCACATTAAAGTTACATAGAACGACAAATTCATAGTTCATAATTGTGACAATCTGAAGGTTGCTTTTAGATTTGAAAATAGAACATTTATTATTGAAAGTTCAACACATTTTGGCCCGTGAGGCTTTTTGTCAGAATTCAACGGGAACATGTGTCACTTTAACTCCGTTACGGTGATGACGTCATACTAAACCTAATGGCCTCGCACCAGTGTTTCCCTGTCCACAGACATTCACAATATTTGTAATTTTTAGATTCAACTGTGTGCCAAAATGAGTTGAACTGACTATAATAATAATATTCAGAGCATGTTGTTGAAAGCCACATAATGTATTGACTGAAAAAGGAACGTAAATTGTATTTGTTAGCAATCACGAGTTTCCATTGTTATTTATTTCACAAGCACAAATTGAATTTGGCAATAAATATATTTGTGTAATTCGAGGTCCATTCGAAACCTTTTAAAGCACACAATAGAATGTTTTAACAAGTATTATAGTAGGCAATATTAGAACGAACTATGCAATCGAACCAGCTAACTATTTGTCCCCACAGAGGAGCTCGGAGCATACTCTAAATCAGTGACTAGGCCATAGTCAACCATGCTGGCTCAGTGCGGGATATGATGCAATCGAATGAAGTTCAAAATATAATATTTAAACTTCTTTAAATTATCTTTAGTTTAATAAGTTTTTTTTATATTCTTACCCGACTAATAAGAGAGTATTTTTTTGCATATGGAAGTTTATTTTTTTTAGTTATCAAATAGTTTGTTAAACAGTTTTTATTTTATTCATATGAAATCAAGATAAAAGATAAATAATTGTTGTTTCTCTGCGTACGAATACAAATATTAATAACAAATAAGCAGCAATATAAAGTTATATCAATTTGTTCTACTTTCACAAGCTCTCAAAGCATTTATAAATAAAGGGAATATAACGCGTTTTATCTCGAAATAGTTTTTCCAGAAATATTGCTTTTTTTTTTCTTTTCTTAAGAACGGTTTGTTTGTTATTTGTTGAGACATTGTTAATTTAGTTGTTTTAATTATAATTAACATCTATATTAAAACCTCTTTCGTACAATCCATCCATATATTTTTCAGTTGTCGTGTACAATGTTGCTTTTTGATGATAATATAAAAAAAAAAGTCTTTTTATTATAGCGACTTTTTTTGTTTACAATTGTTTTCTTCATTAGAAATCTTACGTTTGTATGGATGGATGTTTGTTTGAAGATATCAGCGGAACAGCTCAACGGATCTTGATGAAATTTTGCACAGATGTTGAACATAGTTTGGAAGAAAACATAGCCAAATCAATTTTTTTAAATCCCAGCGGTCAGAGCCGCGGGTGACATCTTGTAATACTAATTATATCTAATATCTTAGATGTTATATCGTATTTAAAATTTTATAGAATCGCGTACAAAAGATATCTCAAAGTCGTTCTCATTGATGTCAATAGAATTTGTTTCTTTATGAAATTGAATGTTAAGAAGGGTGAACATTCTCAACGAAACTTTTAATTACTTCCTCGTTTCGTGTTTTCTGACAAAGTTCGTTGAAATATAATAAAATTAAAATGAACTTTAAGATGATTAATAATTGTGAAAACGATTGTCAATTGAAATTAATTAATTAAAATGGTTTTTGAGCCATGAAACAATCAATATACGAAAAGATACATTAAAAATTTTTACCGAACAATTTTGCAATTGTATGTGTTATTTATTGAATTTTGCAATTTAATGTAGTAAATATTTGTGCAATAATTTTGTATTGTTTGGAAACTTTCTTTATCGATATGTGGTAATCGTAGGTTTCTGAGACCAAAATACCTGTTTGACAAAGATAATGAGAGGAACAACGATATGTTTTATGCAATGATTTTTGTCTGAGAAAACGAAAGTAAGACTATTACTGTGAATTTATTTATTTGCACACTAGCTGTCGCCCGCGACTCCGTCAGCGTGCAATTAAATAAAACTTAATTAGTAGTTTATATGTTCTTCTAGACTATGTCTTATGTCTATACCAAATTTCATCGAGATTCGTTCAGCCGTTATGGAGATACCTTCAAACATCCATCCATCCATCTAAACATTCGCACTTATAATATTAGTAAGAAGTACGATTATTTTAATAATAACTATGTTTTAAAATTATATTATATTTGTAAAGGCCCGTTAAGATAAATGTGTATTTTTTAGTCCTGTTCGAGAAATATAATTCACGTAATGTTCCAAAACACTTAATTCCAACGATCTGTTCTGTCGTAATTTTTATTCGTATCACATATTTACATTACGAAATTGCTCGCTATGTTAAAAAAGGTATAAATCACATCAGGCGCGCGAAGTGCCTACTTTTTGATGCTAATGGAGTTTGAATAAAGCGTTCTTGACTGTCGATTATGTTAATACAAAATTAATCATTCGATTCCCCGTGATGGATGACGGAGGATCACACGACTTACGATCCAACGAAGAAACAATCTTGTTGGTACAGTCAGCTGCAAAAAGATCGTAGCAGACAAGATATGCAAATATATAGGAACTCCTAAAGTAATCAATTAAAGTACAACAAAAGTCCTCAAATTAATAGATACATTCAATCTGCACATTATCAAACATATGAGTACATTCAAGGTGCTTGTTCTAGCTCAGTAATAATATATATACTATGCTCTCATATCATTAATATACGTAATAATCGATTTGATTATTATATTATAATAGTCTTATTTTTATTTCTAACACTATTTAATAAAAGAATTATTTTATTACAATTTAGCAAACTTTTTATAACATGTCGAACTTGGCAATTGAGAGAGAACCAGTCCTGAGATAGAACTGTTATAAGGATAGAACCAGTACTAATATAAAAACAAGGTAAAAGTTATAATATGTTCACGATATACAGTGTACAGGGATTTAAATAAAAAACCCTTGTTTGCAGAAAAATGTGTTAATATTGTAGAACATGAATAACAGAAAGACATAGAAAACTGATCTGACATTACTAAATTCAAAAGTTTAAATTTCTTCTTTTTTCATAGATTTAATGGCTGCTAAAGTGTAAAAACTCCTTGAACATAGTCTCCATATTCTTAAGTATTTGTTAAAATTTATTGTAAAAATATAATCTAGAAAACGATGAACAGTGTATTAATTATAATAAAAACAAAAAGGTTTTAACAGATTTTGTGAAAAAAAAAATTATGATCGACACAGTAACAATCTTACTATCTATGAAAATAAGAATGTTTAGATGGATGGATGTTTGTTTGAAGGTATCTCTGGAACGACTGAACGGATCTTGATAAAATTTGGCATGCATATGGATTATAGTCTGGAAGAACACATAGGCTACTAATTATGTTTTTTTTATTCCGCTAGGACAGAGTTGAAGGCGACAGCTAGTCATTCATATATCTTTATCAGCTGATATCTAAATTTATTTCCGCCTGCCACTCTTCGATCGGAGTAGCACTAAGAATACGCTACTCTTTTTGACAAAATTTATTTAAAAAAAAAATAAGGCTCGAATAGATAAAAGAACACCTGATCTTTTGTACATTTGAAAAGGCTCTATGCTCTGTTCAATGATTCCTTTAACTTTTACAGTCGATTAGAGACGAGGTCATAATCTATTTTCAAATCGCGTCTCCGATTTTAAGGCTTTTGTAATTTCCATTATCGTACTTATCCATTGACGTGGAAGTTGTTTATTTAAATACAATGTCTGAAAACAATCTGGATATTTCAATGGAGTAAATAAAATTTACATTTATTTGTAATTGAAATTTTCAAAGTAATTTAAATATCACTTTACATTATGTAAAACGATACTCTATATAAGAACTCTCCTTGTTTTTGTTGTTTTATATACTCTTGTCTTTTTATGAAACTAATATTATAAATACTGAATGTCTAGAATTATGGATGAATGGATGTTTGTAATTACGTATCTCTAGAACGGCTGAACGGATCTTTATGAAATTTGTCATACATGTAGAATATAGCCTGGAAGAATACATAGGCTACTTGAAGGTAAATAAATTCCGCACAGACGGATTCTCGGGCCACAACTAGTATGACTATAAATTACACAGTTTTAAAGTTGTATCCTGTAATAAATTTAGCTTCTTGTTTATTAATTGGTGCTTACTTCAAATTATAAAAATAAAAACAAAATTATGCTGTGGGGAAAATGTGCTTTTCGTACAAAACCTGAGATGAAAATTTTGCAAATTAAAAGTATATTTTTAAGTGCTTAAAGTAACTTCTGAAGATGAGATTTGCAATTCATATAAATAATCCTATTTAAAAGTTTCAGTTTCAGCAAAAACTCTGTATAATTTCACCTTGAAAAATATTTAGTATTTACAGAACGCGAGGGAATCGGGGCGTGGTGGAATAAGCATGAAGAACGGAAGAAAAACTTTTCCAATTTATTGTGGTCAGGACTCAACGAATATTAAAATGGCAGAACTTTATGACATTTCTCTGTTATTGCATCGAGATTAAAACATTGTTTTCTTTTTTTTTCTTTAAATGGTTTTTTTGTGCCAGTATTCCACTTTAATGCACATTTTAACTATTTAATATATTTAATCCTGTCTAATAAGACTAACTTTCTAACCTTGTTTGGTTCAGTCTCCATTTGCAACAAACTTCTATCCGTCTGTTCAACAAGAGCTTCTCATCAGAATGACTTTCATAACAACTTTCATCATCATCATCAGCTCACTATACGTCCCAATTGAAGGGCGCGAAGCCTACCCTAAGGCCATAGTCAACCACGCTGGCCAAGTGCTGGTTGACATCACATACATATATCCTTGAATTTCGCAGATATGTGCAAGTATCACGATATACTCCTTCACCGTCTGATAAATCAAAAATGTAAAAAATATGGTGAGATTCGAATCCAGGAACTGCAGATTACAACTCAAGTGCTTAACCCCTGAGCCACCGACGCTCTTCGCCGAGTATAATTTACTTAATGTACATTTTCTATATATGGTCACTATCCCTTATTCGATTGCAAAAAAATCTAGTCTTTAAAGGAAACGAGTAGGTATTTTACTTGGCAAAAATACTGAAGTTGTATACTGTAGTTCTAAAATCCTTTAAACGTACCTTAGTTGCAACAAATAGCCAGTTTGGGCGATAGCATAGTAAACATTGTTATCTCCACGGATTGTGCTGCGGTAAACCAAATGGATTTCGAAATGCGCAAAGCTCGAGCAATTAATTAAGTGCTCACTGTTGCTCAGTTTACACGACTTGCAGATTAAACTTCATAATATAGATAAATATGCTTAGTATACATATCTTACGTGTAGTTTCTCTTTTACATAAATCATCATAATATTATAAATTTGAATGTTTAGATGGATGGATGGATGTTTGAAGTTATCTCCAAAACTACTGCATGGATGTCTCTGAAATTTGGCATAGATGTAGAACATGATACCGCGCAGATTGAGTCGCGGATTGTTTATTATAATTTTAAAAGATATACAAATTAATAAACAGAATTAGTAGCTTAAGCGTTATTTCAGAATTTTGTCTGTTCCTCTCATCTAGATTATACGTTCTGAAGTAACGTGGCAACTGCAAACAAACATCTATAGATCTATATCTTACTTATTAATAATATTGTAAATTCGAATATTTATAATAGATAGATGGATGGCTGTTTGTTTGTTTGAAGGTATCTCCAAAACGACGAAACGGTTCTCGATGATATTTTCACATAGAACATAGTCCACAAGAACACAAAGTCAATTAATTTCTTTTTAATTTCGCGCGGATGAAGTCACGGGCGGTTACTAGTTCATTTATTATATATTGAGCAAGCATTCGCATAAATTTGCCGAAACAGTGTAGCCACCGTTAGCCATAGACATCTGCAATTGTATATGCGTTGCCTACCTTTAATCCAGAGAAACACGAGATACCGTTTATTCACATATTTATTTAGTAAATAAATAGATTTAGATTACAGTACATGCTTAAAATAAATAACATAATTAATTTAAGAATTTACTTTGATAAATAAATTATTACAGCTCCACTTTTTAAACAAAGCATCTTTGTAATTTTCCCGCTTTGTTATCAAGAGTACGGCGTATTTCTTTTGTTTTGAATAAGTTATTGGTCGCGAGGGAAAATTGGACCGCTCTAGTATTGTATTAGAATGTAATAAGATTTATTTTCTATCGCACAAAAACCTTAGTGGAACAGCAAATAGAAGATTCTATTTAGCACACAATATACGAAAAACATATTAAATAATTTAAGATATTTTACTTACGAGTGACGTAATACTTTGTACAGTCAGCTGCACAAATATATATACACTTATGAAGCTTTAAAAACTAACGCTTTAGGTTTCAAAAATATGTATAAACGCATCCGACTATGATTACATATTATTGATGTTTCGTGCATACGTATTTTTAAACCGTAAATCTATACAAGTAAAGTTTTGTAAATGTATTTATGCAGCTGACTGTCCATATTACGTTGTTAAGACAGTTTAACTACACTTCTATAAATCTCTATCAGCCGTATCTAATTCCCTCTTTATTTAACCCGTTTAACAAAATCTATCTACAATTTCTTGTGTTTCTACATTTGCAGTCTTTGCTAAAAGAAAGGATACAGTACAATATTTATTTAGTAATGTTTAAATTCGGAGCGTCAGTGGCTCAAGGGTCAATCACTTGACTTGCAATCTGCAGGTCCTGGGTTCGAATCCCGCCATGTACCAATGTGTTTTTCCATTTCCGGTTTACATATGTACATTTATTCGACGTTCTTACGGTGAAGAAAACATCGTGATGCAACCTGCACATATCTGAGAAGAAATTCAAAGATATGAGTGAAGTCAACCAGGCTGGGTGCCGCTGTGCTGTGGATGCTTAGTGCCATTTAAATAACATTAAATGACACCTTATATTTATTTATTTCAAATGTTTCACGTGGATTAAGACTAGTGGGAGTATACAATTAATTTAGTTCCCTAAGAGTTTGTTAGTTCAGTGCGCACCGGGGACTCAAGTTTAATGCCCCAAACTTACTTATGCATAGTTAGTAACTAAATTTACTATATTTTAACCTTGAATAGGTGATATATGCAAACACAATTATTCTTTTTGATACTCGTAAATAATCTTAGTTCTTATATATAAATTCGAATGTTTAGATGAATGGATGGATGTTTGTTTGAAGGTATCTCCGGAACGGCTAAATGGATCTCGCTGAAATTTGGCATAGATGTAGAACATAGTCTGCAAGAACACATAGGTTGCTTATTAAGTTTTTTTTAATACCGCGCGGAATCGCTGGCGAAAGCTAGTATTAATTAATTGATACAATGTCTAGGATATAATGCAAAAATACGGTAAAAAGGGTAATTTATTATTGGGT
Organism: Papilio xuthus; assembly: GCF_000836235.2. Classification (NCBI taxonomy): domain Eukaryota; kingdom Metazoa; phylum Arthropoda; class Insecta; order Lepidoptera; family Papilionidae; genus Papilio; species Papilio xuthus. Next base: position 5,256,382 of record NW_013531700.1, read on the forward strand.
TTGTTAATTTTTATATTAGACTGCCAGCATGATTTTTTTTACATCTATATAGCGCAACGAATGACGAAGTAGTTATCATACATTTGAGAAAAGAATGTTCTAAAGCTTAAAAATATTATTTTAAAATAAAAAAAAAATATTGTTTAATACTAGCTAAAAATTAACAAAAGAATAAATTTAGTTGCATTAACTTGACTTTTACTTTTAAAAAAATATATTCAAACTGAACCAGTTGTGAATTTTTGTAATTTCATAGACATTTAAATAGTGATACTATTTCTAGAAATTTAATAGTAAAGACGCGATCTGTTGAAGTCGGCGGCTGTGAAGTAGAAAGCTTTCAATTCGACTTTCAGTTTATCCATATCGTCGTTCTCAGAGTTAATGAACATACCGACGGCTCTGATGTACAGTGCCGTAAGTAAAAAAATGAAATTTTTCAGAAGAGTTACTTTTGTAGTTCTTAAGATAACATTACGCACGGTTAAAATTTAGGTTTCACGTATATTATGAGTTTGATAAAAGAAAAAAAAAAGTTCATAAATCACAAAAAAATCAAGGTGATATGCCATTAAGTGTTAAACTATTTAAAAATAAAACGTAGTAATCATCCCGAAAGAGCGTCGGTGGCTCAAGAGCGTTGGTGGCTCAGGTGTCAAGCACTGGACTTGCAATCTGCAGGTCGTGGGTTCGAATACCGCCATGTACCAATGTGTTTTTCGATTTACATATGTACATTTATTCGACGTTCTTACGGTGAAGGTAAACATCGTGATGCAACCTGCACGTACCTGAGAAGAAATTCAAAGATATGTGTGAAATCAACCAACCCGAACTGGGCCAGCGTGGTTGACTATGGCACCTCGGTAGGCTCCCAGCCCCTCAGAGGGGACGTATAGTGAGCTGATGATGATGAATCATCCAAGAATTACAGATTTATTAATTTAGTATTCGTATAACATATTACAATTGATATTTATGTTACACTAGCTAGAGACTCCGTCCGCACGAAAAAACAAATTAAATTCACTATGTGTTCTTTCAGATCTCTGTAACCGTTCCAAAAGATACCTTCTAACATTCCCTCCATCTAAACATTCGCATTTATAATATTACTAAGATCACAATATTTGCTAGCTTAGTTTACATTGTTCAAACGTTGCATGCATGTATTTCATTAGTACAGTTGTGTATTATCTTAATGTACATAAAGCTAAGTAAATACAGAACAACACTAATTGCTTTAAGTGTCTCGTATTTGTGCGACTCATCACATAATCTCTCTGTCCTTATCACACTCGTGTAGGGTACGTGCAGCAGTTTTCGCCCTCTATATTAATCTTCTGTTATATCAGTTGTAACTTCTTGATCATGTCACCTTTCATGCAATCCATTCATCTCTTCCTAGGATTACATCTACCCGTGTACATACTGTTAGGAAGAAAATCTGTAAATCAGCCAGTGTATTAACTCAACACTAGCCTTACTAAAATGACGACGTTTGTGTCCCCTCACTGTTCATCCTGACAATGTACTCTGTAACGAAGTCGCGAATCATCACCGGCTGCAGAATCCCATGATTCAAGCAACCAGCGGTCAGGGCTGCAGAGACAGGAACCTTCTCACGTTGCGCGCGGTTTCTAGACTACCTTTTGTATCGAGCCCTTATCTACTGCTTAGCGAGAGCGTCTTAAGAAGTTTTATTTATTAATATTATTATTATTTAGTTAATTACAAAGAATTTAGATATAACTGCTGATGATATAGAAGAGTTACTTCGACCCTCCATAGGGAAAATAAGAGGAAAATTATAAAATTCTTGGATAGGTACGATTTGTTTGTTTAGTGCTGTTATTTTCTATTATCATTCAGTTCCAGCAACTGACGTGCCAATATCAGTGTTAAGGATCCTTCAAATTGAGAACTCAGCAGATGTTTCCAGCGAGCCGTACAAAACAATTTGTTACGCTACGAATAAAAGAAAAACAAATTCTTGCCCACATTGTATATCTAAATGAAACAATTATGTTGATACTTAGAAATGAAAGATACTAAAATATTTGTTTGAAAACTGAAAAAAAATATATGTTAATAAAAAAAATGTTATTATAGCTTGGCCTCATCATTATCAATCATCATTTGTTCTGATGGTCAATGCAGTATGTACTCCTCCATACATTTCTATCTGTTATATCTGAATTTCCTACCTTCTTGCGCATATCCTCTTTCACACAATCCATCCATACATTCTTTGGTCTTCCTCTACCTTTGTAGACCACATTCAAACTCATTACTTTTTTGTTTTCTTGACAATACTTGCATCAATTTTATCAGATTTCAAACGCGGCTGTATGATGTCAGTTCGCTCCTTAAACCGAAAGGAAAGCATTATGGGATTGAAATGTCATGTATGGTCTCGCTAAAAAAAAACAATAAAAAAACTTGCGCTACTAAATTTAGTAGAAATCTACACTAACTAACTAAAAAGCAAACTCATAACTATAATTTGTTCGAATATTAGTCTAGAATCGAGTAAAACTCAAAGACTCTCGAAGCAAGCGCCACTTTGCCACATGCTTCGAGTCTGACAAGAGTACAAGCCTTTGATAAGCTGCAAGTGATCGTAACCAAACAAAAGAAATATTCTTCGTAAAATAAGCTACATCAGTCGCCAACGTCCATACCACGTTGAATACACCGGTTCTCGTCCGATCACCGAAGTTAAGCAACGTCGGGCGTGGTCAGTACTTGGATGGGTGACCGCCTGGGAACACCGCGTGATGTAGGCTTTTTATTACTTTGTTAATTTTTTTTACTTGCAATAACTATTTTTTTCAATACATGAATGGTAAAAATTTTGCAAACTTTTTAGTATAAATCAAACATAATTTGTGCCCAACAAAATATTTTTCGTTAAATAACCTACATCGATCGCCAACGTCCATACCACGTTGAACACATCGTTTCTCGTCAAGAGCAAACAGTTAATTATTTTTAGCCGACTTCAAAAAAGGAGGAGATTATCAATTTGTCCGTATTTGCTTATGTGTTTTACCGCGTAACTCCGCATCTAGTGCTGCGATTTTTTCTAATCGAAAGATGTATACAATAATTGTAAAGTATAGACATATTTTAAGAAAGAAGAGAAATTTATTACTTTCGAGTGTGGTTTATTCATGACATTATTTTTTTACTTTTTAGTGCATTTTATTTAAGAATGTTTTTTTTTTACTTCTTCGATGTAACTTTTTTGTCATGAATCTACATGTTACATCTAATATTTTTAATTAGTGACTAAAATTTACAGTAGCTAATATACAAAGTAAGTAGAAAGTATTATATAAAAGAATACAATCACCGGCCGCGTTATGTAGAAACTCTATTTCTATTTGGAATCTTGATCGACGTCAAAGGGTTGCCATTATTTGAAACCTTTTATTGACTTGATCCGGAAATCAATTGAATGTCGATTGGGTGTTTACTTTTATTTGTCAATTCGCATTTAGTAAATGATTCGTTTAAGTTAACAAGGAACTCGGGATACAGAGAGCTTATTTATGTCACGAGGTTTTAAGTGAGAAAAAAAAAACTTTTTCTTAATATACAACTATTTTCTCAATAGTACTTTTTATCGATTGTCTTTTTAACAATCAACATCCTAGTTCATTAAATTTTAATAAAAAGGTAAATAAGAAACGTCAGTAGCCTAATGGTTAAGTGTACGGATTTCCGATCTGGAGGTCGAGAGTTTGAATCCTACGATTCGACTATTGTCGTAAACCTTACTAACAATTGTCGTATAGAAAGAAAGAAGAAAGAAGATATCCCATCACTAACCTAGAGCTTAGTTTTAATGGGACAAGAAATATTAGTATATTAACAAAAAATATTTAAAAATCTTGAGACAAAGTTTAAGCAGCGCTCTCAATGAAATTAGACATTCAGACTGAATTCAAGTAAAAGAAAAACTAAAGAGAATTTTTAAATTTAACTGAATAGAAATACTTCTTCACAAAAATCTTTCTCGTTGTAATAAATATTAAATTGAGTAATTGAAAAAAATTAAAATTATTTTTTAAACAATTAATTCAAAAAGAAATCGAATACAACTCGAGATTTTTATTTAAGTTTGAAATGAGGAGAATCGCGAATGGCAAGTTAAAGTTTTCATGACAGTACAACATATAAACTGAAGCGATTGAGTAATTAAATCATATATTAATTAATTAAACAAAAGAAAATCATCTTACTAATATTATAAATGCGAATGTTATGATGTATAGATGGATGGATGTTAGAATGTATGTCCAAAACGGCTGCATGAATCTCGCTGAAACGATGTAGAACATACCCCGAAAGAACACATAGACTACTAATTAAGTTTTCTTTGTAATTCGGCGTGGACGTAGTCGCAGGCGATAGCAAGTGTGTCATACACGTACTGTAATACATTTTAATATTCTTATAAATTATTTGTCAAAACTTTTACTATAGACCAATCACTAATATTTTTAACTTAAAATTTACTTAAATTTTTTTCTTGTATTTCGTATACTGAAGAGTTAATACTGCCTTCTTAATAAATCATTCTTGCTGAATTTAAACTAGACATAATTCATTCAGCAACTTCACAACGTAATATTATTTAAATTAATAACAACACAGAATTAATTTTCTATCAATTAACACGTTCTCCTTTTAAGTTATTGTAGTAAGTAAACTAATAACTTTAATCAATGTTTGAATGGATAAGTTCATTGAGATTTCTAAGTTTTAGTTGTGGTGAATTTGAATCAATTGCATCTTTATATAAACTTCGCTTGCGCGTAATTAAAAAAATCTAGTAATAAATAAAGCCTATGCCGCTTGGGATAGTTTAGTTTCCCAACTGTAAAAGATTTTTTCAAATTGGTTTATTAGTTTCGGACACTTCAATGCAACTAATCAAATATTTGATCTTTAGAATATTAGCAAAGATATCGAACCTCTTTTACTATTGTATGCATTGAAATATACATGAAAATTACCTTACTAAAACCTCATCATTAATCAACAACCTGTCACTAACGATAGATCAGTCAAACCTCTATAAAATTAATATTTATAGTACAAAGTAACTTATACAGCTTATGTGCTAATTTTTTTCTTCTCTCGCCAACCGTAACGTGGCTTTGTTTGCTTCAGTACAAACAAAGCTTAAGTTTAACTCACATGTTTACCTACAACATAAGCCGTTTACATACTGATACATACGAAAACTAACGCTCGATTTTATTAACCTTCGACAGAGGGCCTAGCACGTATATTAGTTAGAAGATTGTCGTAATATCATCGACAAAATTTGTATTGAAATTTGCGCACTATACTTAAAGTACTTTAGACATATTTTTGTCGATGACGTTACGAAATCCTGTCATAAATATTCGTGCTAGGCCTTCTGAAAGTTAACATACGAATTTGGTGTAAATTATAAAAATTTACGTATATCAAGATTTTTATTGCTCCGATATAAATAATCGTATCTTCCAATTTTACCTTTAGAACAATTATATAATAATTTAGAAATAAAATATAATTTATACTTTATGATTTTTTATTAATTTAAATAGAAAAAAATACTATTAAAAGATTTCTTGATCGCATCAGAAAAATTCAAAATTTTGTTCAATAAAACAATTTTTTTTATAGTTCTGTCGTTATTGAATGTTTACGGTGACTAACATTTTTTTAGTATAAACAAGTGAAAATAGATCAAATATTATTGGCTTAATATAATTCAATTGTTTTTCAAAGTATTTCTTTTTGTTTCAAATAAATTATCGTCTGTCGTCTCAAGGGAAAAACTGTATACCTTTAGGATTGCATTAGGAAGTAATAAGATTTATTCCTCCGACGAGTTACTTAGTGGAAATTCTCTGTATTTTTTGTAGCTTAAAATAAAGGACCTTTATATTTAATACTAGCAGCTTCGAGATGTTTTTAGAGCTCATTAGTTATGAACATAAAAAGTATAGCAAGTCTCGCTTTAGTTCACTTAAAACAAAGTATAACATCCTGAGTGTATGAATGACGTTATCTTATGTTTTTACCTGACTGAAAAACGGGTATTGTTATCGCGCCTATGAAATATTTTTGAATTTTTCAAGTGTAATCTAAAATATTTAAAAGAAAATCAAAATCTTTGTTTTAAAATGTAGCCAATAGATGGCGCTTCTTCATTACACCCTCAATTTTTCTAATCAATCGTGGATTCTAATAGTGGACGGAGTCGCGGGCGATAGCTAGTTGTAAATAAAAAGCAAAAGAAGTGTACCACGATCTCATAAATGTTCAGTTTAACTTGTACAAGAACGATATAAAGCAAAAAAAAACTAATACAAGTTGAATAAATGAAATCGAATGTATCGCATATCCCTACGCGGAAGCCGGTTGCCCAGCGCTGGGTACAATTAATTTATTGCGCGCACTGAACCTGTTAAATTACAAACTCCCCTGGGATCAGAATTAAGACCGGAAAATCGGAGCTACGTATTTATTTTGTGTAATTAAGTATTCGTTTGCTTTCATGTTGAAATCTAAAAAAAAGTATTTACTCCTTTCCAATCTAACAGGGATGATAAAAAAGATTTTTAATTTATAAAGCTTTTAGAGTATCAAGCTTTCATTTTGCTTGGTTTTAGTTTTATCGAAATATACGTTCTATTCTACTACGAAGGCGTAGGCATAGTCGTAGGCGTAGTCGTAGCAAAGACGTAGGCGTAGACGTAGCCGTAGTAGCTTGCAAGTACATTTAAATTTAAAAGATAATACTAACAAAATATGTTACTACGACACATTTTTTTACGAAAATACTCTTTCCGTCTGCGAAATGAAAAAGTAGCTCAATAGAACGCTATCAGATCGATTTTATACAATTTATAGAAGGGACGCGCCCTAAAGAAATTTACCCTAGAGGTAAACGCAGTTCGTAAGCGCTGAATATTTCTTTTGAATAAATTATAATGCAATTCTGAATTGTTTACAATAAAATTACGTGTCGTCGAAATGTTGAAAAATAGTTTTGGATTGATTTAAATTTATTTTTAAAATTGATTAATTAAAATGTATAGGTTTTATCCAATATCTTTGTATATACTGCTAATATTATAAATGCCAATGTTTGGATGGATGGATGGATGGATATTTATTTGAAGGTATCTTCAGAACGGCTGCATATATCTTACTGAAATTTGTTATAGATGTAGAAAATAGTCTAGAAGAACAAATAGGTTACAATTTTTTTTAAAACAGCTCGGACGGTGTCGCTAGCAACAGCGATTACTAAATAAAACTATGGTAAGGGTTAACGTATTTATGATTTTTATTTTAAGCTATTCCAGAACTGGACGCTGGCGATTTCGCAATTCGTTTTGAAATTTAAAACTAAGTGAGCCGTGCAAGTAATAAATTGTTCTGCTACATTGCCTTCAAGAATTAATTGGGAATTGAATTTCGAATGAATAATTAACTATCACACTTTTTAACTCGAAATGCGATATTATTATGATTAAAACAAATTATTCAAACTTTCGTGAGACATTATAATATTATATAAAAGCGACGGGCCGCGTCCGCGAAATAATACCAGTCCCATTCACCCTGATGAAGGGACTCCGATGGGCTCGAAACTAGTCGGTGCCGACACCGGACGAATATACGTGAGTGTTTAGCAGATTTCATATAAGTTTATAATTAGTATGATTATTTATTTTAGTGTTTATTTATAAATAAAATAATTATGTACAATTAAAGTGATATTTAAAAATATAAAAGGCTCGGTTAATAAATTATTTACTGACATACATTTTTGTATTGCGAAAAATATTGTACTTTTTTTGCAAATGGCAAAGAAGACAGCAGCCAACTGTTTTCATCTAAATAACGAAGCGACAGTAACCCATAGACATCCGCAATACATATGTGTTGCCAATCGGAAAGAAAATATTTCGCCTTCCTATGCGTAATTCTCTTCTCATTCCCATCCATCCCTTATTTGAGAAGGGTGGGAAAGAAAAGAGGAATATATTAAGTCTTCGGCTAGCACACTTATCACACGAATCTCTTCGGTGTGGTCGTGGCATTGCACCGGTCGAACAAGGCGGAGTGGTAGACCATAAGCCACATGTTGCCTATTTTTTTATTTACCATTTTACGCCGTAACGTAAGCGATCGTCTTGTTTATTTGGTTTATATTACTCTGTACATCGCATACTCTGTGCCGTTTGTTATTTTATTTCCTTCATATAAGTCTGTACATAGAGTACTCTGTGGAACAGTAACTCTGTGGAAATTACTCTCTACATTGGAATGAACGTCACACGCAAACGGAATCGCGCAAGGGATTGCCTGCTTGACGATTCAATCCGCTAAAAGCCCTCTTCATTGTGGGCCGTTTGAAAAACTCGTAAAGAATATTCAAGAAGTGTGTCAAGTTCAATTGTTGGGAAGGATAAATAAAGATGTTATTTCACGTGTATTTTTTGGTATCTCCAAATACAAAGCAATCTTATTAATATTATAAATACGAATTTTTAGATAGATGGATGTTTGTTACAAGGTATCTCCAGAACGGATACATGGATCTCGATATATTGTTTATTGGGAGAAAACGGCAAGCGAATTAAGATACCTCTAAAGTTGAAACAACTACTAAAGTACGGATAACTAACAAAAACTATAAATAATTGAGTAAAGTTAATATTGAATTGAATAATAGTAGATAATTCGTAGCACTCTAACGTCCATATTATGATAAAAAAATCCATCATTCTTGAAAAAGTAGCCAAAAAAAATCTCCGAACAGTTTCTCGCGACAAAAGAAATTGACCTGATTTATTAGGTTGTTCTGACCTGAGGAGCTTGTTAAAATGAATGTATTTTCCGCATTTGTGATCATTGGGCGGGAATAAAAAGAAAAAAGGAATAGTACCCAATTTTCTTGCACAATGAATATTCGTTTGCGGTTTTGTAATACTGTGTGGTACAACTATATTAAATGGTTGTAATTATTTATTGTTTTATACATTTATTGTAATAAAATTGTTACTTCTTTACCCATTTGATGTAGGCATTGGAAGATGTCTATCCGTGAAAGCTTATTAGGTATGGTACTTCATAATACTTTAAGATACGCTTTATCAAAGTTATCTTTAACGCTTTGATTTTTGTATAGATTTTTATGTAATTAATTTATTAGTACTTCTAAATTTTAATCGAGGTTTGCAGAGAAATGCTGCTTATCAAGTACATTTATAAAAGACGTACTGTCGCCAGCGACTACGTTAGCGCGGTATTTAATAAAAACATGATTATTATTATTTTTTTATATCAAAAGGTGGCAAACAAGCAATCGGCCACCCGAAATCGCTGAAATAGCGAAGTGACCGTTGCCCATAGACATACGCAATCGCATATGCGTTGCCTACCTTTAATCGACGGAGGAGAGGATGCCTATATGTTCCCCCAGACAATGTTCTATATAAATGATCAAATTCAAAGTCAAATTTCATCAAGATCCGTTGAGCCGTTCCGGAGATAACTTCAAACAAACATCCATCTATATATCGTATTTACAATATTAGTAACATAGTACATTTTCAATAGTTTTTTCATTATGAATAATTATATCGTAGCAGCTACGATACTGATACTCGTATAACGACAGCGCAGTGGTGCACAGATCCGTGCCGGACCTAACGACCTGTGAATTGTAACGGTTCATAGCGGATATACTTGATTTATATGTATATAGCCTGTGTAGAACTAAAGTTGTATGTAAGCCTACTGTGTTACAGAGCCTTAATCCTGCTACGACTATTAATAGTTTTGTAACTATGAAACTTGATAACCGAAAGATTTAAATTAAATGGCTATATATTATTATGCAGTGGAAACTAACCCTTATGTAAAGGTGGAAATTAACCTTAATACTTCGACATAATTTATGGTATGTCTTTGCGTTAGTACTTTAAGCGATTTTTCTTTTAACACAATAACCGTGGGTTTCGGAGACAAAAATCTTCATTCAAAACATATTAATCTGTTTTTTAAAAGGACTGAATGTCTATATAAGTTTGTCAAGAAAATGACGGATGTCGATATGTTTCATACAATTTGGTCTCAGAAACTCGCGGTAAAGTACTTACTAAAGTAGATATAAAACATTACAATGTTTTAAATTGAAAAGTAATATGTTTTGCATACAGAAATATAACTTTTCATTACATTAAGAACCGATCGCATTGACTTCGATGCCGGCCAAGTTTAAGTTAGTTTTAAGTTGCCAACTTCGGTGATTGGTCTACATGCAAAGTTACAGAATAACCTACATCGAAAATATAACATTTTTAGATTTTATTTTATCTGCATACGAGTTATAGATATTAAGAAACTAACGTCTATTTAATATATTGCTATTTTAATAACATATCAGTTTTTTCCTACATTAATTATTTTGTTAGTAATCTAACGTTAGTAAAATTGATATTAATTCTAGAGCTTATATATGTTAATGATTGGTTTTATTTCTAGACGCAATTAGGTGTTGTTTCTTTAATTAAATTTCGATTTAATCACAATTTATTTAACAGTATATTGTAATTTGTTATAACAATTTTGTTTTTCAATTGAAACACACTGAGGAATGTAAAATATAACTTTGATGTAAAATAAGTTGTTTAGAAATGTTTTGGCAAAGTTTGAAGTACACTAGATTCGGCTTTTAGAGGATTGAAACGTGAAGGAGGCGTTCTGACGAAATTCCGATTACACTTCGCTATTCGTTTCTTGAATAACCAAAGTGTCTGAAAAGGGAAACGAGACGTTGATAAATTGAAAAGTAAATAACATTTTAATATTAAAATATCGTTTAAAACGAAAGAACATATAGAATTATGTTAATAAATGTATAAATCGTATATGAATGGCAAAAATATATAACTAAAAATTTTTATTTAAGTATTATTTACTGTCTTTGACCCATGTTTTTACTCAATACTACGCGTTATTGTGGAATAATATCAAAGTTTAAGGAAGAAATATATGAAGACTCGCATAAAAAAACTCAATTTTGGACATCAGTTCATTTTACGGAGAGCATACCTATTTCTGCGGTTCTTCTTTACTTTTAATTCGACTCTTAAATAGTTAAGATGTTCGAACAACTCCAACAATGTGGTGAATTAGAAAATTAAACTCTCACAAGAAGTTAATACATTTGACTAACAAAACAGTTCCTGACTTTAACAGACGTACGAACGCCTAATGAAATAATACTGGCAATGTTGGTGTGTTTTTTTTTTTGAATAAGACCAGTCGTAATAAAAATTTATAGGCAATTTACTGCGAGAAATACAACCTCCTTGGTAGGTAATCTCTGTGATTTATTAATGAGAAAATTCCAAAAGTACCTCTACTTCTTACATCGGAGTCCGCATTTTATCGTTCAAACAAAGTGTGGCCATTAGTGAGGGGTTTTACCAGTCGTTTATTTAAATATGTACATTTTTGAAATGATTTACATAGTCCTTAGCTTTTCATTAATATTCAATTTTTTCAACAAAAGCCAAGACAATGTCTTGATTTATAATATTACTAGCTGTCGACCGCGACTCCATCCGCGCGTGATTAATAAAAAACTAAACGAGTAGCTTATGAGTTCTTCCAGAATATGTTCTACATCATTGCAAAATTTCATCAAGATCTGTTGAATCGTTCCCGAAATACCTTCAAACAAACATCCATCGATCCATCCATCCAAATATTCGCATTTATAATATTAAAATGATTTAAAACAGTTCAAATTAAAATTATCCTACCGACTAAAACATCCTGTATATGCATTTGACTTTTGTTCACACGAAGCTGTGAAGGTTAATATCATAGTGGTTAATTTCGGCATTTTATGTGTTAACTCTTTTTAACTGTACAAAGACTTAAGTATTCTATTGTGTACGAATAATAATATGCTTAAAGCTAACTTAACAAAATAAACTAAACATCAAAATTTCAATGTCTCCTAACAAGAGTCATTTAATTTTTTAATCTATACTTATTTTAAAGTCGAATATATAATTGATTTAAGTTAAATTTAAGTTCATATTAATTTAGTTTTCATCAGAAATGCAAAATGCGATAAAGAAAACAGTTAAACTTATTTGTAAATAAGTCAAGGTCAAAAGCGGCTGTAACAATTTAAAACCCGCTCACTAAACAGCCCACGTGTCGTGGGATTTGAAATAACAATAGCCCTCAAATTTCCCGCGAGACCAGCCCCTACTCTATGTTACCAGTTTAACACATTTTGTTATAATTTATTATTAAAATTTTAAAATAAGTATTATAATAAAGAGTAGATTTATTCTATATCTAAACGTTTCGTTTATAATAATAATACTTTTACATATCAACTAAACTAACAAGACATTTCCGAAGTAGGAGATGCAACACAAAAGACAATCTTACTAATATTATAAATGGGAATGTTTTGATGGATAGATGGATGTTTGAAGTTATCTTCAGCACGGTCGAATGGATCTCGATGATTTGGCTTTGGATATAGAACATAGTCTGGAAGAACACATAGACTTCTTATCATGATTTTTTTAATAAGTACGATTATAAGCCTTGAAATTAGAAATTTCAAGCTTTTAATTCTTTAAATTCGTTTTAAAAATTCGCATTTGAAAAGTTTTTTCCGTCATTCAAACAATGCAGTTAAATTCAAAGTGAATTCTCTGCACGCGCGTGCAATATCAGAAATTCCAAAGGAGGTATGTTGCTTGAAAGGAACTCTTTTCGAATTTTCTTATACGGTCAAGTATGCTTTTTGTGTAACTCGATTTTTCATACTGTACTTTCTAATTGAAAGTATTTAATAACTAACTGTTACCCGCGACTTCGTCCGCGTCGAAGAAAAAAAAACTTAATAAGCCTATGTGTTTTTCCAGACTATGTTATACATGTGTGCCGAATTTCATCAACATCCGTTGAGCCGTTCCGGAGACAAACATCCATCCATCCATCTGAAATTTCGCATATATAATATTAGTAACATATTAGGAAGATAAATGTCAAAAATTAAAACCTTTGAATATGAACTTTGTCGTTTGAAAAATAAATTTATTAATTTAAAATCCATTTCGACATCGAATTCTCAGTAAAAAGTTTAACCTCTTGAAATGAATTCTTCGATAACTTGTTGCTGAATTCCATTGGGGTTTAAGTGAAATGTTTTGCTTTTGGTTTTTGTTAGCTTGTTTAAGAATGCTTTTTAGAAATCGATTCTTAAGTAACTTAAGTATTCCTAAAGTATTTCTGTTATCAGTTTACTTTATAAAGCTTAAAATTCAAGTTGAAGCTATAACTATCAAAAACACAACAATCTGATTTATCAGGGGAGTTATACAAAATGCATTCACTTAAAGACAATTTAATGGCGAACTTCAAAAATGTATAAACAAATTGATAACTCATGTGATTCTCGCGCGTCAATTTTATACATTTTTAAAGTTCGTTATGGAATCGCTTCGAAGCGAATGTATTTAACCTCACTGATTTTATTTCGATGCTCCTCATTTAATATTTTTTTTTATATCACAAGGTGGCAAACGAGCGAGCTACCGCCTGAAATCGCTGAAATAGCGAAATGACCGTTGCCCATAGACATACGCAATTGCATATGCGTTGCCTACGTTTAATAGACGGAGGAGAGGATGTACAGAAAGAAAATATTTTCCCTTTCCATGCATCCTCTCATCCGGAAAGTCCACTTCCACTTCCGATTCTTTCCTTATAAGAAAAAGGGTGGGAAGGGAAAGAGGACTAATTTTGGCCACCGGGACGCACACTTATCAGACGAAACGCGGAATTGCTTCCACTTCACGCCTGTCTTATGGTCGTGGTATTTCACCGGGCGAGCCGGGCTGATTCGTGCGAAGATATAAAAGCGGGCTCTACCACTGTTGAAAATTTGCAACTCTAACTCTAAAATATTCCGTGTCGCTACCACTTCAATTAATTAATAGCCAAAATGAAGTAATGTTTGGTTCAAAATCAATATTTGATAATTAAAATTTAGTAAAGCATACGTACTAGCTTATGATGTAAATGCAATCGCCAACACATCTATTATCTGCCTAACGACCTGTGAATTGTAATCTATCAAAGCGGAAACCTAAGGCCATTTTGGACTATACTAATCGTATTCTATAGGGTATAATTAACTAAACTTGCACACACCCTACTACTATAATTGAAGTAATAAAATCGTTTAAGATGTAATAGTATTTAGAAATCAAATTACTTTAAAAACACTAACTACTAAAACTATCACCCTGTCCTATTCTTACGCACGCGAAGCATAGATGACTCTTCCTTATATCTCTATCAGCTGTCAAATTTGCTTACTACTTTCTAGCATATATCCTCTTTCACACATGTTCATACTTTACGTAGTCTTCATAATGTGTAGTCCAATCCAAGATAACAAAGTAACAATCTGAGCTGAAGTTCCTGAGGAAGCCCTTGAGTCTAGTTATGCTTAAACGAGGTTTAGGATAAGCGCCATCTGCGATCGGCCAACTCAAGCCCGGTGAATCTGTACATACCTCTTCTAGACAAACAGTAACACATTAAAAATAAAATGAAGTTGTCATAGTATACGAAAATAAAAAAAAATGTGGTGTGATTAGAAAAAAAAGTTAGGCATTTAGTGTAGGATACTGGTTGGCAATAATAAGAGCAAATTTATACAGTCGCTAAGTCTAAACTTTTTCCCTTAACAAGGTGAAATCGATTTCAAATCTCCATAACAAAATTAGGCTTGTTGTAAGGATGAAAAATACATTTTCACGAGATGAAAAAACATTACCACAAACAGAACTCAGCTCATAATCTTGAGGGAGACCGCAATCACGCGGCTTAGATCTTCAACTGAATACAAATTTGGCCGATGTTAGCACATCGACCGTAGCAATGGAAATTTTATTTATTCCCTTATTGCTGAGTAATTTATTTATTTTATTCCGTATAAAAGGATATGAGGATCGGAAGAACATAAACATGTTTTTGTTTTCATAAATTAAAAAGAATTTCAACTATCTTCAGCTATGCAATTGTTTTTTTTAAATTTACTAATATTTCTTTTACCATTCCAAACTAAGCTCTAGGCTTGTGCTAGGATATGGTTTACGACAATAGTCGAAAGGCGGGTTTCGAACCCCCGACCTCGTGATCAAATATACATACCCTTAACCAATAGGCTCTTGTCGCTTTAAATTAATTAATAAAATTGGTTTTCTTTAAATTATGTTAAAAAATTATATTTCGCGAACACGATGTATTTTTCTACTATATAACGAAAATTCATTTATTTTTTTTTTATCAGAGTCTGTCTTTCTGTCCATATGTCCGTGTTTGTCTTGGATACTCTCCGAAACGACTGGACCGATTTTGACGGGAATTTTACTGGAAGATATTTTCAGGAGTGCGGGATTAACTTAGAAAACTTTTTCTAATTGAATTTGACGTAAGAAAAATATTTTTTTCTCTCTAAATTACTAATATAATACTAGATATATAAGCACAGAGCAAAATTTTTGTTTTATAAAACATTTAATTCTTAATCTAGTTCAAAAGTATTTTAAGTATTAAAATGAAGTCTGAAATATATAAAGTGGAAATAAACTCAAGGACCGAGTCCATTTTTTACGTCTTGTGAATATTTCTCTGAGAAAAGTAAACAAGAGTTCATTAAAATGCGAATAGTATTCAACGGCGCTTCATAGTACACTGGGGAAACTGTTTGATGAAAGCACTAGAGTTATTGCTCTTTACAACTAAATAACGGATCATTTATCATAGAATAACTACGTCGTCTTTTACATTTAAAGTACCTAACAAAATACGAGTACTAAGATCCCAATAGATTTAATTATAGGTATAGAGCGGATATTAAGACATTCCTTCATACATTTAAAGAGGTGACGTATAGGAAGGAGATTCTCTTTCTGTCCGTCCTCTCTTCCGTCTATTAAAGGTCAACATCTTATGCGGTGTGTTGTTATGTCTATGGGTTGATTAGCTCTTTCAGTGAATTATATTTACTATCGGCTACAGGAAGTTTGAAAGTAGCGCCAGTGATCGAGAAATTGAGGAGTAAAAGATTAGCGTGATTTGGACATGTTATGAGGAGGGATGATGATGATATAAGCAAAAATGTAATGAGATTGAATGTGGATGGCTACAAGGGTATGGGAAGACCAAAAAAAGTATAGAATGACTGTGTGAAAGAGGATATGCGTAAGAAGGTGGTAGACTCGGATATGACGGCTGATAGAGATGTATGGAGGAGTAGTACATACTGTGCCGACCCTCGATAGGGTAAGGGCAGGTTGATGACGATATTTACTATCGGCTACATTATGATATAAAAAATATTGCCATATTGTGATGGCGCAGTATACCTTTATAAATGTTACTAGCTGTCGCCCGGTACTCCAACCACGCGTAGTAAAAAAAAACTTTGTAGCATACGTGTTCTTCCAGACTGTGTTTTACATCTATGCCAAATTTCAGCCAGCTGCATGCAGCTGTTTTGGAGAGATCTTCAAACAATCATCCATCCAAACATTCGCATTTATAATATTAGTAAGATTAATGTCGTTACAACAAACTACAACAAGTATTTAAAGTGTTTATCGAAGCGCTGTGAAATGCAAAATTAATGCCGTTGCTGCCTAAATTCAGCAACATTCGCATTCCGGTAGTGACGTTGTTTGCGAAGTGAATAGCACAACGACAGGCACCGCTTAAACTTGCTTAATGTTAAACAAGCGAGTGAAAACGGGCTTACGAAACTAAGCAGACTTCGTATAACTTAGACAATTATGTATCAAAATATTCTATTATATGCAAAAGAAGATATTTAATGAGTGACTAAAGAAGGGGACAAACGAGCGGCGGAACACCGAGGTAATCAACGACACCCATGGATATCTGCAACACCAGAGGCATTGAAGATGCGTTGCCGGCCTTTAAGGAAATGGTATGCTCGCTTTTTGAAGGTTCCTAAGTGGTATTGCTTTGGATAATCATCAGCTCACTATATGTCCCCATCGAAGGGCTCGGAGCCTACCCTAAGTTAAGGGTAATTAGGCCATAGTCAACCACGCTGGCCAAGTGCGGGTTGGTTGACTTCACACATATCTTTGAATGTCTTCTCAGATATGTGCAGGTTGCATCACGATGTTTTCCTTCACCGTAAGAACGTCGGATAAATGTCCATATGTAAATCGAAAAACACATTGGTACATGGCGGGATTCGAACCCAGGACCTGCAGATTGCAAGTCAAGTGCTTGACCCCTGAGCCACCGACGCTCCATACGTTTAACATAATGTTTTGTAGAAAATTGGAATAACAATATATTGTATTTTGTAAGATATTGAATGACATAGGTTCATAATCCCAACTCAATATTTACATTAATTAACGTCATACCCTATGAGGTGTAAAGCTTTACCTCAGGCCTCAAGGCTTTGGGAGGCATTATTTTACATGGGATAAATCTTTCGTACATGTTGGAACATGGAAATAATTAGAAAATTTTGAAACAAACTTCTATAACATTCGTTGCGAATTAATGGTTAATTAATAGTCGCTTAGTGTAAACTTACAGTTAACTAGCTGAGCTACTCCGTCCTCAAGGAAAGAAAAAACCTAAATTAGTAGCATATGTGTTCTTCTAGGCTAAATTTTAGCGAGATCCATGCAGTCGTTCTGGAGATACCTTCAAACATCCATCCAGCCATCTGAACATTCGCATTAATAATGTTAGTAAGATTAACACTAAGGAAGACTTTTAAGTGATTACTTAAACTAAAATTAGTAGAGTTTGTAATCGATGCGAAGTGAAGTTTTAAAGATTTTTTGCTCATGTTTTCTCTGTAAAAGTAGAAGAAAATGTAGAAAATGGTAAATAAATTATATTTTAGTCTAGGAGAACTACGCAATGGTAAACGAAATACAATTTTGCGAACGTAAATCTTACAAAATTGGATTATTACTTATCAAATATGGAGGATAGCAATATTATGAATGAAAATTTACAGCCGTGTATCCCGTTAGGATTGGGCCTTTCGTATTTATTCATAAAATATTTTGGTGTAAGCTTCTAAATCGAACTACGGCATTTTAAATTGCCTTATTTATAATATCATGGCTTGAATTTAAATTAGATCGATAAAATGTCGAACAACTTTTACCGAGTCCGAGATTATATTTTTTATCTTCCTGTCTATTTAAAAAAAAATTGTTTGACATCTATCTGTTCTTCAACCATTGGACTTAATGAAAGTTTTATAGCATGTTTTCATGACGTCAGAGAGAGTCGATGCCTTAAAAAACTAGAAATTGATAAAATGGTTTCCGGTTTTATTTTTATGCAATTTAAACTATATGTATATTATATATATTTGTATTGCTGGTGACGATAAATTAACTTTTAAAATTCCTTGTCTGTCTGTTGGAAAATCCACGTTTTATTTCAGGTAATCTCAGAAACTGGTGGCCCGATTTTGACGGGGTTGACGGGAATCTACTTTTTTAAATTTCTCGCTGAAAAAGTCGCAGGCGACCGCTAGTATTTGGAACAAATTCAAATAAATTTCATAGTATCGTAGCGTAGCGGTTTTTCAACAATATTTAGTGGGCAAAGTATCCGTTGCATGATGGGTATGTGTTCCGTTCAGATAACAGCCGTGTGATGTATCACGTTATTCCAACGGTCCCTTTAGGGTCATACAAACATCGTTTATATCAAGAAATGTTACTTAAAATTGATAAAACTTTGACGTTAAGGCTATCTTCACAATAATACCTGCATAAGTAGTGAGACATGAAAATGATACCTAATTTATTGCGGTTACATATTACATCAAATTATTTTATTTAACATAGTCTTTATGTCGAACATTTAAAAAGGAATTAATAATAAAAACACATAATATTTATAATTTCACTAAGTACATTTACCTAAAAAGCATTAATAAAAGATAAAAAAATAATTGAAGCCACAAGGGAATGATGTTAAAGCTATTGAGATGTATTTATTTGCTGGAAATCATCATCATCAGCTTACTACACGTCCCCACCGAAGGGGTCGGAGCCTACCCTAAGTCAGTGACAAGGCCATAGTCAACCACACAGATATGTTCAGCATCACGATGTTTTCCTTCACCCTTGAAACTACTAAGCTTGAAGTCACTAAACGATACTTTATTTGATCTTAGTAGCAAGTGACGACATGATAACGGTTAATGTTCTTAATATTAGGGTACTATTTATTTCATTGTAACGCGAAGGGACCCAATTGAAGAACTTTATGAGGGAAACAACTGCTTACGATGTCTTTGCAAACTATTTGGTACTACTACTAAGTACTTAATATCTTTAATAAGATTTTAAACAATTTTATGATGATAATGTTTAGTAAAATACAAAGATATTTTCAATGTCAAATATTAATTAAATAATACAAGAATCTTTCTCTTAAATTTTCAGTTTAATTATAAAAAAAGTGTGCTTAAATAAAATAATCTTAAATTTGTTTATTGTTGTGCTAATTCAATTAATATAATTTAAAATTAATCTGGGCGTTATCTGAGTTGTATAAGTTCTTTGACATTTAGTGGGATTTGCATCCGGCTCACGGGACTTTTCGAATTCCCGCATTCGGGTTTCGGGAATAACAAATCCTACTGTCTGTTGATATATTTATCTTGGTCTTGTTACGACAAATTATATCCTTATATCCCACGTACAATCATTGACAGAAGTGATTGCGTGACAATTATTATTATTCTTGCTGTTAATGATTTTTTCGGATAAGATTTTTTGAGATTCATAAGGTGAAATTGAAACGACATATTCATATTTTATGCATTGAATTTAATATATTTAACCAAAAAAGCTGTTGACTATTTAACCTAATTGAACAATAATTTTTAATATTAGTGTATTTTGTTGATTTGTGTTTTTTTTTAATTCGTTCGTTCATTACTAAAAAAGTAGCCTATGTGTTCTTCTAGATTATGTTCTACATCTATGCCAAATTTCATAGGAATCCCTTGAGCCGTTCTGGAGATACCTTCTTACAAACATCCATCCATTATAACATTCGCATTTATGATATTACTAAGATAGAAATTTATATAGATTTTACACTTCTTAAGTCATAGTGGTTTAACAATTGCCTAGATTATAGAGACAACAAGGTTTTACAAGCTCGTAAATATGCATTAGTTTCAGACTAAACAATGAGTAAACGAGACAAAAAATACGCGTTGTAAAGTCCAGGAACGTGCTGCGAAGTTCCCGAGGGAAATCTCCTGGCCGGTGTTAAAATTCCCATGAGAAGATGGTTAGTAACGATTTGCATTTTAAATTAAAACTCTTTTTATTTAACCTCATAAATGTAGCATACTTAACGTTAAGTAATTATTACAATTTTTACACCAAAACTTAGTCACAACTCTAG
Source organism: Papilio xuthus (assembly GCF_000836235.2). Classification (NCBI taxonomy): domain Eukaryota; kingdom Metazoa; phylum Arthropoda; class Insecta; order Lepidoptera; family Papilionidae; genus Papilio; species Papilio xuthus. The sequence goes on from NW_013531700.1 coordinate 5,276,956, forward strand.
TTATAGCACGTATCTAGATATATAAATAAACTTTAACAGTGGTAGAGCCCGCTTTAATATCGTCGCATGAATTGGCCCGGATCGCCCGGTGAAATACCACGACCACACAGAAGACAGGCGTGAAGTGGAAGCAATTCCGCGTTTCGTCTGATAAGTGTGCGTCCCGGAGGCCTAATTTAGTCCTCTTTCCCTTCCTACCCTTTTTCTAATAAGGAAAGGGTGGGAAGTGGAAGTGGACTTTCCGGATAAGAGGATGCATGGAAATGTTTTCTTTCTGTGTGTCCTCTCCTCCGTCGATTAAAGGTAGGCAACGCATATGCAATTGCGTATGTCTATGGGCAACGGTCACTTCGCTATTTCAGCGATTTCAGATTACATTTATATATATTTAGGATTTCCTTAATTACTTAATTATGAGCCGAAAATTCATGCAGACCGTCAAAAATCGTAAAGTCGAATACTTGAGCCAAGTACTGCATGACAGGTATAAGTTACTTCAGCTGATAATCATGGGCAAGATTGAAGACAAAAGACGCACTGGACGTAGGAAAAAGTCGTGGCTACGTAATATTAGGGAGTGGACGGGGATTAGGTCAGCGGAGGAACTGTTTCGCCTTGCACTTGACAGAACTAAATATTTCAAGTTAGCCGCCAACTTTCAATACTGAAGAGGCACTATAAGAAGAATGACTTAATTGTTAAGAAATTTAACAGACATGAAAAACTATTTTTATAGGTTATGTTCGTACATACAGCTACAATTTTAGTTGACATTTTATTTGAATAAGGCAAAAGTCTTTCCGCAAACGTGGCTTCGCACCGGCCGTTAAAAAAAAAGAATAAAATATCGCTCAAATAACGAGGGCGTTTGACGCAGCTACATCAATCAACTTCTAGTTCGAAGCGTGCGATACTGGCAGTAAACAAAAAAGAAAATAAAAAAAATATACTATTCTATCTCGACAACCGTCGACACCATTCCGATATGATATTCTACTGGATATTTACTTCTGTGTCACTACCGATGACATTGTTAATTGAAATTTGTAGCAACGTACTGTCGTGTACAAAAGTGTTTGAAAGTTTATTCAATTTGTTAACACTAACGTGTCACTTTTTTATTCGAGTTCTATATTCTATTACACTGTATGGAAATAGTTGATTAGTAATGTAGTGTTTTACTTTGATGTAAAACAATAAGCAATCAGTAATTTAAATCTATGTATGTAAATTCGAGAAAAAAAATATATTTCGTATATATAAAGTAATTGCGAGGCTAATTACGGAAAATCGATTTTAAAATAGTTTTCTGTGTGCCCATAAGTCCGCGTTTATTCCTGACAGATGTATGCGAGCAAATTACAGGCTACTGTATAGAGGAAGTCGTGGGCGACCGCTTGTTATATTGCAATTGATGGTTATATCTCATCTATAATTTCTTAACCACTTTGAATGATGCCGCATCTGAAACAGATGCTCATATTTATTGAAGTATGCATTCATCTCCCTCGTATCGAGTTTTTCCACACCATACAGAAAACATCCATTTATTTGCAATATGTAAAACTTTAACGTATTTATCAAATGTCATCATCAGATCTTCGATTTCACCTCGCGAAGTTATTTCTATGCTAAGCGAAACGAAACTTTTATATCTCAAAATGACAGATCGACTGCGTACAGTCATTGACAGAAGTGATTGCGTGACAATTTTTATTATTGTTGCTATTTATATACGTAGATTTTTTCGACTGAGATTTTTTGAGATTGATATGGTGAAATCGAAACGACATAATTCGTATTACATTCATTGAATCTTTAACAATAAATCTGCTTATTATTTAACCTAATTACACAATGATTTTTAATATTTTTGACTTTTGTAGATTTGTGTTTTTTTTTCAATTCGTGTTTTTCCTACACTTGTTGTCGCCCGCAACTCCGCCCGCGAGGAATGAAAATGAAACTTAATAAGTAACCTATGTATTCGTCCAGACTATGTTCTATATCTGTGCCAAATATCATCAAGATCCGTTTAGCCGTTACGGAGATACCTTAAAACAAATCCATCTAAACATTCGCATTTATAATATAATTACTAAATAAGATAAACGAGATATTAAAACGTATGCGAATCTAGTTTTCTATTTTTAATGTCGTAGTAACTTTAGTCTAAGAAATTGTTGTCTAACTAAGCAAAATTGATCCTTGTGTGAACGTGTGAAGCAACTTGAAAGACTTTCCTCTAGAGATTTCCCTTACTTTAAAAACGCTTTGGCGCACTTCACAGCCTCGTTAGTGGCGAGTCCGCTGTTACAAAGTTTGATACCTTTTCTGTAGCGATTAAAGTATTTAGCTTTAGATAATAACAAAGATTGTAGATACTGAAGAAATACTTTCAACAAGATCTTACTAATATTATAGATAATGTTTGGATGTATGTCTGTTAAAAGGTATTTCCAGAACAGCTGCATGGATCTCATTGAAATTTGCCAAATATGTAGAACATCGCCTAGAAAAACGCATAGGCAATTAATTATGTTTTTTTTAATTCAGATCGGACAGAGTCGCGGGTGGCAGATAGTATTTTTACAAAGACATACGTTTATTGCACCTCAGGTCATTAGCAACGATTGTACGGTTTATTTAGTTGGATCATTTTTTTAAAACCAAACGACACAAAAATGTAAAACATTACTTCATATGTAAGTTGTTGTAAATTTTATAATCTTTGGATGTGTCTAGTGCCATTGACAAAACTTACTCTTTGGTCACTCTTCGGTAAAATGTCATAATGTAAGCATGTACTAGAATTAATTAAGAATTAATAAACGATTAAAAAGAACTTCTTTTCTATTTTTTCAACAAAAGTAATGCATCCAGCCTTCGTAATCGTTATTATTTGTGTTATAAGTTTTAATTGATTCTTAACTTTGTGGAAGCCACGAGAAATGGAAGCGACGATATTAATTGTAATACTGACAACGTTATAAAACTTGTCTGATATTAATTTGCGTGGTCAATAACCTCAATGTGTCGCTAAGGAAGTGTGCAGATTAAAAAATCTTTTTTCTTTATTGTTTTTTTATAACCATCGTATCAAATCGTTACCTACGATGACGTATGACGTCACAATATGGCGCGGCTTTTGATACATTTTTATTTAAAGCTCATTTCATGGAATAATTACATTTACGAATAAATTGGCTATCATATTACTATCCAATTTTAACGAAGTTATAACAATTTCATGTAAAAACATTGAAAGAATATGGATTTAAATTACGTTCCCCGCGGGCTATACATCTGCTCACGAAATAATCCATAAATTCTCATTAGGGTCATTTTATTACGGCCATAGAGAAAATCAGGTTCTTATTATAACGAAAAACTTTCACCAACTATTTTTTAGACGAAAATGTTAAAATGTACCTCATTTTTTTGGATTACCAATAATAGAATTCTTTTTTTTCTTTATTAAACCTATGTGAGTAAATTGTCTTATTTACTTAATAATATACAGTGTTATAATACTTAAAATAAAAAATGACGTATACTATAACATCAACAGAAATGGTAAATTGATAAAGTTGAAAGTGACATAGACACAGACATAAACTTCCTGCCTCGCACAGCAGCGTTGTGGAATGGTCTGTCCTCGGCGGTATTTCCAAACCGCTACGACTTAGGGTCCTTCAAGAAGCGAGCTTATCACCACCTCAAAGGCCGGCAACGCATCTGCGGTTCCTCTGGTATTGCTGATGTCCATGACCGCCGTTGAACACCTCGGTGTTCCCGCTGCTCGTTTGCCCCCTTCTGTTATAAAAAAGACCCCCTGACTAGATTATCAGTCCATTTACTTGGGGGTCGCAGTATCAGTGATAAGATATTTCTTTCTGCAATACAAACTCATTCGTATTTTCAAATAACTTTCAGCAACTATGTATATTAAATACATATTTTAAATACTAAGTGTAGCATTCGTTGTGCTATATTTGGCTCGTTCACGTACCGACACGTGTTGCCGGCTCAAAGGTCTGACATCGACTGACGTCCCCTCTCTCCGGCATGTACTTATGGCGTGTACGCTCGAGACAAACAACACTACGTTTACGCATACACTACACTAAGTAATGCTTTAAATATATTTTTACAATAATCCGTATCCCATGCGACTTGCTCTAATAAGAATTTATAGGCAATTTATGCGGCAAACATAACTTATAATTCTTTTCTTCGCAACGGATTTTTTATTCTTATTTTGAAAATAAATTTCCCTAAATCGATGTAATTTAATGTATTTAACGTTGAAATATTTTACGATAAATTTACGTCTACTTTAAAATGTAACATCAAAAGAAAATGTTTAAATAAAATTTCAAGACATGTATTAAAAATATTATTAAAAGGATCAAAAAATTGACTTCACTAAAAAACACTCTCAGCTTAAATCAGTCTCGTTTGTGAATTCATTTCATAACATTAGTAGACTTTTGTTATGTCCTTTGATTATTAAGAGACAGGATTTGTCAAGCACACAAATACAAGACGTAGTTGACTTCTGAACTTACTCTCTTGTGTGATCGTTTAATGTCATTGTATAAATACACATTTTTAAATCAGTATGCGTACATAAAGAAGATTCATTTACTTAAGTGTCAGCATGATTTGTAGATATGTGATAGTAATATATCTGCTTATTAACCGTAAAAAGTGATAGTAAATATTGAGTTCAAAGGTGACATTTTGCCGAGTCCGATTCTGTATAGTCAATGTACACTGCCTTTTTCAGATAAAAACGTCTCGGTGTAATATAAATCGTATTACAGAGTAAAGACATTCAAAATCCATTATTTAAAACATTTTAAACAACAAAAATATGACTCAACCTTTTAACTGTCGTACCTTGTATCATTATAATTAGATAAATCTTTTAGTGTAATTAAATGATACTTAATCTACATTAAGACATACCACAAATCTACTATTAGTGTAGTATTAAGTAAAGTTCAATTTCAGGTTACTTTATACTTTACCATTAACTTTAAATTTTCGTTGTTTTTACTATTATACTGTTTGTAAGAAAGCGTTATCGTTCGTAAGAATTTTAGAGCATTGTCACGTTACAAATTTAGTACCCAAGAGTTAATTTTAATGAATGAAACGATGGACAAAATGTAATTTCTATCCGTCACTTTCCACGGTAACAAAATCGTATAAAAACGGCGGTAGAATTTCGCGGTAAAAAATCTTCATAAACAAGGTGTCATAGATCATAAGCCGACATTTCATGTTTTATTTTTAACGACCGCAAGTCGTAAACTGACGGGCGAAGTTGTTGGAAAAATAGATGCGTATAATGAAATGTACCACGAGGGAAATCAGACGTCCTTATTAACTTGAAAAGTAAACTGTAGTCATCGGAAACGATTATTTTTGATGTTCATTTTAGGCTGTGTATTAATAATTTTGTTACCATATTATGTTCATTTAATCAAAAAAGAATTATTACCCGACTTATTGTTGGTTTCCGAGATCATAATCTTCGTTTAAAACATTGTTATCTCGTTTTTCAACAGTGGTAGAGCCCGCTTTAACATCGTCGCACGAATCGGCCCGGCTCGCCCGGTGAAATACCACGACCACTCAGAAGACAGGCGTGAAGTGGAAGCAATTCCGGGTTTCGTCTGATGAGTGTGCGTCCCGGAGGTCTAATTTAGTCCTCTTTCCCTTCCCACCCTTTTTCTTATAAGGAAAGGATGGGAACTTTCCGGATGAGAGGATGCATGGAAAGGGAAGATATTTTCTTTCTGTGCATCCTCTCCTCCGTCGATTAAAGGTAGGCGACGCATATGCAATTGCTTATATCTATGGGCAACGGTCACTTCGCTATTTCAGCGATTTCAGGTGGCCGATATAAAAAAAAATACATTTTTTTATACAGGGATATTGATCTCCAAAACCATCGATGACTCAGGAGTATTTTTTTGTCGCATGCATTGTATGTTTTGTTTATAACTTAACATAAATGAGAAGTCAACTGAAAACCAGCGCAGGGACGGTCTAGGCTATCTCTGCATTCGCCGAGCTAGCTCCTTTTGCTATACTTTTGTTTAATTTTTTGGTACAAAACTATGCTGTGTGTTTTCTCTTATATCTATGTAAAAATGTATTTCATTTCAATGTGTGTTTTACGTAAGAGGGGTTGTAATTTCCGACAAATTGTATGGTGATTTTATATTTACATGTAAATATAGGTATGTCCTTTCGATTGTGTTGAGTTTTTTCTATCACTGCAATATTTTTTAAATATGGAAAGAAACAACGCAAAATTTAATAACGCCTATGGTCGAATTCCCCTTTATCCCTTTGGCTCATAAAAATGATATCTCCGGAGAGGTTTTTTGTTCGGGAAAGTGACAAAATACAATAGTGTTCCAACGAACAGAAGGGATTGAATAGATTTATCGAGTTGTTCGGAACCAAGGTGCTTGTTATAACGGACATATTTTCCGCTTCGGGTAACATCGCGGAGATTTCCAAAGAAAGATTGTTAGTTGAACGTTGGGGACATTGTATGGAAAATCCATGTAGAATTTACGGCAAAAGTTTTTTTTAAAACTAATAAACTACTGCTTGAACACAAACTTAATGGTAAGTGGGAATGTGGTCGAAAGATGTTACGTAATAGCTTAGTAAATATTAATATTTCTCACAGAATATATTACTAATATTAAAAATGCGAATGTTTGGATGGATGTTTGTTTGAAGGTATTTCCAGAACAGCTTTCGGGTTTCGATAAAATTTGGCAGATATGTAGAACATAGTCTGGAAGAGCACATAGGCATTAAGTTTTTTTTAATTCTGCGCGGACGGAGTCGCGGGCCGCAGCTAGTTTTATATAAGGGGAAAATGAATTACATTTTTAATCACATTTTAAGAGTAAAATATTATTCCACGTTATATTGATTAATAGTTTAATAATACACCATTTTTACTCTTGTACTAGCTGTCGCCCGCGACTCCGTCCGCGCGGGATTAAAAATAGATGTTGGCCGATTCTCAGACCTATTCAATATGCTCACAAAATTTCATGAGAATCGGTCAAGCCGTTTCGGAGGAGTATGGGAACGAAAACTGTGACACGAGAATTTTATATATAAGACATATTGTTGTCTCTGTTTTCTTAAAGAAAATGAAAGCGATGACGATATTCATAAACATAACTGGAGTTAAATTGTACAAGGAAATAAACAAATGATATGCAGCAAGACACTAGAATATTTACACGGATCAAGTATAAACCTTAGGTGAGGAACAATATTTATTTGATGCAAACTCGACTATTCGATAGGCAAATTCAGTTACAACGCTTTGTATGCACGTCTGGTACCGCCCGGACGTCGGCTGCCTCACAATGGCCACCATTATATTGTACAAATTTAAATGTCACGCGCCCGATTCGGCTATCCCCTCGTTATGTCACGTGTTACCCAAAAACTTTTCCGGGATCAGTCCTAAATAAATTACTTCCACGAATACTGAAGGAACACTTGTTTATTTTAAAACACAAATAGCGACGTTTTAATTGTCGTGACATATTTCTAGCTGTTGATTTAAAAAAAAATTCTGCATATTTATAACTGGCTGTCACCCGCGACTCCATGAGCGCGGAATTAAAAAAAATAACTTTCTTAGTAGCCTATGTGTTCTTCCGAGCTATGTTCAACATCTATGCCAAATTTAATCGATATCCATGCAACCGTTCTGGAGATACAATCAAACAAACATCCATCCATCCAAACATTCGCATTTATAATATTAGTAAGATATAGTAAAATAAAACGAAATTGTTGGTTTTAATTAACACAAAATAACTAACTAATTAATTACAAACAAATATAGAAAGATATAGGTCGGAAAACTGAATTCTATTTTCAAAAAATAAGGAATTTCTTAAAGAAAATAAAAAGAAATTTTTTAAATTGATTCTGTTGACAAAGAAGAATACTTTCATTTCTTTTGACTTAGTAGAGCTATCTCGACACATTTGTACAGAGTAAAAATGAAACATGTGTGTACACGTACGTACGTACACGATACGTGTACATGTGTGTACACGTATCTTGGAATAAAGACACTATCTAAGATGATACTGGAATTTTAGCTGTCATGTAAGATTGTGTGTTCATTATTCACCTGGGGGACTAGACAAAATGCATTCGCTCCGAAACGATTCCATAACTTCAAAAATGTACAGAACTGACAATAACTTTCGATAAGTCGTGTGTTTTTCGCTCGTTAGTTCCATACATTTTTGTTGTTCGTTATGGAATCTTTTCGAAGCGAATGCACTTATTTTAACCCAACCGGTAGTCACTCACGACACAAAAACATCGAAAAAGTCATATTTAAACTCTCGTACACATCTTTTCGTTTTTCACAAAATTAAGTCATATCTTATTAGGTTCATAAACTCTTAAAATCTTTATATATATATATTCTTCTGTGAGTGTGTATGTCACTGAACTTCTCTCAAACGATTGGACCGATTTTGATGAAATTTTTTGTGTGTGTTCAAGAGTATCTGGGAATGATTTAGATTCACAATTTTGTCCGCTGGACAATGTCTTTTTAATTAATTTTTAATTTATTATTAGTTGTTGATTTTGGAATGTTTTACATTGGATCCGACAGACGACGCTACCATCGCAGTGTCAAATTTTAAATAGTATTCGAATTTTTATATTAAAGACGTGTAGACAGGACAACGTCTATCGGGTCCGCTAGTAAATATATAATGAAAGACAAAACATTTTTTATACTGTTTATTTGTATAAGTCAATTAATTCTTGAATTGTTCGAGTACAAAAAACGTAATTAAAATAACTAACAAACATATCCATTAATGTAGAATTCATCAAATTAAATAAATAACAGTAATTAGTAAAAATCTTAAAATTATATTCAATATTACGGTAATACTAGTTATTTTGTTACAAATCGACACAAACTATGCAAATTATGATGTCATTGTCTAAGCGTCGGTGGCTCAGTGGTCAAGCACTTGACTTGCAATCTGCAGGTCCTGGGTTCGAATCCCGTCATGTACCAATGTGTCTTTCGATTTCCGATTTACATATGTACATTTATCCAACGTTCTTACGGTAAAGGAAAACAACGTGACGCAACCTGCACATATCTAAGAAGACATTCAAAGATGTGTGTGAAGTCAACCAACCCGCACTTGGCCAGCGTGGTTGAGTATTACCTAATCACCCTTAGGGTAGGCTCCGAGCCCCTCGGTGAGGACGTATAGTGAGCTTATGGTGACAAAGTAAATTATTAACTAAGTTACTTATGATTTTTCAATAATATCCAAAACTTCTCACTTTACTTATGCCAACATATTTTATTAAATAATACATGAAAATATTATAATAGCAGTTTTAGATATTATTGCTTGGAATCCTTTAGCGCGAACGACGTGCTTTCGTTACAAAATTCGGTGTCAGAATGATTAGTGAGGGGACATAAACGTCGACATTTCAGTAAGGCTAGTGTTGCGCCAGTACACCGGAACAGTGTCGGATTTTCTTCCCAACAGTAGAAAACAATTAAAAATATCGCCCGTTCTTTATTATAGAATTACAAATCTTTACCGATTCCAAAAGCATATTTAAGTAGACAGAAAACATTTCTAGAATTATATGAAATACTAAGTAATACTAACGGATCTAAAAATAGAGTTTTAAAAGTGCATAAAGATAAAAACTATTTCTTAGTAAACCTAAACCTCTTTAACCCTTAATTCGACGAAATTTTTTATAGCAAAAAAAAATGATTTTTTTAGTAAAGTCTTACTTACGTAATTTTCTCTAAAATAGTTCAGTAGATATTTTATTAGTTTCGTTCGACACACTGGACACCATCGAATTAAGGGTTACATAGAAATGCGTTAAAGTAAATCATCTACCAACTTCATTGTGGTCTAAGCTCTCATTTTATTTCGAGATTCAGATTAAATTAATATGAACAATAATATTTCTTATGGCCTCAAAAGATAACTACACAATATTATTAAGTATTTTCACCTATTGTGTAAATCTAAAACTAATTAATATAAAATATTTAACTGTAAACTTAAGTACATTAATTAAAATTTAATAATAGAAAACTCAAACTGAATTATATTAAAGCTAATTAAATACGACACTCAAAAGTATAATATAATATTTCGTACTGCAAAATTAAATGTGACATAACAAGGAATACAATATAATATTTTATATCGCGACTACTTCAAAGAGCTGTGAATTCAGTTGAAAAGGATGACAAAGAAGTTTTTAAATTCCTTTCCATTGTACGACTAGTTGCATTATTTTCTGAAAAAGATAAAGTTGAACAACTGGGTGTTCTAAATTTCTTACTGGTATTATCATTTGATGATTCGAAAAAACATGGTCTACAATGAGACACGTTTCTTTCGTTACATAAAAAATCTGAATTCCCTTCACTTTTATCAGTTAATTGCACTGATATAAATATATTAGCGAAAGAACTTGGTAAAGTAAACTCTATCGGCGGTGAAGGAAATTGCCCAGAAGTTTCTAAAGTAATTTGAACAGTATCCAAACAACGCTGAGTGTCCGTACTATCGATAGACGTTGACCTGTCTAACATTTCAAAGCCATAAGATGAACTTAAATCAACACTTTGTCTACCACAACTGGCTGCTAAAGAAGAATCGAGTAATTTCTTTTCTTGGTCTGTAAAACTTTTACTTGGACTCAAACTTCGGCGTCTCGTTTTCCAACAAATACAAGTAGCTATAAAACCTATTAGAGTCATACTTAACATTGAAACAATAAATAAAATTAATTTAGGAAATTCTGGAGCAGAACGTGCGGTTGCAGTTCGTGGTGTTGATAAAAATAAAGTGAAATTAGCACTTGCCTCACCGACAAAACTATTTGCATGACATATCCATTCTCCTGAAAACTTATCCGTTATATTAGAAATACTTATATTCATCCATTGGGAACTTTTATTTATCATATCAGTATTGAATTCATTGTCTATTACGTCATATTTGTAAACTTTGATTTCAATTTCGTCTGTTGTTAAGTTTTGAATTTCCTTCTTACCCAAATACCAGGATACATTTGGCTTTGGATCTCCAGAAGCAAAGCATCCGAATGATATATCAGCTCCAACTTCTGCTCTTAAGACGGTGGGATTAGAAGTAGCTTGCGGAGGGCAAACAAATTCGTTTTCTTTAATATATTGCCATGATATGTTAGCAAAATTCTTTGGTCCAGCACATAATACTTCTTCATTTCCCAGATTAGCGTTGAGAAACCATTCATGGAAATTCCTTAATCTGCAATCACAGTACCAGGGATTGTCTGACAATGTTAAAGTTTTCAAAAATGGCAAGTTAAAGGTATTCGGGTGTACATATGATAGTAAATTCTGATGTGCATGAATCGTTTCGAGTACTCTAAGATTTGAAAATGCAAGGGGATGAATTTTATGTAGTTGGCATTTAGATATTTCTAATTTCTTCAAATGTCGTAGAATCGGAAATTGTTCAGAATAGAATTCTTTAAGTGGATTATCGTGAAGTATTAAATGTCTCAAGCGATCAATTCCATCGAATATTTCTGGTGACAAATGATGAAGTTCATTATGAGAGAGGTCCAATTCTATTAAAATTATTAATTCTCTAAACGCGTTGTTATGAATTCTTCTTAATTTAGTATCACTTAAATTCAATCGTTGTAGATTTAGCAAATCTATTCCAGTAAATGTGTCCCTGTTTAGTTCTCTCAGTGCATTGTCGTGTAAGTCCAAAACTTGTATATCTGGGGACAGTCTTGGTATATTTGTAAGCCCTGCTGAAGAACAGGTGGCAGTCTTCTTTCCCGATGACCATTTGCAGTGACATTTTTCAATGTGACCACAATTAAGCCAATCACATTCTGATTGATTCAGAAATATTACGATTAACCAAAGCGGTTTGTAAAGATCTTGAATTTTCATTTCATATCAGCTTCAAGATTATTTATCTGAAACAAAAAAATATTACAAAAAACTATTACAGTGAACATAATATTTTTTTAAAAAACGAAAAATTGTAAAATACCAAGATTTGGTTTACGAAGTTACCGCCATGTGGCGTATGAAATCGACTACCATTATTCCGATAGTCGTATCGGTGAATGGACTGATAGCAAAGAGCTTGGACCAACATCTCAAGAAGCTCTCGCTAAACAGTTGGATTAAGGGCCCGATACAAAAGGCAGTTATCCTAGAAACCGCACGCATCGTGAGAAGGTTCCTTTCTGCAGCCCTGACCACTGGTTGTTTCAGTCATGGGATTCCGCAGCCGGTGGTGTTCTATTTTTAATATAATATGTTTTGTATATTTTTTGGATATGAAATGTACTATATTAAAAATATGATAAAGAAATGAATATTTAATTTTAAACTCATGCCTTAAAATAAATTTTGGATATCTCCATAATGTGATTGAAACATAACAGTTTTCAAATAAAATGAATTCGTGAATTTCTTGTACTATATCGTTGTAAGAAATAATAGGAACAGTAAGGATTAATTAGGTTATAAACATACCAGAAGAATTCTAGAAAAATAGATTCCTATTAACACAAAACTACTTTGCTTGGTGAATTACTTTTATAGATTGTGGGACATAACTTTATCGGTGCAAAATTTCACTTCTGCAAACGAGGTTGTCAACATCGTAAAGACTCTTGGCCTATATTTTGGTCATTAACATTAAGGGGCCATCTGGCTCCTACACTATCTTACAAAGTAAAATATTCGAAGAGTTTCTATTCATAATCTGCTAGATTACGTAGTTTAATATTTTGATAATTATACGACTAAATTATGTGTACATTTTTGTTACCAAAGTATTTTATGTAACGAAATATCCCATAATGATATTATAAAGCAGAAGTTTGTTTGTTTAAATGCGCTTATCTCAGGAACTACTAATCCGATTTGAAAAATTTCTTTTTTTTGTTGGATAGTCCATTTATTGGGGAAAGCTTTAGTTGTATAACACGCTGCGACCAATACTTTTTAGTTAATTCCGCGCGGACGGAGTCGCAAGCGACAGCTAGTCTTAAATATGGTATTTAAGACATCAAATATATTTTTGAAATTGAAATCTTACGAATATTATAAATACGAAAGTGTACATGATGGATGTTTATGTGAAGGTATCTCCAGAACGGCTCAACAAATCTCGATGTAATTTGGCACAGATGTAGAACATAGTCTGCAAAAATACATAGGCTAATTTTGCGCGGACGGAGTTACGGGCGTAAGCTAGTTAAATCATACGAAACAGCCATTGATTTTAACTTAATAATATATTTGAACTCATTTTGGAAATAACATCAAAAGCTACATAAAAGGTAAAGTGAATTAACTACAAACTAAAGATACAAAAGAATTTAAAAAATAATTTCTGGAGCACTAGTAATTATAACAAAACAAGAATGCTATTGAATCTATTTAACCATTCTTTGTGTATGCCTTGGATCTCAATAAGCTTGATATATGCGTTGACAAACACAGATCCATGATTCCATAACTCTATTGTGGTAGTCACATAATGCGTCATAAAGGTCAGCCCGCACTGGTTTACGACATGACCGGGACAACAGACGTTCTCGTACAATATGAGACATATTAATGGCTTTCAATTATTCAACGATATGAATGAATTAAATTATTGTACATCATTGACTTAAATACGAATCAAAATAAAGAAATATATATTTTCGGTTCTGATGTTAAGACCAAATGTCAGAATTTATATGCCTTAAGAAGATAACCAGATAAGTCGGGTAGATCCCGCTTTAACATCTTCGCACGAATTGGCCAGGTTCGCCCGGTGAAATACCACGACCACACGGAAGACAGGCGTGAAGTGGAAGAAATTCCGCGTTTCGTCTGATGAGTGTGCCGTCCCGGAGGCCTAATTTAGTCCTCATTCCCTTCCCACCCTTTTCCTTTAAGGAAAGGATGGGAAGTGGAGGTGGACTTTCCGGATGGGTGGATGCATAGAAGGGGAAAATATTTTCTTTCTGTGCATCCTCTCCTCCGTCGATTAAAGATAGACAACGCATATGCAATTGCGTATGTCTATGGGCAACGGTCACTTCGCTATTTCAGCGATATCAGTTGGCCGCTCTCTCGTTTGCCGCCTTCTGATATAAAAAAAAATTGTGATATTTTAGTTTTTAAGTCAACAACTTCAATTGCCAATACTGTTTGTTACTGATCTTGTCTGTACTTGTTAAAAAAAACTGGGAACTTTTTGTGAATGATGACGTACACACAAACCTATTAATAAAATCTGTTAAAATACCTAGTACACATTTCTTCAAGTTCACTGAGCTGACGGCCAACCTCCATTAAATGGAGAGGCACCTTGAGAGAGAGAGAGAGACACATTTCTTCCAAAATTGTTTTAATATTTACTAATTCCACAATATCTTCAAACTTGTCACAAAGTAAGATATAATTCCCAAAGCACAAAGCAAGCGGTTAGGAATGGCCGTACATTTATCTTCGTCTATTGGCCGGCGTGGGCGACTTGCCTAGCCTGGGGCTTACGGCCAACCGTCTCCGGAATTATAAAGGACACCCCGATAGTTTGTAATATAACGTCTCCGAGCTCACAGGGAGTATTATAAAAAGATTACGACAATTGTTTTTTTTTTTTATTGACGTCGATTTTTCTGAACGTTCAGATTAAAGAATCTATTTTGTTTTAACGTTATTCGTTTGTTTTGTTTTAATTAAGTGAAAGGCAATATCTAGTCTTACTAATATTACAAATGCGAATGTTTAGACGGATGGATTGTTTGGAGGTATCTCCACAACGGCTGAACAAATCTCGATCAAATTTGGTATAGTTGCAGAACATAGACTGGAAAAACACACAGGCTAGGCAGTTTTTTTTTAATTCCGCGCGAACGGAGTCTCACGCGACAGCTATAAGGAACCAATTCTTAGCTGACCAATCACACGTGACAGCTATAAGGAACCAATAATTAGCTGACCAATTTAAAGCAAAAGAAATGTTACTAAAACATTTTTGATAAAATAAAATAGATCGAGTTCGATTGTCATCAGAATTTCTTTTTCATTAAAAGGAATAGTAAAATATTGATGGCACTCGATGTCAGCAGTTTCGGGATTTGGCTTAAAAGCTTAAACAGAATTCGTTTTAGCATTTACGTTACCCTGCTTTCTGAAACTCAGATTTTAACTTTTTAATGGAGTTTGTAGTTGATTCCCTATAATACTGTATTTTATGAGTATTCGCTTTTAACAGAAGCAATCTTCCAGCTTCTATTGTAAGGATTTTCCTCTATTGAAGCGTCAATGGCCTAATAAAAAGAACAAACGCGGTCGTGGGTTTGATTTCTCGCATTCGACTATTTTTGTAATTTTCACGAAGGAAAAACACGAGCGGTGATTTGGGAAAATTTGGAAAAGAATGAAAATTTAAAAATATAATAAATATAAAGGCGACAAGAAACAATTAGCACACACAAGAATTCATTTATATTTAAAACTAAAACATTTTAGAATAACAAAAAAGAATAAAAAACATTTAACGTTCTAAATTTAAAAATACAAAATTATGAATAAAAAAAGCCTCTAAAAAGGTCCGTTTGTATATATATTCATAGAAGATAATCAAGTTTAAGGGGTAATTCCATTAAAACATTCGCAAAGAAACATTTATAATAGTTTGCATTCAACAATAGTGCATCCTCGGAACACAAGAGGACGTTGGAACTGCACTTTTCATGGCCAATTAACAAGCTAAGTATGGAAGTTTAGCTTAGCTTGGACAACTTAATAGTCTCACTTGCACCATTGACTTTAACTTTGGAGTATTTAATCTTCTTTACCAGTTAACTTAGTTACGACAATGCTAATGGGTGTAGAACTTCGTATCTTACAAGATAGTAAGTGATGATATATACAATTATAATTGTGTGTATAATGTCAGTGATATATAGATTTGTTTGTTTAATTGTGATAGCAATTGCTCGCGGCTTCATCTGCGCGGAATTAAAAAAAATCTAGTAGAAAATTCAGCCTATGTTACCCTAGTATAGTGTAAGTTTCCAACACTGAAAGAATTTCTCAAATCGACTCAGTAGTTTCGGAGCCAACATTCCATGCAAACAAACAAACAATCTAATCTTTCCTCTTTATCATTTCATGAATTAAATAAGATTACTACAGCAGTTTGTCCAAAAATTTTGTTGATTAAACATAGCTAGAAGCAATTACCGACTACTATATTAAAGACTAGCTATCGCCCGCGATTCTATCAGCACGGAATTAAAAAAAAACTTAATAAAAAAAAACAGATGTGTTCCTTCAGGCTATGTTCTATATGTCTTTTAGCGAGGTTCATGCCACCGTTCTGGAGATACTTTGTAATAAACATCCATCCATCCGTCCATAAATAGATTCAAACAGTCGCATTTATAATATTAGTAAGATACTAGCGGACCCGACAGACGTTGTCCTGTCTACACGTCTTTAATTTGAATAAATTAATATGAAGTTAATATTTGATCAAAATTGTGAGTCTAAGCCATTCCCAGATCCCCTTGAACACACACAAAAAATTCATCAAAATCGGTCCAGTCGTTTGAGAGAAGTTCAGTGACATACACACTCACAGAAGAATTATATATATAAAAGAAAAAAATTAGTAAAATCAAATTTATATAATAGTTCATGTAAATACATATCTTATGAGTTATATTTATAATAAATAGATTTGTACAGTATTTTAGAGTTAATTACATAAAAACAACAATTATTTTACCCGATGTTAATTATGAATCAATTATAAAGTTGTTCAGGTGTATAATAAAGACATGTTATAAATTGAACAACAAAATTAACAACTCGCATTTGTGGAGTTACAGCACTAGTGATATATTGTAATTGCAACGATAGCAGTCTGTAAATTAATCATTCACTCGCTCACTCACTCACTCGTTCACTCGCTCACTCCGTCGTTCACTCACTCACACTATTAACTAGGAGTACATGTCTTCTTATTAATTAAATTAATAAATTTAGAGGAAGGAAAAACACGAGCGACGATTTGGGGAAATTTGGAAAAGAATGAAAATTAAAAAATGTAATAATTAAATAAAGAAGCGAAAAGAAACAATTAGCACACACAAGAATTAATTTATATTTAAAACTAAAACATTTTAGAATAATAAAAAGAATAAAAAACATAAAACGTTCTAAATTTAAAAATAGAAAATTATGAATAAAAAACCCTCTAAAAAGGTCTGTTGGTATCGGCAACAATCTTTTAATACCTATGTTCATATAATTATTTAATCTTACTTTTTACTAATATTATAAATGCGAATGTTTAGATGGATGAATGTTTCGAAGGTATCTCCAGAACGGCTGGATTGTTCTCGCTGAAATTTGGCACAGATGTGGAACATAGTTCGGAACAACACATAGGCTACTAATTAAGTTTTTTTTTTAAATCTGCGCGGACAGAATTGCGGGCTACAGCTAGTAATTCATAAATGTTACTTAAGCTATTTTTATTATTTCTTAGTTCACCAATCTTCGCATTTTATGGACACTTAAAAATACTGAATTCATCGTTTTCACCTTTGACGTAATCTTTAGTCGTCACTTCGTCAATAGCAGTCAGCCTTTGAAGTTACACACGAATACATCTTCTAGTATATTCCAGTTTAAGAGTCTTTGATGCGACTACATAATCAATTTTATCAATCCGCTAATGAGATACTTGGCCTACTAAAATCTGTACTTTTTTTATTCATAAAACATTCTTTAAAAAAAACCTAGCTGAATTTAACACGCTTTATAAAGTGTAAAAAAAGAAAGAAAAACATGCTTTATAATTGCAATGTCAATATAAATGTAACTTACAAAAAACAAATACAGATAAGTAACGGGAAAGTCATTTGTTTTTTTTTCATTAAATAATTGTTTCAAACCAATAAATTCTAGTCATATTTTAGAATGCCATTATCTTCAATATAGAGCTTTTCTCAATTTCTATATTATTTTCTACCGTTTTATTTCACGAGATGAAAAAAAAATGTTAAATATAATTGTTTTATTTTTATTTAGTATATAGTATCACTACATAATTTCATTGTTAATTTCTCTAAATAAGCATAAAATAATATTGAGGTATGTATATACTTTCTTTATTATAGTAAAATTTTTAATTAATAAAGATTAAAAAAAGATAAACAAAATCAACTTACTTTGAAAGAATAAAAATCCTACTCCACAATTTCACCGCAACCACAAATCGCTTCAACGCAGTCGCGTGATAAATCCGTTTTATGTCGGATTTATCGTCGGACCGATCGCTCGACCGATCGTAGCCGAGCGGCGGCCGGCGCGTGTTCTCGCGGCCCGCTCCGCCGTCATTCTGATCTCCTGGTACCGCGTAGTGACCCCAAATGTAAGGACTTTGCAGGATTAATTATTTGCAAACGCTGCAATTAATAAATCCTGCAAAAAATAAACAAGAACATGAAAACTTAACAACATAATATTATTAGGTTCTCTACATATAGCCAAAATAATATTTTTAAAAAAGATAAAACTACTTCATATATAGACTTTGGTTTTAAGGTAGTTTGTTTGTTTATTTTAAGAAAAATATATTTTTTTTGATAAAAGCATCTTATCAAATTCATTATTTATCACTAACTCTCTTACTAATATTATAAATGGGAAAGTTTAGATGGATGTTTGTTTGAAGGTATCTCCGGAACGTCTGAACGGTTTTCGATGAAATTAAGCACACATGCATAACAAAGTCTGGAACACATAGGCTATTTATTAAGTTTCTTTTTCACGCGGAAGAAATCGCGGGCGGCAGCTAGTTTTTTATATACGTTAAGGTATAACCTGTCCTAATTTTAATTAAAATCCTTTTAAAAATTCTTTACCAACTTTTTCAACGATGGTTAACCTACTCCATATAAAAGTACAAAAAGCACCTTTACGGGAACAATTGCAACAAACTTTCAGGGAACCTATTTGATGTTCTTTTGTTAATTGACGTTGTTACCATTATTGCTTTTGTTGTGCTTTGTTATTTATTTAATGTCAGGATGTAGATACACGTCGACCTAGATTTACTTATGAACTAGCTGTAGCCCGCGACTCTATACGCGCGGAATTAAAAGCAAACTTAATTAGTAGTCTATGCGTTCTTCCAGACTATGTTCTACATAAATACCAAATTTCAGCGAGATCCATGTAGGCTTTCTAGAAACCAATTTCAGCCCTTGAAACAAACATCCATACATTCTTATTTGTAATATTATTAAGATATTTGAATATTTTTTAGTAGGAGTATTTTTGCGGGTGGGTGTAATCAGTGCCCTAAGAGACTGTCCCGTTTTTAAGAACCCAGATTCTACGGATAGTTGTAAAATTAAACGAGCTTTATTGTTATTTAGTTATCACCTTTTTGTTTAACATTTAAGGGATTGCTTCGATTTCAGTCTGTCATCATCATTATCATCAGCTCACTATACGTCCCCACCGAGGGGCTCGGAGCCTACCCTGAGTTAAGGGTGATTAGGCCATAGTCAACCACGGTGGCCAACTGCGGGTTGGTTGACTTCACACATATCTTTGAATTTCTTACCAGGTATGTGCAGGTTGCATCACGATGTTTTCCTTCACCGTAAGAACGTCGGATAAATATACATATGTAAATCGGAAATCGAAAAACACATTGGTACATGGCGGGATTCGAACCCATGACCTGCAGATTGCAAGTCAAGTGCTTGACCCCTGTTGGTGCTTGGCTTGACCCCTGAGTGAGTCTGTGGTGAGATAAAAATTTTGAGATTTATTATAGTAAAGACATCATATAGATAGAAATGATTTCACCACAGTATCCGTTAGTTAAAGCGTTCCGTTTATTATGTAAATGTTACGCATCGCATATATCTAACATTAAACCTCAAATATCCAACGCGAACAATGGCAGCATATAATAAATAATTAAAGGGATTGTGATGTCATTTTCATGGCTTTATTCTGCCATATAAAGATTCATTCTAAACATGAGTTTCCGTTATTGAAATATTAATCGTCGCCCGCGACATCGTCCGCTTGAAATAAAAAAAAAAATATTAGTAGCCTATGTGTTCTTCCAGAAACTGCTCTATATGTATCCCAAATTTCAGCGAGACCCGTAGCCGTTATGGAGATAATATTAAAGATATAGTAGTAAAGAAGTTAATTCAAGCATTAAAAGTAACTAATTGATCCATCCATCCATTTCAACATTCGTATTTATAATATGAGCAAGATAGTAAGTGTGTAAAACATATAACGTCTGTATTTTTCCAAGAGAGATAGAGAGATGACAATTAATTGCGCCACTAAAAACATATTAAACTATTATAGCTGTCGGCTGCGACTCTGTCCGCGTGAAATTAAAAAAAAACTTAATTAGTACCCTATGTGTTCTTCCAAACTGTGTATCTCAGCGAGATCCATGCAGCCGTTCTGGAGATACCTTTAAACAAACATCCATCTATCTAAACTTTCGTATTTATAATATTAGTAAGTCCGAAGATAAGTACTGACTCTGTGTAGTCTGACTTAAGTCAATTAATTTCAAAGTAAAAGATTGAAATTCACCTTTCAAATTAAATTAACAGTATTACATACAAAATATGAACTTTTAATTAAAGGCCTGTCTTGAATCTCCATAAACAAAGACGAGTAATTTATTCCCGTACAAAGTTCTACGAAACACGAAGCAAGACAGGTGTTAACTTGTCAACGTAAACTCGTCACCTCTTTCATGTTCCAGTTAGCCCTAAATTTTATGTTTACGTATCGCCTTTGTGAAACTCCCTTTTATGATCTGTTACTTAAAGTGTATTTTGAACGTGTTTAAGTTCCGTGATACAGATATTTAGAGCATCGGTGGCTCAGGGGTTAAGCACTTGACTTGCGATCTGTAGATCCTGGGTTCGAATCCCGCAATGAACCAATGTGTTTTTTGATTTCCGATTTACATATGTACATTTATGCGACGTTATTGCGGTATAGGCAAACATCGTGATGCAATCTGCACATATCTGGGTAGAAATTTAAAGATATGTATGAAGTCAACCAACCCGCACTTGGCCTGCGTGGTTGACTATGGCTAATTATCGTTAACTTAGAGTAGGCTCCGAGCCCCTCGGTGGGGAGGTATAGTGAACTGATGATGATGATACAGAGATTCGTGAGCCAATAAGTCTATAGTATTGTGTCTAGCTATATTTATCTACGGAGCAATTGATTATTAATTATTTTCTTGTTAGTCCCTTCGTAAACGAGGCAATTTCAATCGTCGACAAAAGCGTCAGTAACCCAATAGTTAGGTGTTCGAATCCCGCTATTCAACTATTGTCGTAAACCATAACCTAGCACAAGCTTAGAGCTTAGTTAGAATGGTACAAGAAATATTAGTAAATTAACAAAAAAACTGCTAATATTTCTAAAAAAAGAAAAAAAATTATGTTTGTGTCGCGAGAATCGTGTTGCGCGCGCGACTGCAGCGTTGAATCGTCGACGCGGGTCGTTTATTCGGTCAGTACAGACGACGACCTAATGTTTCCGCTTGTATTTAGTAGCTTTTAAAATAAACTTTTTTGTGTTCTGCACTGTACTATTGTCTCATATACTAAATGAAATAATTAGTATATTTTATAGTAAATACTTAAAGCAAGTAGGTTAATTCATAAAGACACTTATAATTAAATAAATTAAATTGTATTTAGTTATCTACGTTGTGAAAAGCTTACTTATACAAAAGAAAAAATTTGTAAGCGTACGTTGTCTGCAGTCTGTGAATTAAATTTATTCTGGTCACAAAACAGACGTTTCGATGCGAACAATATAACAATAAGTTGTCTTGAAAATGAAATAAGTAATAATGTAACATTATATTCTACGATTTTAAAAATAATGGCAATGTAATAATTAAATTAATTAATTTAAAAAAATAATTCAATTAATTAATTTAAAAAAAATAATTCAATTAATTAATAAAAAAAATAATTCAATTAATTAATTTAAAAAAAATAATTCAATTAATTAATTTGCTCTCGAATCAAAAATTAAAAAAAAATTAACGCTTCTCTAAAAATTCTTACCAAAATATAGATTAATTTAAATTCTTATCTGTTGATTGATTTGTCGTGGATTTCTGAGACCAAAATCTCAGATTGAAAAATATTATTATCTCTGTATTATTATAATAATGACAGTGATGACGATATGTTTTATAAAGAGATTTGTTCTCATAAACCAATCCACCATTACCCTTAACCATTAGGCTATTGAAAGCGTCAATAGCCTAATGGTTAAGGGTACGGATTTCCGACCACCAGGTCGTGGGTTCGAATCCCGCCATTCGACTATTGTCGTAAACCATATCCTAGCACAAGCCTAGTGCTTAGTTGGAATGGTTAAAGAAATATTAGTAAATTTACAAAAAAATCTGCTAATATTTTATAAAAAAAAAAAAATTGTACGTTAAACAAAGTTGATGAAATAAAATTGTTGATTGGTTCGTAATCTATTTCATCTCGAATCTCAGATGAATCAACAAAAAGGAATCTAAATCGAAGAAATAAGAAACAAAAGCGAGGCGATGATGTTTTAATTTAAAAGAAAAATACAAAACAGTACTCAGTAAATCTTTTCGTAGCGAATCAAGATTTTCCTCCAAACTTATGTCGTTAAGAAATTTAATTAAGCGAAGAGGCTTTATCGAGAAATTTCAGGCATTATAATTGTAAGGGAAACTGTTTTAAAGTGAAACAAAAACAGCTATAAATAAACAAAAAACCATTAATCTAAAGAAATCTTTTCCTCTTCCACATTCAGTCTTCAACACTATGTGGGGTAAATTAAACATTTTCAAGCGTGTAATATGATAAACACAATCATTCCCAAAGTTTTTTCTCCTAAGAGAATCTTCAAGCCTATCAGCTAAAGAGTTCTTATAAACAGCAAACGACCACTTAATCTACAAAATTGACATTTTAATTCTTTCCAAATAACTTTATTCCTAATTTAATAAAATGGAAAAAATGTCGAAAACTATATCTTTTACCTTAAAATTTCCTAATACTGTACCGAAGTTTATAAAGGGCTTCTTTCGTCGCTAAACCCAGTCATACCTTGTAGTCGATTGATTTCTTGAAAGTCGCTGTGACTTTCAAGAAATTCCTGTTAGCTATTTAGGGAGCGTCGGTGGCTCAGGGGCTCTTGACTAGTAATCTGCAGGTACCTTTATCACATATGTATATTTTTCCGACGTTCTTACGGTAAAGGAAAATATCATGATGCAACCTGCACAAAGCACTTTGAACTTTAAAGAAGTTCAAAGATATGTGTGAAGTCAACCAAGTCGCGCTGAGACAGCGTGGTTGACTATGGCCTAGTGGCTCCGAGAACCTCAGTGGGGATACTTCCGTATAGTGCGTTTATGCTGGTGATGATTTAGTCGCTATTCTTATGTTGACTGACTCAACGTTGTGTATACGGAGTGTGAAAACGCCATACTCGTGACGCATGCATGAGTTTCAAAGATTTATATCGCCTTGTGTAAGTAGGGCCTAATAAATACAAGCAGGTGCAAATTTACAGACAGATTTTTCAACATGAATTTATTTATTTAGCCTTCGCTCTAATTACTAGCGCGGTCACTAGCAACTGTCTGTCCGGTGCTTATATTTACAAGTATATTTTTAAAATTTATTTGTGTTAAAAATGATGTTTCTAGAAAGCTTCGCGAAATGTTTTTCTAGCAATTTAAAGGTGGATTTCATTTCTTTTTTGTTGATATAAATGTGATTTGTTTTAATAAATTATGGAACTAATTTTAATTTGGGTTTCATTATAAAAATAATTAATTAAATATACAACGAATTAAGCTTAAGACTGATAAATATCTTCTTGCTTGCCTGATATTTACTGTTAAATATATTATAATAAAAATTTTCAACAACGTTATTTTTGCATTGACTGTACCTTTGTGCGATTGAAATCGATCGATTTTACTTATTGCTTTTGCCCTGACATAATTGATACATATGTAATCACTTTAAAAACACAAATTAGGTTACCATGGAGACATGACGCATAGGAAGAGTAAATATTCTCTTTCTGTGTCTCCCCTCCTTCGACGATTAAAGGTAGGAGACGCATCTGCAATTGCGGATGTCTATGGGCAGCGGTCGCTTCGTCATTCGGAATTCAATAGTCTGCTTGTTCGTTACAATACATAAAAACAATATTATCTTTAAGTTGAATTATGTTAAGTTTTCATTTAATACCGTACTTAAGTTATTACGAAAGTAAACAATTTCCTTCGTATCTCATTACACTCTTAAGTTACCCGAACAATTTCACTTGCGGAGTAACTGTCGCTTATTCTGAAATCTTTGATAATCCAACTGTTTCCACGTCACGTTCTGTTGAGTTGACACGTTTTGTCGACTCCAATTTCTTGGTAACGTAAATGAGACGAATATGTTTAAATTGTAATAAAAGGATACGTGGATAAGACAGTTAAATGGAATTTGGACGGAAAATCAGTTGCGTTCCTTGAATACATAGATACTGTGCCCACAATATGGCCTGGAAGCATTTAATATTGGGTGACGCTATCTCGCCCTGTTGTTGCTCTTAGGACTTTTATTCTGTATTTATAAAAAAGCAGTACATTATTTCTTCTTTCTCCAGGCCATAACTACCCCAATTTATTCCACTAACGTAAGGTAGGTGCACCAGTTTTCGTCCACCATATCAATCTATGTACCTGAGTCGTCACTCCCTTTATTTTATTTAAGCTTTGTGCACAATTTAAAGTACATAGTGTAACATGACATAGAAGTACAGTGATGTACAGGTGAGCTTAACTCTAAAAGAGTTCTCTTACAGCTAACCTTGCGATACAGAGAGGATTTATTGTGGGTAATAACTGTATGTGTACACATAAACATCCCTTTTTAATCATGTTTAAAAAACCACCTCCACAGAAAATAAAAATCAAATTAAAATACAATATAAATAAAACGAAAGAGGTAACAAACATTTTTCGACTTAATATAATTGCATTATTTAACCCTCTTTGTATGTTTGTATGTCTTACATTATGAAGCTGAGACCAGTTAAAAAGCTTCCTCTAAATTTATTCATTTAATCTGTTCGCTAATTACTCCTGCGGTCGGAACATGCGCATATGCTGCCTCGGACCTTCCTTTTTTATATGTACTTAACAAAAAGTTTAAGTCAGCAAAGCTTTCCGCTTGAAAAGGATAAAAACAAACCGAATGTTTTTTATCTTGTATGTTTTATACCAAACATATGTCTAAAAGAAATATCTGAAATAATAATATCTATTTGACAGATTGAATTATAAAGACAAATGTAAAGTAAGAAAGTAACTAGATAGAAAAAAAACACTATGTATATTATATTAGCCACGTGTTGCTGGCACAATATTATATTAGCAATGTTAATGGCACAATGCTGAGTAGGCCTCCCAAAGATCGCCATTGTAGTGTATGCATAAAAGTAATGTTATTTGAGTCGAACGTACACGTCATAAGTCCATGCCGGAGAGAGGTGGCGTCAATCGATGTGACCTTTGGACCGGCAGCACGTGTCGGAACGTGAACGTGCAAAATATAACGCAACGAATGCTACAGTCACGATAATCCGTACTGGATACTTCCGCACCTTTATGAGATCATCGGTCCATCTAGCGGGTGACCGCCATTCTAGGACTATACGGCCGTAGCCGACCTATTGCCATTAAACGTTAGCAGTTCTTAAAAATAAAATAAAATATAAATAAAATGTTTGCATTACTACTCTCGAAGATTACATATGCATAGAAAAAGTAATTTTACCATTATTTATAAAAAAATTACTTATAAGAAAAAAAAAGTGTTTGAAGAGAAAAATCAAAATGTTTTTCAAGTTAAGAAAAATTTATATGAAAAAATTCTTCGTTCATTTCGTGACAAAACTTTTTGCGGCATTTGACAACGACGTTCAAAGTAAAACAAGCGTACTTACACGACGGAAACTTTGCTGAAAACCTTAAATACCTTAAATAATCTTTTAATTATTTTTTTTAATATTCTCTATATAAAAAAAATTACATATTAGTGTATTACTTTGATTTTGTAGGTAAGATTGGCTTTCATGCGCGACTCCATCTGCGCGGAATTAAAAAAAAATTCCTTCCAAAATTCCAAAATTCATTCCTTCCAGACTATGTTTTACATTTACGGCTAATTTCAGCGAGATCAATACAGCCGTTCCGGAGAAACCTTCTGTCAAACATAAATCAATTCATGCATCTTTAAAACCAAACATTCGCATTTATAATTAAATAGTAAGATTTGTTTTATTTGTGCCAAGTATTTAAAAAAAAAATATAAATAAAACCTTTTTAAAAATCATATTAAAAAAGTAACAAATTATTTGATATACTGTTTAATTCTTTATACAACACACGGACTGTTAACGTTAATTTAGTGCAAATGAAATCCGTTCCATTACGTTATAACTTCAAATTTACAATTTATATCATCGAATATCAGATTACGAATGAATAGTAACATTTTATACCACTATTGAATTAATATTAAACACAAAAACATTTAAAAAGTGTGTACAAATTAAATTTATATATTTTTATATACCATAAGGTTGCAAATGAGCCATAGACATACGCAATTGCGTTGCCTAACTTTAATCGACGGAGGAGCGGCTGCACAGAAAGAAAATATTTTCCCTTCTAATGCATTCTCTAACCCGGAAAGTCCACTTCCACTTCCCATTCTTTCTTTATAAGAAAAAGGGTGAAAAGGCAAAGAGTACTAAATTAGGCCTCCGGGACGCACACTCATCAGACGAATTGCTTCAACTTCACGTCTGTCTTCTGTGTGGTCGTAGTATCACCAGGCGAGCCGGGATAATTCGTGTGAAGATGTTAAAACGGGCTCTACCACTGTTAAATATTTTAGTTCATCTATTTTGTTAATTGAGCTATAACTTTGTCCAATTTTAAATCGCAAAGACATCTGCAAGGAACAAAGCAGTTTGCAGATACTCTACTTACAATTAATAGGTAATAAGGGATGGAAATAAGAAAGGATATATTCTTTCAAGAACCTATTCATGATAACGTCGCTATGACATCCCGGTTAGTAATAATAGTATGTTTTTTAATATATTTTTATATTTGAAATATATTATATTGATAAATACTTTACTATAAAAAATGTTTTCATTCAATAAATCACAAACGCAAAGGTATTAAGTTTTTTATTTTTTGGAGATATTGGAATGATAAAATAGGCATAGATGACTCAAGATTCAAGTTAATATCTCTTTCTAAATGACCTTGAATTAAGTATTTTCTATATGGTATCGTATGGAAGTCAAACCATTAGATTAAATAGCAAACTAAAACTTTTGGGTGTCGACCGATTTCACAAGTTTTAGTCCCAGTATCGGTTTGTAATTTCAAAACTTTTATAATTAAGAGTCTCAATAGTTAAGCGTAAACTAAAATGTACAATATTATAATACAAAGTGAAAATCTTACTAATATCATAAATGCGAATGTTTCCATGGATGTTTGTTTGTAGGTATCTCCTGAACGGTTGAATAAATCCTGTTGAAATGTGGCATAGATGTAGAACATAGTAATAAAGTACACAGGCTACTAATTAAGTTTTTTTTTAAATTACAGACGGACGGACCGGCAAGGCATCTGCGGTTCCTCTGGACACGAGTAGCGGGAACACCTCGGTGTTCCTGCTGCTCGTTTGCCCCTTCTGTTATAAAAATAAAGACGGACGGAGTTGCGGTCGACACTTAGTGTTACATATATTATCAATATTTTTAGAGTCCCTTTCTAATCCTTTTGTAAGGTCAACGACATATTAAAACAAAAGAAAAGGTATATTGTACTCATAGCTTGTTAGATCTTAGCATATGCGAACTTTTAGTTTAGTAATGCGGGCGCTATCTAAGCTTGTATCAGGAACTTATTAGACAAGTTTCTACAAAACTTCTATTATATTTTCATAGGAAATCGTGATTGTTATGTTTATGAATTTAAATCCAGTATTTTGATTGTAATGATTCAATTCAATCAAAAAAAACTCAGAGCTTTTTTTAATTAACATTTTTTGATATTTACATACATGGATAGAAAATGTCATTGATTTCCTGGCTTACTTTTATCTGATTACAAAAAGAAGATGATTATCAAATCGTCTGATTATACGCCCTTGAAATTTTATCTTTAACCCGTCGTTTAATTGGTACCTGAGGCATAACTTTGGTTTCTGAGACCAAAATTTTTATATAAAATATATCGTCATCTCTATCATTATCTTTGATAAAACAGTATAACAAAAGGTTTTTTATTAAACGGAGTTTTTGTTCTCAGAAACTCACAGTTAAGGAGTCTTATAACGGATAGGAGACAATTTATCTATTCTTACTAATAAAAATATAACATTTATTATAGTTTCATATTATTTTGTTAAGTTTCTATAGTTGCTTTCTTCGTTTATTACGATGTATCGCCACTTTGCGGCGTCCATTATCTTAGTGCTTTTAACAGAACATTCTACATGTATGTGGAAGCAAACTGCAATATCCTTGTTCGTGGAAACCACATGTTTATAACTAACGTTTATAATACTGCACTCAGAGTACACGTAAATAAGAGTTACCCTAAATGTTCTTCTTCGTATACTTCGTCACTGAAGGTCGTGCTTGTCTTGATATGTTTTTACGGATGTGTCAACCAGCTGCTTCCACGCCGTCCTGTCTTCGGCATGTCTCAGGGCAGTCGTGATATTGAGTCTCAATATAGCCTGCACTGGATTAGAATGTAGATTTTGTATGTGGAACAAACGCTATCACCGCGTTGACTATTCTAATAGGGGTAGAGAATTCGTCTCCAGTTGTAGATCCTAACTATAATTTTTAGTTTATAAATATTTCTTATCTTTTTTGTAGGAAAATTAAGGTAAAAAAAGATAAGAAATTATTTATCGGTTTTTTGATCCTAATAAGTAACTACGTGTTCTTCCAGACTATCTTCAACGTATACGTTGGCAGCAGTAACAGCTGGCATATATGCCAGCTGTTCCGAAGATACCTTCTAACAAACATCCATCCTTCCTATGCACTTATAACATTAGTAAAATTTAGAAATATACTAAAATTTTGACTAGATACTTTAAGAAATAAATGAAAAATTAATTTGCAATAACTAAGCTATTGGTGAAATGCGGGTTGAAATATTTTCGTGTACTTAGGAAGTAATGAGAGATGTCGGTTCGTTCTCAAAAGGCGGCCAAGCGAAACGGGTCGGCTATCTTTGAGGGCAAATGTTTTGTGCGTTAGTTACGAACTCTTTGAACTTTGCCCTTCGCAAATTATGTGTTTTATATACAATAATTAACTATATAATAAATAGTAATTCGTCCAAAAATAACCAGTAATTACGATAAACTTTTTATTCTACAAAAATGGTCATAGTAAGTATATGTATAGGGTGTTTCCGTTCAAGCATAAGACGAAGCCTTTAAGGATAAGGTGAACGTACTATCTTTCAATTACATCACCACTAAACTTCAGTGGGTCTAGCATGAATATTAGTGACATTCGCTATCGTATCGTCATCGATAAAACTCGACTTAAAGTACACCAAAAATTTCATACTAATTTTGAAATAATTGTCTTTGACAATATTGATGATTGTCACAAATATCCGTGCTAGGCACCCTGATGGGACGTGTTACGTCGTCGTGTCCTACGTGTTATATCGTTTTTTAGCTTTAAATGCATTTAGCAAAACAGCTTCAAAGCAAAGCAATAAAAGCAACGATAAAGGAAAATGTGTTGTTAAAGAGACGTTTTGGGAATATCCTATCGATGGAGCACTTAATGAAATGGCCGTTTACAAATGACTGCAAATCTGTAGAATGCAGTACATTTCAAGTCGCATTGGGGCTTTAATTGTAAAAAAAAACGGTTGCATTTAAATGTTATAACAAAAAGTTTAACATGCACTGTACGTCTAACCGGCAGTTACTACTGCTAAAATATACTTCTTACTAATATTATAAATGCGAATGGATGGATGGATAGATGTTTGTTTAAAGGTATTTCCAGAACGGCTGAATGGATGTCGATGAAATTTTACATACTGGAACATACTCTGGAAGGAGACATAGGCTACTTAGTTCTCTTAAGTTCCGCGGACGGAGTCGCGGGCGTTAGCTAGTAATACATTAATGCAAAAGTTTAGATAGATGTTTAGATATCTCCGGAAAGGCTCAACGAATCATGATAAAATTAAGGACAGATGTAGAACATAGTCTGGAATAACTCATATGCTAGTTATTAACTTTTATACATCATGGATGGAGTCAGAATAGAAATTGGAAGCTTCCAACAATGAAAATATTTTTCAAATCAGTTCCGTAGTACAAACAAACAAACTGATATTTCCTCTTTATAATTTCATTGTAGATATGGTTAGTAAAAGTATTAAGGAATACTTCATTGCGCATTTTTCGGCATTGTACGGATACGGATCAACTTTGTTGTATTCACCTTTGCTCTTGAAAGTTTAATAAATTCACACAAAAGAACATTAAATAAGTTTTATACGTAACCTCAATGTAAGAAAGTTGCCATCCAATATGAGAAATTCCTTTAGTTTCGCGCGACAAAATTCTTTGGCTATGAGAAATTCATATTAAAATCGCTGAATATAGTTCAGAAGTTGGAGACAATGAATGTGAATATTGAAATTTTATATTAGAATATTACACTGGCTACAAAGATAGAGGAAGACAGAAGAAAGTATGGATGGATTGTGTGAAAGAGGATATCCGTAAGAGAGTGAATTCAGATTTGAAGGTTGTTGGAGATATATGGAGGAGTAGTACATACTATGCCGACTCGGTAGGGAAAAGAGCAAATTTATAATGATACATGTTTCATATGGGCAAAATAATCTATAGAAAAAGATTAGAAAGATTATTAAGGGAGTAGATGTCGCCCGCAACTCCGTCTGCGCGGAATTAAAAAAAAAACTTAATGAATGGCCTATGTGTTCTTCCAGACTATGTTCTATATGTATGCCAAATTTCAACGAGATCCATTCAACTGTTCTGGAGATACTTTCAAACAAACATCCATCCATCTAAACACTCGCATTTATAATATTACTAAGATATCTATTCATAGACAATGCATCAGAAACTTTTTAAATTTGGAACGTCTATGGTCAGCTGTCTCTTTATCGGATTTTGGAAATGTACTCCAAGTCTAGTGTAACTCAATTAGTGGTATAAGGCTAATTGCTTTTTTGATAATTGGTTTGATTTAATAAGCTCTTTTATGATTAATTTGACAATGGCCAATAATTCCTACCTCTCGTTGTTAAATGCGTGTTAGTTGGGACTTAACCCTTAAAAGGTCGGGTCCCAATGGAGAGTTCACGATAAAGTTCTTAAGAGAACTTTAACTGCGACTTATCAGGACAAGCTTTCAAAAGGTTATAAATGTTTAAAAAATATAAATCAGGGGATACTTCTACGTTGTTAAAATAATACACTTAAACTTCGGTAGAATGAAACAATTCCGTTTCATAGTTTTTGATAAAAAAATTGTTAAGAACAATATTCTTTTTTTTTTCTTTATAACTTTAGTATCGAAAAATCTCATTACAACTTAAACAGAATATCGCTTTTATATTTACAAGAAATAATTCTCAGACTTTTGCTTTCAAAGGCGAGTGGCAAAGGCTCCAGATTGTACAAAGACCTCAGTTTGTACGGTGAAGCAAGAAATTTATAAGTAAAATACGTTCGGTGAACCGAGAAATTGGTTGACCGTATACCGCTCCAGTGTTATGTCAATTGCACTTTACTGAACAACAATTTACCAGCAAAGTCGAGACAGACTTTTGATGTTGTATGAAGTTGTAAAATCAACACACACTAGGTGCTCTCGCCTGGCGTCGTTTGTCTGGATTTTCTATTATCTAAATGTAGATAAATATTACAATAGTATCGACATAATTTTCCTTTATTCACAAGTAATCACTTAGTACTAAAGCAAACTTAATAAAAATATTTCTAAACAGTTCAGTACTTTTTTGCAAAACAGAGAATTGCTTACATAGTTAAGATATCTTATCTTACTAATATTATAAATGAGAATGGATGGATGGATGGATGGATGTTTGAAGGTATCTCCGGAACGGCTGAACGGATTTTAATTAAAATTGGCACACATATAGAACGTAGTCTGGCAGAACACACAAGCTACTTTTTTAAACCGTGTGGGCGAAGTCGCGGGCAACAACTGGCTACTAATAAAATTAAAATGAACGTGTGTTTGATTAAATCCACTTTTTAAACGCAAGATAACTATTTATTTCATATATTTGAAAGGATTTTAGTACCATATTATGTAACAAACTAAAATAATCCTAGAGTCGGGACTATGGTGCGGTTTAACTTGTCAAAATACAAATCCAATGTCACCGGACAACTTAATGTCAACCCTTGTCAGTTATATCTTAAGATTTCACTAGTTATGTACTTTAATGCAGTAAATTATTACATTATATACTTCATCTAGTAGCCTTCATAAGTAGCAATTGCATAGAAAAAGCCGAAAAGGCATCTGCGGTTCCTGTAGTATTGCATGTCCATGGGCGTCAATGTACATCTCTGTGTTCCCGATGGTCGTTTGTCGCCTTCTCTTATAATAATAAGATAATATAGACAGATCTTAATTTGGATAGAAAAATAACATGCATTCAGTTGCTTGTAACGTAAAACAGACACTTTACTCCTGTAATTTACATATGTAATTGCTTAAAATATATGAAAGTTGCCTTTAGAAACTTAGCGTAACAATATTTTAATCAAATAAATTAAACATCTATTTCGAGATTTTTATATTCATCCTCCTTGCATACGAATTGATCAGCGCCATCTAGTTTTATTATAAAACATCTATCATTTTTTTTATCAATACTAAAATTAACATACATATGAAATTCACGTGGAAATAACACGTGTGTTTGAACATTAGAATTCTGTAGTCGTGTTTGTATTATCATAATATTAAAGGGGGTACAAGATGTTTACGGACGAGTACCTGACATTATGTAAATCGATAGCGTTGGTGTATATTTGGCTCTTAAACTATATTACTTTTTTACAGCTGTATTCAACATGTAGTATTCTTAATAAGTAGTTTAAGATATTATTAATTAGAATCGTTTGTCGCGAATGGCGTGCTTTCATAACAAAGTCAAGCGTCAGAATAATTAGTGAGGGGACATTAACATCGACAGTTTAGTAAGGCTAGTGTTGTGCCAGTACACGGGCAGTGTCGGATTTTCTTCCTAACAGTAGTAGTATAAGTATTTTGGCCCAGATTCTTTTATTTTATCCAAAGGATTTAAAAAGTATAATGACTACATTTTACAACTGGTTCCATCTCAGTTGTCATGTTTTATAGACCTGTAGTCTAGAAATGGTAGTCATTTTTTGTTATTATTGTTTTAATATAGTAGAAATCTTTATTACATCTAACATAACGCATAGTTCTAATCTGTATGTTAATGACCTTTTTATTCTGATCAAAGACTTATATAAACAGTGTAGAAACATCAAAAGAATGGAAACATTACTCCTCCTTTTACCTTCCATATACATATATATTACCTTTCTTTTCCATAATGTAAGACGATGCTATCTATAATATTACTAAGTAAAACTTTTTGTCGAAAAATTGCCAATCTCAGTTGAGAATGTCGTCCATTTCTCACTGATCCTTGTTTAGAAACTTGTTTCGAGTAAATCCGTATTTCGGATGTTTTAGAATTGTTTTCATACATCGTAATATTACCATGACACGGAACATGTCATTGGGATAACAAGAGTTATTGAGGTAGTATGTACCCAATTTAGAATGTTACGTCAGATTCGAATGGGATGTGATTTTAGAACAAGAAGATAGAAGCTATTTTATGTTGATAGCAAATACGAACATGTGAAATGACTGACGTACCGCGGTTTTTTTTATAAAAGAAGGGGACAAACGCGCAGCGGGAACACCGAGGTGTTTATCGACGCAAAGACATCAGCAATACCAGAGGAACCGCAGATGCGTTGCCGGTCTTTGAGATTGCGATACGCTCGCTTCTTGAATGACCCTAACTCGTAACAGTTTGGAAATACCGCCTAATGCGGATCAATTAAGCAAGCGTAATAGATTAAGTAAAAAGAATAGGCGTGATTTTATAATTTTTGCCTTAAACGTACGGATTCTAGGATAGACTCACTACACACACTTTGGGTGCGAAGAGTATTAACTGTACCCACACCCCGGTAAACAGTGAGTCGAGGGAACCAGAGGGGGTTTAGTGGGTAGGCTCCATGTCCCTTTAGGGATGTGCAGAGAGTCCCACATAACCGGAGTGTGTTTCCCCGAGGCACCAGGTATACGTAACTCATTTCCACTCTTAAAAAAAAGGATAGACTAGTCGAGTTGAAGACGCTGTATTAACCCGTTGTTACCGCGTGGTTACAACCGCGAGTAGTTCGTGAACTTTAGTTGTATAATTATTCGATAATGTAGCTAAGAGTCCTTAAGTTTAAAGTCATATGGTCGTGTTTCGCAAAGACCTTGTAAATATTGGAATTGGAAATAGCATACTCTATTAACATACATATGAATTCTTTTCTCAAGACGCAAATACGAGTCGAAACGAAAATTCGTTTGCTTTGTACAAAGACCACCGAATACATTGGTTTATTATTGATGCCAGATTTTTCCTGCATTATTTCTACGTAAGATCAGTAAACAAGATTATTTTATAGGAAAACATTTTTATGGAATCAAGGACAAAGAGTTAGTATTATAGATATGTCTTATCCAATAAATAAAAGATTAAAACAAAAAAACTTACTAATATCATAAATTCAAATGTTTAGAAGGACGGGATGAATGTTAGTTTGAAGGTGTCTCCGGGATGGTTGGACGGATCTCGATGAAATTTGGCATAGATGTAGAACAAAGTCTGGAAGAACACATAGGCTACTAACTAAATATTTTTCAAATTCCGCGCGGACAGAGTCGCGGGCGACAGCTAGTATGACATAATTTGATAAACGTTATTAAATAGAACCCCACGCATACATTTAAAAAATGTAGCCTTAAGCCGTTTTAATAATATCATAACAGTTTCCGCGTAATTGAAGGTTTCAGATATGGTCAATAAAGGCGAGGTGATGCTCCGAAAAAAAATATAGAATCCTTTTAGGTGAAGCAATTTTAAGAGATACAGGTTTGTAGATTATTTTAAACAAAAACAGATTTTATTTTATGGTGCAATTCTAAAAGATTTTAGAACTTACTTATTATGTATAGGTGCGCAACTAAGTTCTCGCTTTTTTTTCGATAAAAATATAACTTTATTATTAAAAAACGGTTACAAATGACGATTGTTTGGCACGGAATTCGACATTTTTACTTGACCAGAAGTATATAATGCGAAAACAAAATCACTCATGTGTCGCAACGGTTTGTTTACCATATGTCTAAGCTTGGTTCATGACGTTTTGGATATGTCAAAATGTTACTCCGTCCGCGTGGACTTAAAAAAAACATAATTAGTTGCCGATATGTTCTTCCAGACTGTGTTCTTCATCTATGCCAAATTTTAATGAGTTCTGTTGAACCATTCCTGTGATACCTTCAAATAAGTATTATCCATTCATCCATTTAAACATTCGCATTTATAATATTATTAAGATTGAATTGGTTGATTATGAAATTACCACAAATTAGGTTAAGATGCTAAGAAAAAATATTGGTTATAACAACGGGAGGTTTAGAATAGAAATATCTATAAAACAACTTAAGTAAATGATTGAGTGACTTCTACGTTATCAACGATATAAAATAAAATATTAAAAAACGAATAATTTACTAAAATTAACTAATTTTAACGTTTCTGAAAAGAAATACCTCATGTCCATGATTTAGAAGACAACGAACAAAATCTTCGCCAAGAATCGCATGACTTCTTCCCGGTACTGGGAACATCAGAAGTATCTTATATGCTCAACATTAATCATTCATTATTAAAAACTTATTAATTTAAGGTAGGCAACGCATATGCAATTGCGTATGTCTATGGGCAACGGTCACTTCGCTATTTCAGCGATTTTGGGTGGCCTCTCGCTCGTTTGCAATCTTATGATTTAAAAAAAAAAGTTATTGTTTATATTGTGTATTGGATTTCAATATTGTTGAATTACTAATACCCACATGGGAGTTGCTTACGCAATTGCCTTGTCGTCCTAAATGACATGAGATCGCGAGACATTAAACACATTTGATTAACACGACGTACTAATTACAAATCCTTGTATAACATATGCAGCCAAATACATATAAATGAAGCAGTGATAGATTTGTGGGAAACTATTAACAATAATATCAAAGTTATGAATCCTTTACAAAACTGGATTACAAAAAATAGATTTCCAATAACTGTTGTTAGATTATGTTGACAACTCAGTTACCATGATCGTTATTACTTCATCATCGTGACTACCACCATAACCATCACCACGATTATCATCATCATCGTCATCGTCATCACCGTCATCACATCCATCATCTTTGTAATAGTTGTTATCACCATCACGTTCATCATCATAATCAACATCATCATTATAATCGTTCTTATCCTCATCATCATCACCATGGTCATCTTTTGTACATTTTTTATCAATCAATATAATTTTTATCCCTTTTTAGACCTGAAATTTCTTGAAAAACCTTATGTCTCATGTTCTCTACTTACAACTTTATTTATGTTTGTAGAAAGATATTTTTAGGGTTCCGTACCTCATCGGAACCCTTATAGGATGACTTTGTTGTCCGTCCGTCTGTCTGTCAAAACCCTTTTTTTATTATTTCATTAGTCTTACTCTCTCTACTTTCTAAATAATTATAATGTGTAATTTGAAATACGTTTAACCTAACCATTTTATTTTGACCAAATTTAGAAACATTAAGGCAAAGTAAGTAAAGTTTCAAATCTCTTATTTCACAGCGTTAGTAAAATCATAGAATTCTTAAAAGTGAAAACAGCGTGGAAATGGTTCAAACTTCAGCGGACCGCTATTAAAAACGTCCCGCAAAACTTTATTGTTTTGATCTCAACAATAGAGGGGAACAACCGCGGTTAGGAAACGCTTTCCTCTCGTAAAATTTTAAAATCATTTGTGCCTATTTTTTTTATTTACCAAACTTGTTCGTTACGAGTATTTACATACAAATGAGTGCAAATGTTAAAATCAAATCTACAGAGACTAGACTACTTAGGGATTAAGCTTATAAAATTTACAAACACTAAACCTCTAAACTAAAAAGATATGCAGAAATTAGAACCTTTTGTGTGGCAGTAGAGAGTTAGTAAGAACGTTAAAGATGTAAAGAGTTCAATTTAGGGCTTTAACACATTAAGTGCTACTAGGATTTTTTCGTTTCGCTGGATCTGCGGGAGCTACAAGCGACGGACTGGAAGGAGAAGACGCAAGTCAGGCGACTTTGGCGATCCCTTGTGTCGGAAGCCAAGACCCACTTTGGGTCGATGCGCCGGCGGAGTGAGAAAGTAAGTAAAGATTTTTTCTTATATCACCAGGCGAGTCAGCAGCACTTAATGTGTTATATTTTATCTGACATGTTCGAATCTTCTCTGTTTTCGACGAGTACAAATAGTTACGCAGTATTTTCTTTTCATAAACTTCGTCTCGTAAATATTTCATTCCATACAATACTGCAAACAATTTCGCCACTAATGTTTCATAGAACTTTTCTTTCCCTAAAATGTTCTTTTCACTATGATTTACTATGTTCTTTTTTAAGTTTAATATCGCTAAAAATAGCACTGTGTCAGTTGCCTAGACATCTCCAACAAGTCGACGTGATGCCTACCCTGAATGAACAAAGCAGGAAAACATCAACCCGTAATCATAGCGCATGCAGTTTTACCGAAATATCGGGAACTCAAACAGCTTAATTGTGGTATTAATCCCGTATCTTACAGTCTTCCTAATATTGTAAATGCGAATGTTTAGATGGGTGGATGGATGTTTGTTTGAAAGTATCTCCGGAAGTATTGAACGTATCCCGCTGAAATTTGGCATAGATGTAGAACATAGTCCGGAAGAACACATATGCTATTTATTAAGTTTTTTTTTATACTTCATGTCACGGGCGACAGCTAGTTTATTAATAAAAAGCACCAAAGTTTAAACTTATATTCAGAAGGAGAAGTACAGAAAGTGACATTTACCCCTACCATGTCAAGTTCAATTTTGCAACAGAATTTGCTTAAGGCAGGCACACTCGGTGTGTGTATTTTGTGAAGTTTACAAGTAAATGCCGAAGGTAAATCGCCTGTAGCTGTTTTCGGCGGCGTAATGATGTCATCACGCGTCCTGCGTAATCGAGAAGCGCGCGTATTTTGTTGTACCCAAGCCATGAAACGGCCACCATATACACCGTGACACGATTATTTTTTTATTTAAATAATGTCCGAATGTTCAGGAAAAAATAGAAGTAATATTGCTATAATCATCTTTTAAAATAAAAGTGTAAGGCTTTGTTAAGATTGTTTTTTCTAACGTAGGTTTTGATTTTTGTACATGGCGCCTAAAAATGGTGGCAAATCTTAATCGTGCTGCTATTAATCCTAGGAGAATCAATCCTTTTTTGATATATTAACAAAGAAGTCACGAGTTTTTTTTTTGTGATTTTTTATGTACGGTGTGATAGGCGGATAGTAGGAACGTTATGTCCGGGCATATCCTAAATGACGTCGTTAGTGCGGTCCGAACCCTTTGTTGGGCTCTTATCTGCATTTCGCGGTTGTCCGAGGCCGCAGGATTGGTTCAGGTAATTGTTGTTCTCGCACTGATTTGTAAGTTAATTTAATTTAAAATTCCTCTACGTACATCCTTTCCTTGTAATGAAGCTAGCGATTAATTTGAATTTTCCGTTACTATGTTATAAACACTTGAAGTTCCGACCTCATTTTACGGATAACACTAACTTTGGCCCGCGACCTATTCTCACATTTTAAATAAAGCATAATTAGGCTACGTATTCTTATAGACTATGTTCTACATCTATGCAGATGTTCTGAAAATACTTTCTAACATCCATCCATCCATCCATCCAAACATTCGCATTTATAATATTAGTAAGATTTAAAACTTATTAATAAGTAGTGCGTGTATTTAACAAGTTAAGATTTGTTCTATAAAGATGAGTTGACAAAGTTATTTTACCATAATATATAATTATTTTTCTAAATCTAAATTTAACTGTAATAATAATATTCTCCCTTTTTCATCTTGGGAAGGGAGGGTGGCTGAAAACCAGCTCGACACTGGAATCTGACCCTTGTCGGCAAAGCTGAGCCACCCCCTTTTACCAGCACTATCTCTGTATAACAGTGTGTTGTATAATTTTGTTGTTTTTTATAGCAATAAAGTTTTATTATTATTAATTATAAAATACTTATAAATGTTATAAGATATTTTCAATTATTGTAATTTGGCTTTATTCCAATGTAATATTAATTTCAGTTGAACGAGACAGGATTATCCTCCGCCATTGTAATTCAATATTCGAAGACATGCTATTGATTCCATTGATTAATATTAATTCAATCTGCTGCTTAGTTAAGGTGAGTTTCCACTGGAATCATACTTGTATAGAAACATATTGTCATCCCTTTTCATTCGTTTAGAAAAAACACAGACGATAAACGATTTGGTAGTGGAAATTTACTTATATCAAAGTTGTATATATTTTAATTTTAACTATTACAAGTGTTTAAGTACGTTCAAGTAAAGAAATATAATAAGTATAGTAAATATAATTAAATATTGTCATCCCTGTCATTATCTTTGACAAAACAGAAATAACAATATGTTTTAAACGGAAATTTTAGTCTTAGAAATCTGCGGTAAACGCCTGTTTTCAATACGACTGGAGATTGTGGTAATTATTTATTAAATAACTAAGCAACAACAAATACCTAACTTTACCTTCTTGCTAAAACTTCGTATTACTAAATAAAATATTATAAGAGAGTGCCAGTGACATAACTATTTGTCAAAGTTATATGCAACCTCAAGTTAAAGCAATTTGTAACTTATTATACTTGCAAAAGGCGGCGTAGATGGCGCTAGTGGACTCAATTTAGGTAACGATGAAAAATAGTTACTACTATAAATTACTATGAAGATTATAATTTAAGCAAAAAAAAACCTTCATGTTAAGTTATATCAGTATTTAAAACTTTAAACCTTTAACCAACAAGGATAGGCAGAGAGTACAGGTATGGCGTAATATACTTTCATATTTTACTAATATTATAAATGCGAATATGAATGGATGTATGTTTGTTAGAAAGTATCTCCAGAACGGCTGCATGGATCTCGTTGAAATTTGATGTAAATGTAGACCATAGGTTTAAAATAGTTTACTAATTATTTTTTTTTATTCAAGCGGATATAGTCGCTGGCAACAACTAGTTTTCTTCATAAAAATACAACTACGTATTGTAAAGATTTGAAAATCACTATTATTTTATCAAAGTGTTTTTAATCTATGCTTTCTCTTTAATTTATTTAAAATGGAAAATATTCACATTTCTAGTAATACTTTACAAAATATTTCTAACTCGGTCATTCATTTAAATTGCGTATTTTTTTTGCAGTAAAAATATTTAATTTTTTATTCCAGCGCCTGTAGCAAGTCGAAGAATGATAAAAAATATTGCTGTTTTCCTAACAGATTGTTGGCGAACTGCCAAATCGTAATATAAAGCTCAACACAGAACAACAGTAGCGAGCAAACTAAAAATGTTCTTAATCTTAGTTTATTCGAAGTAACAAACAACGACTAACAGAATTCACTACTTAGATGTAAGAATATTTATATTTGCTATTGGTAGTCGATTGAGCAGTCGCTCCATTAACCGACGGATCAAATCTATTTGTATTCGTTACTAGTTGTCGCCCGCGACTTCGTCCGCTTGGATACATAAAAAAAC
Organism: Papilio xuthus; assembly: GCF_000836235.2. NCBI lineage: Eukaryota > Metazoa > Arthropoda > Insecta > Lepidoptera > Papilionidae > Papilio > Papilio xuthus. Next base: position 5,318,301 of record NW_013531700.1, read on the forward strand.
TTAATTAGTGTAGCCTATGTGTTCTTTACAGACTATGTTCTATACGTAAGCCAAATTTAATCGAGATCCGTTGAACCGTTCATCCATCCACATCACATCCATCTAAACATTTGCATTTATAATATTAGTAAGATAGTAAGATTGGATTTTAATATCCAAGATAAAATAACGCAGTATCATTGCAAAATAAATTACAAGCCATTTATTAATTTCTCTATAACATGGCGCCTTTCAACGTCTTCGGTGAATTTATTGGATAAAATTAGTTATAACGAGAAATTACTTTAATTATGTCTTCCATTTACAAATAATCAATTTTGTATCATCTGTGTTAGATTGTTGCTGGCAGACATTAAATATTTTATGTTTTTTTTATTAAGAGTGCCCAAAAGCAACAAACCTGTGTAGACGTAGGAATACAGAAACATCTTCATTAGCACATTATACGTCCCCACTAAGGAGCTCGGAGCCTACTCTAAGGGAGGTAACCATGCTAGCCAAGTACGAGGTTGACTTAACACATATCTCTTTGAATTTCTCCGCAGATTGCAGGTTCCATTACAATGTTTTCCTTCAACGTAAGAACGTTGGATACATGATTATGAGACTAGCTTTCGCCCGCGACTTCATCTACGCGGAGTTAAAATAAAACTTGGTAGCTTATGTGTTCTTCCAGGCTATGTGCAACTATTTTCCATCTATCCACTTTTCTGTTCCTAGCTTCAGTAAGAACTAAAGAAAAATGTGCTTGGTTATATCTCATACTATACTATATGTATGTTATCTTTTCATATAGTCAGTATGTGTTAATTATGTACCGCATCATTAATAATGATTGAACAATTAATTATTTTAATGATGCAGGACATAAATTTTGAGTAGCGCTATCGTGGAATCAATTTTGCATCACCTGCAGCCGCAGGCGGGGCCGGTCATTACTCAAGTTAATGGCCCCTCGCAAGCTCACTTGCATGCCCTTTCAAAAACAATCTTTTGCCTTTTATGTTTATAAAAAAAAGGTCTGTAAAGTTGATTTTATAACAAACAACAACGTAAATATTACTTCTTACTAATATTATAAGTGTTTTTTTTCCGCGCGGACGGAGTCACGGGCGACAGCTAGTATTAATAAAATTACAATATATCTTTGTCCCAATTAAGATACAACCTTGCCCTATTTAATGTTATAAATATTCATACATAATAATGACTGTTCATTTGGTTGTAGTTTCGCAAAACAATAAAATGTTTTATTATTGTTTGTATACTTTGGTTTGTTTTTCCTCTTATCCTTGCTTTTAAGTTTGCTTCATAATAGAGATTTTAGAACTTATTTTTTTATGTAGGGGGCGAATGAGTCAGTGAATAAATAATAAAAAAGAATAAAAACTTATGACACATATTAGATTTCAGGTATATTGTCATATTTAAATCAATTTATCCGTGAGATTCCGCCGCTAAAAAAAGTGTAGAAAAGATTAACCGTGGGTTTCTAAAAGCAAAATTATTTTTTACTTTATTTTGTGCTATTTTTTTTTAATAGAAAAGAAGATATTGATAAGTGTAACGGTGTAACAATACTTACCGTGGGTTTCTGACATCAAAATCTGCATAAAACATCGACCTCGCTGTTTATTGTTAAAATAGAAATAATGTGTTTAAAACGGATTTTTTGTCTCAGAAACCAACAGTGAGAGGCATAATTATTTAGGCGGAGTTCAAATCAAACAGTTTTTGTTATATTTCACAATGTAAATAAAGTTAACCTTTTCAGTGCTACCAATGGTTTGTAACATTTAAATTAACATGAAAACACAGTTAAATCAGTTTAATTTTCCACACTGTTAGGTCATAATTTAATTCTGTTATTAGCACTATGAATGCGTAATGCGTCGGTCAGTTTCACAAATTAGTTTAGATATGGTCCACCTCTCAACTATTTGTCATTATCAAATGAACATCTATATGTATAGACAATTATCTATCCCGGTGGACATAAATTATGCCACACTAGCGCCCTCATGTCAACATCAATGTTTTCTTTCTATGCATCCTCTCCTCTATCGATTAAAGGTAGGCAACGTATATGCAATTGCGTATATCTATGGGCAACGGTCACTTCGCTATTTCAGCGAATTCAGATGGCCACTCGCTTGTTTGCCACCTTAGGATTAAAAAAAATCAAAAATATATCTGACATGTCTTAATGCGATAACAGCGCCTCTTTTCTTACTTGTAACTAATATTATAAATGACGCAAATCTAGATGTACGTTTGTTAAATGATATCTCCAGAACAGCTGTGTGAATCTTGCTGAAATGTGGCATAGATGTAGAACATAATCTGGAAATATTATAGGCTAGTATTTTTTTTTAATTTTGCGCAAACCGAGTCGCGGGCAAAAGCTAGATAAGCTTTACTATTACAAATGATGAAACGCTTGCATAAAAACACTTTTCCTCTTATAAAAAGGGTCTTGACAGACAGACCGATGGACAACAAAGTGATCTTATTAAGGTTTTTTTCCTTTCGAGGTACGGAACCCTAACAAATGAGATAGTAATGAAAAATGTCAAATTCCAGACTTGGCATCCGTTTTTATTTGATCAAAGACCTTGTTGAAATAAATGGATATTAGTTAGTTTTCTTTTAGAAATAATCAACTTAATTTTAACGTAAGATTCCACTGTCGTTATGCATGAATGTTCCCGATTTTATCCACAACAGTATAGAACTTTCGTCAGTGGAAACGATTCTTGTAACCATTTAATCTGATATTCGAAACTCATTTGTTTTTAATTCTGATTTTGCAGAAGAATTGTCTTGTAGAACAATTCGAAAAAAATCTTTAGAAATACGGTAACGCTGTAGTCCGATCTTGTAGTTCTTTGTGCAAATTAGAACAATGGACTCGCCTACAACGTTTTTCCAATCGTTAAAATACGAAACAAAAGCGACGGCCTCAAGAGGAAAGAAATTAGAAATAATATATTAACATTTTAAACGAACTTTTCTAAAATACGAATTTTAAACGACATTACCGAAACTCCAAGCATCGAATTCTGACCAAAGAACCCGTTCATCCATTTTGAAGTTACATGATAACAAATACATCCGTCCATACAAACTTTCGCATTTTTATTAATAGTAAAAAGTAAGATTAGACAGTTATAGGCCATTGATTAAAACTATTAAAATTGTTAAAAATAATTACATTTGAATGTCTTATACATATAAAAGAAAGTCGTGTTAGTTACACTATTTATAACTTAAGAACGACTACCGATATGTCTGAAAATTGGCGAGGAGGTAGCTTAGAGCCAGGAGACGGACATGGGATACATTCCAGGACATGGGTATTCTTTTTCTTTTTACTCCGAATTTATGCCTTGAAGAGCTGTTTTTTTATGAATCCATGCGGACGGAGTCGCGGGCGACAGCTAGTATTAAAATAATTGCTAATATTTTAAAATACAATTCAAAGTACTCGTATTAACTTTAATATTATTTTTCCTTTTCAATAAAAGCGCATTGAAATTTATTTTATCTTAACGATATTTTGTCTCTGAACATATTAACAACATGGCGGCCGTTTTAAACCATTAAAAACGTTCATTCTGTTTGTTTTTCAGTGTTTTAACTCTTTAATAATATTTAAAATGTGCATACTTTTAACGGAAATTGTTTATTTTTTATAACTTTGCATTTTTATGTTAAACAAACTGTACATATATTTTATTTCCATTTAAATTCATTTACGATGCGTTATAAGTTTAATAAATCCAACTAAACCGATAACGAGACAGAAAATTCGTGGAATTAAATGAAGATAGCTAACTTCCTTTGTAGAGATCCATAGCCGTATTTGAGTAGGCTCACGTTTAAAGTTGGGAATTTGTTTTGTACTCATTTCTATGAAATATCGTTTGACGGTCCATTATACTTGGTATTACCTTTCCTTTTTTAACAGAAGGAGGAACATCGAAGTGTTCAACGACGCCCATGGACATCAGCAATACCAGAGGAACCGCAGATGCGTTGCCGGCCTTTGAGATAGTGATAAGCTCGCATCGCTTCCTGTTTGATTTCGTACATAATTAAAAAAAAATACAATTTAATCTACAACAAACGATCAGCATATGCAGGGAAATTATAGAATTAAAAACATATATAGAAGTATTAGATAAAGATTTAACCTTCAACAAACATCAAATCACATAAATCATTAAAATATCAATGCGTTGGTCCGCATTACATTCCAATTACCGTGCATTTCCATAGCTAAAATACTCAAACAAAAACATATCGCCATCTCTATTGTTGTTTGACAAAGACAGAGAAGACAATACACTTTGTATAGATGTTTCATCAATGGAAACTGTTCGTAATAAAGGCATAAAACATAATTCATTTGATATTTATCTGTAATCAGAGATCATGTCATTTGTAATCCCCAAGGGAATCTCGTTTAAAATAACCATTTATTTATTATTACATGATTGTATCAATGTTAGCCGCTGCGTAGATTTATTTTGTTATTATTTAACAAATATTATATTTGTCAAAACGTCGAAAATGTTTATCCGTTGGTTGCAATGTAAAGTTTTTTTATACACTGTTTTTTTAATTCAACAAATAGTCGCACAAAATGAACAGGGTATGTTATATTCTTTAAAGAGATATATGTTTTAAAACTTCTAGAAGAGTTTGTTTCACGGTATATTTTTTAACCGACTTCAAAAAGGAGGAGGTTATCAATTCGTCTGTGTGTTCTTTTTTTGTGTGCGTTACCGCGTAACTCTGCCCCTGGTGCTCCGATTTTGAATTTTTTTTTTGACCGTAAGGTTTTTAATTTATTTGCAAAACAAATTGTTTTTTATTCTAAAATAGCGAAGTGACCGTTGCCCATAGAGATACGCAATTGCATATGCGTTGCCTACATTTAATCGATGGAGGAATGGATGCACAGAAAGAAAACATTTTCCCTTCCCATGCATCCTCTCACCCGGAGAGTCCACTTCCACTTCCCATCCTTTCCATAAGGCCTCCGGGACGCACACTCATCAGACGAAACGCAGAATTACTTCCACTTCACGTCTGTCTTCTGTGTCTCTTCTATTTCTGTTAATTTATTTGTGCTAAATTTGTGCTATTATGTTAGATGTTAACTAATAATAACAATACTAACCGTGGGCTTCTGACATCAAAATCTCTGTATAAAACATATTGATACCGTCATCGTCGTCATTGTAAATTGGAATTTTAGTCTTAGAAACCCACGTTAAAAATGCAAACGTTAAAACTGCTTGAGTCATTACATACCGCAGTATTTAACCGAAAATATGTAATAAAATAAATGAATATATTATTTTCAGAGAATCCCGTAGCGAATGTTATTCGTAAAACAATGATAGCAACAGCGAAATCCTGTATGAACCATGTCAACGCAACTCAAGAAGATTTGGAGTACCTACGTAAAGATCCGCCGTATCCAGAGAAATCTTCTTGCATTATTATGTGTTTATTGGAAAAGGTTACTCTTTAAAATACTAGCGGTCGTCCACAACCCCGTTCGCACGGAATCAAAAAACACATTATTAGTAGCCTATGTGTTCTTCCAGACTATGTTCTATATGTATGCCAATCATAGATATCCGTTCAGCCGTTCTGGAAATACCTTCAGACATCCATCCATCCATCTAAACATTCGCATTTATAATATTAGTGAGATAAGAGAGGAGCAGATATAAGGGTGTGTTTTTTGCCACGGTAAGACCCTTATTCCGCTAAACGACTATCCGTGTGCGACTTTCCAGACGCCATTTTTAATTGTAGTCGCGGCCTTGACTGTTGAAGTTAACGGTGACTCGTGTGCTGATGGTTGCCTAGTAGAAAAAGGTACTTAGCCTCTTGTTCCTTCAGCAACCATGACTAAGAATAAAAAAAATAATTGAATAATTCTTGCCCCAAAATGGCTTTATTTGACTTTAGTCTGCCTTGCTCCTTTAACATTACTTTGTCTTAAGTTTACTTTAATAATGTTTTAAAATATCATACAATTTAAAACCATATTACGGTTACGTCTGCAAGTAATTTGATTACGAGGTCAATGGGTGTTCAACTTTTGGCATCACGCCAATATTTCTTATCCACTATTGACACGGAAAACAAAAGCACATCCAACGTCTCTTGTCTGCTTTTCAATTAAGTATCTTCAAGTAAAAAAAAAAAGTTTTTTTTCTGAATAAATTTATGTTAATTGATTTTATATTTTGCAGGTCGGCGTTGTTAAAAATAATAAGTATTCAAAATCAGGTTTTATGTTGGCTGTATCACCTCTGGTGCTTGCTAATAAAAAGAAATTGGAACACATGAAAACCGTATCAGAAAACTGCGATAAGGAGGTAACATGCCAAATGTTACTATTCCAGCCAGCTTCACTGTGGACCTAGCACTGTTTTCGACAAGCACCTACGTCGCCATCGGCAATTATGACAAATTAAATATTACATTATTGGCGTTCTTTATGCCAGGTATTTAGCTGGTCAAACTTTAATACAAATTTTACCAATGAAGGCGCTTGTCCCAAACATTCGTGCTACGCCCACTGAACTTTGGATATGGTCAATTCCTCCCCGAAGTGTCTTTGTAAAGGTACGTGTTCATTGGGCCGCGTCGTACGCACCGCACGCATGGCCCACAACGGAGTTTTTTTTGCTTTGTATGATTTTACATAGCGTTGCGTCAACTGCGCAGCCCGCATCGAGACAGCAAATCCGGTAAATCCGTGCGTGCGGTGCGTCAGTCGCGGGCCAATGGATGCGTACCTTCGGACGGACGCGTATCTTCAGTTTTAAGTTTAATGTTGTTATATTGACTCGTTCTCTTTCAGGTAAATCACCATGACATAGCTCCTTGTCAATTGGGCAATGAAGTTATCACATGCGTATATAAGTACGCTCCTGAACTGCATTTGAAGAGTTAAATCTTACTTTTTTGACGTATTGCTAATAACAGTTTGAATGTCTTCACATTTTTTACTTTTCCTTACAATCGATGTTCCTTTGTTTTTCTTTACCTTTCTTACTGTTGGTTTCTGAGATCAAAAACTCTGTATTATACATATTATAGCTATCATCTTTGATAAAATATGTAACAACAATATGTTTTAAACGGGTACTTCAGTCTCAGAAACCCACGGTCAGAATTATTAAGTCCACAGAATAATTGTTATTAATGTCATGTTTAGAATGTTTTTTTTTTTATATTATGAGGTGGCAAACGAGCGAATGGCCACCTGAAATCCCTGAAATAGCGAAGTGACCGTTGTCAATAGACATACGCAATTGCATATGCGTTGCCTACCTTTATTCGACGGAGGAGAGGATGCACAGAAAGAAAATAGTTTCATTTTCCATGCACCCTCTCATACGGAAAGTCCAGTTCCACTTCACATCCTTTTCTATTAAGAAAAAGGGTGGGAAGGGAAAGAAGACTAAATTAGGCCTCCGGGACGCACACTCATCAGACTGTACGCGGAATTGCTTCCACTTGACGCCTGTCTTCTGTGTGGTCGTGGTATTTCACCGGGCGAGCCGGGACTATGCGAAGATGTTAAAACCTCTACCACTGTTAAAATGTGCAAGTAATGTGCTTAAGTTAAATAAACCAACACAATACCTTCTGTCAAAATAGGTTAAGTGTCACAACACATTAGCAAATGAAACAACAACGAATTTTAATGACAATTAAGTTCCAAGTAGCTTATTCAAGACATGGTTATTGTTCGACAGGTTCATAATATTATAACAGTTCAGATAAATCGTTGATATCGTCTGTTGTAAAGTTTGGTATAAACTTTTATTGCATTATCATTTGACCACCCAGGGGTGTCATAAACAGTACAATAAATTTAACAGGTGAAGTTTGCAACTAAACTTACCTAGCGGCGTAGGCTGTGATACCCCATGAAATATTGCTCCCAAGCCAGATGACTGGGTCTGCTACCATAATATCACTTCCTCTATTATAAAGGGTAGTCTCCTTGTTTATATTTGAAGCGTTTTTCAAGACACGTTGGAATATATGAACTAGTGATTGCCCGTGACTTTGTCTGGAAAAACAGCATATAACATGCATGTATCAGTTACCTTCCTGTCCAACCCCGTCAAAATCGGACCAAGCAATCGTCAGCTTTGCAAGCATATAGATAGATAAACATTGTTAAATTTGCTTTTTGATATCAGTCACGCAATCATATTATAATTTTTTTCTCGATATTACATACAGACACACTGATTTTACTTATATGTATAGATAAAGAGTCCAAAAATATAAATGTATGTACCTGTAGGTTATTCATTTATATAAAGAACAGCAAAAATGATTACGGTAATAAAGTTTTGTACAAAGAAAGGTCGAGACAAACTTCGCAATACAGTTTAATAAAAGCTAACAAATTTTACAAACATTTACGTTGAGAATTAAATAGAAGTCGGGAGACGAAATAAAATTTACATTCATTTCGTTAATTTATTGTCTTGCTTATTTCATTAAATAAATCAGCTATTATTTTGTTAAGCTTAATTATTATTTATTATTATTTGAAAATAATCGATTTACATATTTACATTTTTTATCCGACGTTATTACGGCAAAGGAAAACATCGTGTTGCAACCTGCACATATCTGAGAAGAAATACAAAGATATGTGTGAAGTCAACCAACCCGCAATTCGCCAGCGTGTTTGACTATAGCCTAGTCACCCTTAACTTAGGGTAGGCTCCGAGCCCCTCAGTGGGGACTTATAGTGAGCTGATGTTAAATAAGTGCAGTCGAACCTAGATAAGCGAGAGTTCTATTATTTACTCGCTTTCAGAAGTTTCACACTAAGTTCACTCGTGTATGGAAGTGGTCCGCCAGGATCGGACAAAGACTCTCTCTTATCCAATTCTCGCCAATTCAGGTTCGACTATATTGTAGTGTTTGGTCGATTCACTACATGATGAAAAATGAATCGGACTCGGGAACGGCACGTATGGAAATGGGAAATGCGGTTGCTTCGTTAACAAAAAGCCTATTCGAACTATGGTTCTAAAGTTTGCAGTCCACAGTGGTGAAAGCGAACCGGTACGAAGCGAAGCATAATGCTTGGTTACTTAATATCTTTTGCATCGGGTCCGTTTCTGTTTGGTTTTCTATTGGCGTAATCGTAGCTGGCGATAATTCCTAGAATAGATATAAAACGAATGCTTTGAAATGAAAATATGTGCGTCAATATGCAAAGACTTTCAAAACATTTGGAGATTCGTAACAAGTTAAATTAATTAATTTTGTTTGTTAAGTATTGGTTTGAAATGAAGTAAATTAAACGGTATTAATTAATTACTAGGAAATTTATTGCTTTGAATGTAGTAACTTTATTCTTAAAAGACTTAGAAACATCCTGTACATATCACTAATTTAAAATTGGAATGTCTTTTTATTCTAGTCTTTATAATTTCGTAGAAATAATTATTAAGACGAAATTTCTTTCACAACAATATTGTTACAATTTTAACGCAAAAAATTTCACCTGTAATATTATAATAGTTTTACGGCCACTCTCAGTTATTAAGTGGTCTCTCTGAGTGAGGTTTTAGTACGAGATATCTTTACTAAAGATCTACCATAGCCAATAAGATTTGAGCGGAGCTCTATCCAAATAGTTTATTTGATACTAGCTGCCGCCAGCGAATTCGTCCGCACGGAATTAAAAAAATATATAATTGGCAGCCTATATATTCTTCCAGACTATGTTCTACATGCCTGTCAAAGATATCCATGCAACCGATCTGTACACGTTTACAACGTTAACAAACATCCATTCATTCAAACATTCGCATTTATAATATTAGTAAGATTATAAACAGTAACTTAATTATATTTGTCTATAAACAATGTCTGTAATTGTTTAATAGATAGCAAATGCTGCATTATGGCACGGATCCAACAACGTCCCAGGTTCATATTTCAATGGATATCCAGTGCCTACGTCATGAGTTACGTTTGCTGCTTAGTTTGAAACTTTACCTGTTTGCCATTTGATTTATATTACGCTACTAACAATACTCCAGTGCCAAAGATATTAGATATGTTAAATCAATACTAGTTGTTGCCCGAGACTCCATCCGCACGGTATTAAAAATAAGTAGCCTATGTGTTCTCTCAGAATATGTTCTACATGTATGCCAAATTTTATCAAAATCGGTTAACCCGTTCCGCAGATACCAAACAGACAGCCATCCATCTAAACATTCGCATTTATAATATTAGTAAGAAGTAAGATTGTATTCCTCTATAAGGCAAATATGCACGTATCCACAATTATAGATGCGTTGGCCATAAAAGGAGTAATATTAAAAAAGAGGTCGAGATACGGCTACGAAAAAGAAAAAAAAAACTAGGATATATAAGGAAACGTTTTGAATATTTCATTCATTAAAGAATATTCATTATTAGTAAGATTATATATGTAGTTCCTGGGATTTGATCTGTGTTGATTAATTGAACAACTGAATCTGCTAAATATTCAATTTGTTAGCGGTTTCCACTGAATCGAATTGCAGTTTTAATAAATACATTCTGAATGGAATTAAAACAGATGTTCAATTGGAAGACTGATTTTGCATTTAATTCCATTTTTGAACAATAATTACTCTTTTGTTCACGCCATTTTACGAATGGCTTATTATATGATATTAATATTAATTTGGATAATAAAATACTTAAATTTTAAATTATTTTCCATCATATTTTAAATAACACATATTCCAATAAATTTATTAATAAAAATTACATAATAAAAATGTTACATTTTCGTTCCAATATTTATATCTTTATATATATAATTCTTCTGTGAGTGTGTATGTCACTGAACTTCTCTCAAACGACTGGACCGATTTTGATGAAATTTTTTGTGTGTGTTCAAGGGGATCTGGGAATGGTTTAGATTCACAATTTTGTCCGCTGGACAATGTTTTTTTAGTTAATTTTTAATTTATTAGTAGTTGTTGATTTTGGAATGTTTTACATTGGATCCGACAGACGGCGCTACCATCGCAGTGTCATATTTTAAATAATATTCGAATTAAAGACGTGTAGACAGGATAACGTCTGTCGGGTCCGCTAGTATATATATGTCGGAGGAAGCCATTGTGATTATATTTAAAGTAGGAAGTTATTAAGTATCCATTGTCAACTGAGTTGCTGTTTAACGCATTGAGTGCAATGTTTAATGTTTATTGATATTGTAAAAGCTTCTAATAACTTTTAATTTGATCTTACTTTATAAGTTACGTTTTTCCTAGACTAAATAACATTATTATCGTAATTTATCGTATTTATCGTAATGTCCAATCAGAGCAGAGCACCTGGCTTGAGGGGTTGAGGCACCATCTTTATATAAGGCGTTTTGACAGTTGTTACGAATATAGTCGTGAAGTGGAGACGGATCGAGTTGGGTCATCGTGTTTTGTGCTCGCACTTTACCCTAAATGACGCCCACCGAGTCCTCAACCACTATAGATGTCGTTGAGAAAAGTGTTGTAACAGAAGGGGGCAAACGACGACGGGCAAACTGGAACACCCATGGACATCAGCAATACCAGAGGAACCGCAGATGCGTTGCCGACCTTTGAGATGGTGGATGAATATACAGTATTCATTAAGTTTTTATCTTTATTACTACCATAATTTATACATTCTCTTTACATCAACAATCGAAATCAGATTGTTTTGTTTTTCGAGACAGAATTTTCAAAGGATATTTTATAGATTATTTATTTTATTTACGAAACAAAAAAATCTTTTGGGTAAACTCAATATACTAGTATTAAATTTGAAGCGTTCGATTTACCATGTGATGCTTCGTCACCTGCGTTTGAAAGTTTAAAAAGGAAAAGACCAGTAATATATCACAGCGCGTCCGTCCGGATAACTGCAGAATCATATTTCAAAGGAGATCGTTGTATAGAACAACTTATATTGCTTGCTTTGATTAAACTTTACCTGGAATACTGATTTATGTGCGAAATTTTCAAAGCTAGGAATGTATTCCTGATACATTTAAATTTTAATCTTACTAATATTATAAATGCGAATGTTTAGATGGATCGTTTTTAGAAGGTGTCTCCAAAACGGCTGTATACATCTCGCTGAAATTTGGCATAAATATAGAACATAATCTGGAAGAGCACATAGACTACTTAAGTTATTTTTAATTCCGTGCATACGGAGTCTCAGGTAACAGCTAATATCAAAGTAAGACAAGGTAGGGTAAATAACCTAGGTATTGGCACTTTAAAACTTATTCATACAATTATTTGAATGTCTCTTGATCCATACCTATCGCATACTAAATTTATCATAGTTTATCTTTTAAATTACGTTAAAATGAATCTGTAAACCTAAATGGAGAGAGTTGTAAATTACTTGCCATTCAAGTATCGATTTTTAACACCCGCAAATTAAAATCTACCGGACGCTATCGAATGTTTGACATGGACATTATTTTTATTCATCTACAAATCACAGATAATATTGTCCAGTCACCGCATCGATACATAAGCGCAGCCGAGAGAATGGCTTTCCTCATTACGGCCCAGACTGATTAATTCCACTACCGGATTGACTAAATGTTCTATCTGTGTTGAATCACGTCCTCTATATTATGTAAAGACTTGTATTTTATTTCTAAATAATAATAGAACAAATATAATCACTGTCAGTTGTGTAAAATAATTCTACTTTTTAAATCGACTGTCGAGTTGACAGTCAATCTTTTCTATTTTTTTTATAACAGAAGGGGGCAAACGAGCAGCGGCAACACCATGGTGATCAACGACGCCCATGGACATCAGCAATACCAGAGGAACCGCAGATGCGTTGCCGGCCTTTGAGGTGGCGATAAGCTCGCTTCTTGAAGGACTCTAAGTCGTAGCGGTTTGGAAATACCGCCGAGGACAGACCATTCAACAACGCTGCTGTGCGAGGCAGGAAGTTTCTATGACTTCTCATGCATTTAAAACCTAGTTGATTCAAACTTATTATAACCCGTAGGAGCACCCTGTATATGACGTTAGCGAGCACATTAGTTACTATAAAACAATCTTGTCTTACCTTAGCTTTATATTTCATATCGTAATACCCAAAGTGTCTGAACAATGAAATAATTTTATAGATAATTTTATTATCTTACTAATATTACAAATGCGAAAGTTTAATACTTTGATTGATGGATGGATATTTGTTGTAAGGTATCTCCAAAACGACTAAACGAATCTCGAATCGAACATAGATGCAGTACACCGTTTGCAAAAACACATATCTGCTTAAAAAGTTTTTTTATTCCACGCTGTCGGTATTGCAGGCATAAGCTAGTATGTAATATATATTGTATTTGTGCAGATAATCAAAATGCCCAAAACTACACTAGCAATCTGCAGGTCCAGGGTTCGAATCCCGCCATGTACCAATGTGTTTTTCGATTTCCAATTCACATATGTACATTTATCCGACGTTCTTACGGTGAAGGAAAACATCGTGATGCAACCTGCACATATCTGAGAAATTCAAAGATATGTGTGAAGTCAACCAACCTGCACTTGGCCAGTGTGGTTGACTATGGCCTAATTACCCGTAATTTGGGGTAGGCTCGGAGTCCCTCGGTGTGGACGTATAGCGAGCTGATGATGAAAGAAAACAATTTAAATGACATGGTTCTTAATTTAAAATTAATTTTTCGTTACGTTAATATTATTTAAATGCACGAATCGATTCTTTGTAAGTATTTTTACTTCATTTCAGTTTATTTAGCTTTCTATTAGATTTATGACAGTCACGGACTGTTCTCATTTCCCGCTGTTCACTGTTTACTGAACGCATCGCCCCTGACGTGCCACAATTGAACCAATAAATTGATTCTGTTTACTGTTTGCTGAACATCAATGCGTTTAGATTTAAACATTAAGTTCACTACTACTTTAAAACGAATTAATTAACGCATATTTAAAGATTAAGCTTCTATGTCAAATCTACAAACTTATCATTTGTACATTGTTATAAAATTGTTAAGATTTATGCCCGAAGAATCTTCCAAACTTGAGCAATCAAAATCATAGAAACTTTATATTTCCAAGAGTCCTAAATAATAATAATTAAAAAGTAGGTGTCGCCCTTGACACCGTCCGCGTGAATTTAAAAAAACTTAGTAGCCTATTAGTTCGTTCAGACTATGTTCTATATCTACGCCAAATTCAACGAGATCCATGTAGCCGTTCTGGAGATACCTTTCTAACAATCCTATTAATCGAAACTTTTGCATTTATAAGATTACTAGCTGTCGCCTGCGACTCCATCAGCGCGGTATAAAAAACTATGCCAAATTTCAGCGACATCTGTTTAGCCGTTCCGGAGATATTTTCAAATAACATCCATCTAAACTTTGCATTTATAATATTAGTAAGATTGATAGGAAAGAGAGTGGTTTAACAGTGGTAGAGCCCGCTTTAACATCTTCGCACGAATTGTCCCGGCTCGCCCGGTGAAATGCCATAACCACACAGAAGACACGCGTAAAGTGGAAGCAATTCCGCGTTTCATCCTCTTTCCCTTCCCACCCTTTTTCTTATATGGAAAGGATAGGAAGTGGAAGTGGACTTTCCGGATGAGAGGATGCATGGGGAAGGGAAAATATTTTCTTTCTGTGCATCCTCTCCTCCGTCGATTAAAGGTAGGCAACGCATATGCAATAGCGTATGTCTATGGGCAACGGTCACTTCGCTATTTCAGCGATTTCAAGTGGTCGCTCGCTCGTTTGCCACCATATGATATAAAAAAAAACAGTAAATTAAAATTAAATATTTAAAAACTACAAATTAATACGTTAACACCAGAATGACGTCATTTATAACATATGTTTATTTTGCAGTGACAGTTTATTTACAAAACATTAATTCGAAAGCCAAATAAATGTTATAAATTATGTTAATATTATGACATTTGCATATGAATACAAAATTAGATTAATCAAATTGTATTTTATAATCATATTAATAAACCATTTTGAATGTTTGTTTTTAATAAACAAGTTAATAAATTCTGTTGCAGACTATAAATTATTACTACCCTGTCGCCCACGACTCCGGTCGCCCACGACTGCGGTCGCGCAGGATTAAATAATATTATAGTAGCCGATTCTCAGACCTACTGAATCTTACTAAAATTATAAATGCGAAATTTTAGATGAATAAATGTTTGTTTATATCTCCAGAACGACTGAACGGATCTCGATGTAATTTGTCACAAATGTAGAACATAGTCTGGAAGAACATATAGGCTACTAATTATTTATTTTAATTCCAAGCGGACGGAGTCGCGGTCCATAGCAAGTTGGATATAATTTTATAACAATATCAGTTTAAAACAAACCAGCATCAATTTGCAGCGGGACAACAAAAGATGGCTTTAAAGCGAACAAATTGCGGAATCAGTCTTTTGAATGGCCATCGTTGGTTCAACGTTTAATACCTCCCCGGACCTATTTACAACAATAGCGACGTGATTTACGTTTAACCGCTAATAAATTGAATATTTAGCGGATCCAATTGACCCATTATTTAGTTAAAAACGTATAACAGTAATCTGATAAATATTTATCAATCAATCTTCTTACCAATATTATAAATGCGAATGTTTGGATGGTTGGACGAATGGATGTCTGTTTGAAGGTATCTCCAGAACAGCTCAACGGATCTCTATAAAATTTGGCATACATATAGAACATAGTCTGGAAGAACACATAGACTACTAATTATGTTTTTTTTAATACCGCGCAGACGGATTCGCGGGCGACCACACGTATTACATGTTACGTTTTTTGCAATTATATATATTTAAATTAGCTAACGTAAAATCATTTATTTTTATTTCATGTTTTTTTTAAAATACTATTTATTGATTTTGTATATTCTAATCTAAATATAATCATTGTTTTCATATTAATTTTATTGTTTAAAAACACGAAATAATCTCTGACTCAACGTCAAACCAAAGTTAAAAACATAAATTGAATTCGAACAAAAATTACAACGTAAAAACCAAACTTTGAATATCGCTGCAAAAGCTCGTTGCCAGTAAAAGCTTTCTTTTGTTTGGACACAAACAAAGTGCGTAACCGAACGAGGTGCGCCACAAAAACAACTGCGTGGTTC
>NW_013531700.1:5336119-5427408 GCF_000836235.2 Papilio xuthus
GTGACAAACTTTTATATTTAAGCGTTATGACAGGAGAAGAAAAATATTGGGTTGCCCAGTAAGTTCGTGCCGCTTTATAAGGAAAATTGAAACCCTGTTCTCTTAAATTTTTGGAAATGTTTTTAAAAATTAGTTTTTATCTCAACCATTGAAATGAAATTATTCACAATATAGAAATTTTTGTGACGTTTGATAATGGTGGAAATCCGAAAATGAATCCACTTCAGCTACAGTCTATTGTAAGCTTTATATCGAAAATCAGAACGAACTTTCCGGACAACCTATAATGTTAATACGAAGTGTCAAATGAATGTAACAGAAGTAGTTTATTCCAAATTGTATCACAAGTATATAGAGATAGAGTTCAATTTTGTCAAATGTACCGATATTTTTGCGCACCTTGACTGCTTCGTTACTTATGACGCTGTGGCTGCTACGATATTTATAAGCATCTTGCATGTACTCATATATATTTGCATATCTTGTCTGTTACGATCTATATGACGCTGACTGTACATCTGTGTATCTTTTAATTTAGGTTAACATCAATTTTGTTTAAGAAGTTTTTTCGTAACGACGAATCAGTTTATTTAAATTAGTAACAAAACTTATTGGAAATATATACCAATGACATAGGTCATATTAGAAATTCGTTTCATAATGAAACGTCGTAAACAGAACGAAGACGACCCTTGTATAACGCCATGAATCTGTTGATGTCACGTCTTGTTTGTTCAGAACTTGAGACCATATTAGCTTTAGTAAAACAAATATAATCTGTTGTCTTAACAATTGACAGTCGAGTAAAATCTTAATAATATTATAAATGCGAATGTTTGGATGGATGTTTGTTTGTAGGTATCTCCAGAACGGCTGCATGGATCTCGTAGAAATTTGCCACAGCTGTAGAATATAGTCTGGAAGAACACATAGGCTACTAATTAAGTTTTTTTTTTATTCCGCGCCGACGGAATTGCGCGCGACAGCTAGTAATAAATATTTAAAGTATTCCTAATTGCTTATTTATTAGATTTAGTAACAGCGTACCCTATATTAACTATTAATTTGAAGTTTAATAATCACTTAATCTAGCATTTACTACTAGAAATCTACACTGAGTGATAGATAATTTCACGGACTTTGAGTGTGGCAGTTATTACGTTTAAAATCAATTTAAATTATTGTACATTTTACATTTAAGTCTCTTGTTCATACTTTACACATAAATTAATGCAAATTTAATTGTTATCAGCTCAGCAAAGTGTTAAGTTCCACAGATTAGGTAATTACTTGGCGCGAGAAGCGGTTCTACGTTATGGATAAATTTACAGTCAAAGAATATAATATAATTCACAATTAAAATCAATTATCGTAATATGACTTAACACGTATATGTATGTAGATACAGCATGTTTTGTTTTACAGAATTTAATTTATTTTTAAAGATTTTTTTCTTTTCTTTAAAGTGTCATTCCAATAACAAGCTAATTAAAAATAATAACAACTTGAAGTATAATATAAGTAAGTAACAAAAAAATAAAAATAATTATTTAAAACAAAAAAACAATTTTTAAAATGCATTTAGCACTATGTAGCTATTTAAAGTTGAAAGATTGTACAGGGCTTTAAATAAAAAAAACCCTTGTCTGCAGAAAAATGTGTTAATATTGTAGAACATGAATAACAGAAAGACATAGAAAAACTGATTTGACATTACTAAATTCAAAATTTTAATTTCTTCTTTTTTCTTAGATTTAATGGCTGCTAAAGTGTAAAAACTCCTTGAACATAGATAGATTTCTGTTGACATTAAGATCGATGTCGACTCAGTCTTGTGTAAAATTATTTCTCCTTTCTAATATTAAATACATAGGAATGCAGTTGAAATAGGACAGAAGTTTACGAAATCCTTAATTAGCTACATGCTTTGGACGCAATAAATTACATTAAGAATGATCTTTTAATTATATCGCTCTAAATTTTTACGACAAATTAGAAAATTAAATGTTATTCTCCAAACTGAAATAGTTTGCTGCATATTATGATTTTGGAGAGCGTCGGTGGCTCATTGGTTTAAGCACTTGACTTGCAATCTGCAGGTCCTGGGATCGAATCCCGCCATGTACCAATGTGTTTTTCGATTTATATATGTACATTTATCCGACGTTCTTACGGTGAAGAAAAACATCGTGCACATATCTGAAAATAAATTCAAAGATATGTGTGAAGTCAACTAACTCGCACTGGGCCAGTGTGATTGACTGTGGCCTAATCACTCCTAACTTAGGGTAGGCTCCGAACCCCTCGGTAGGGACGTATAATGAACTGATGATGATAATGATTTTAGATTTGAATCACATACTAAACTGTTTTTAGCCGACTTCAAAAAGGAGGAAGTTATCAATTCGTCTATATGTTCTTTTTTTATGTGTGTTACCGCGTAACTCCGCCCTTGATGCTCCGATTTTGAATTTTTTTTTTGATCGAAAAATTTTTATAGTAGTAAGATTAGTTATAACTTAAACTAAATAATACTCTTCTGAAAACAGTTTTTTATCTTGGTATTTCCCGACTGACAGAAAAGCATTATATTTATGTATGTTTGTATGTCAATTATGTTATGACTGCAATTAGTCGTTTGGCTAAACCGAATACGACGAGGGACGGGTGCGATCATTCAAATAATCATGTTATCACTAGCTGTAGCCCGAGACTCCGTCCACGCGGAATTAAAAGGAATATTTGTTCTTCCAGACTATGTTCTACATCTCTTGTTGAGCTGTTTTGCACCTTCTAACAAACATCCATCTAAACTTGTGCAATTAAAATATTAGTAAAATTAATAATTTATAAAGCTACTAGAGTAAATTCGTGTTATGGATTTAATTAAATTAATTATGCAATATAACCGTAATTTAAATTAAATATTTCAGTGAAATATATTCATTGTTTTCGATATTGATTCTGGCGTAAATTGTGATAACAAATCATGATAATGACCATTCCATGAATTGATTCGTAATGCCTATTTATTCGTGAAATTTTTGATAGGTCACATTTTTGAAATATTTGTATGACCTTTACAGTTAAGTTCTTTTTTAACTTATCCCAATTAAAGTTAAAAAAGGACTTAACTTTTTATTTATGTTTTAACTTAATATTTTTTTTTATTTTGCAAGTATTGTGTTAATTATACAATTAATTTATACTAGTAGTTGCCACAACATTAAAAGAGAAAACAAAAGTAAATGACGTCTCCAAAATAAATTAAAAAACTTAAGTGGAATTGGACAGGACACATTATTAGAACAAAAAAAAGAAAATGGACTAAACACATCATGGATTGGTATCCCAGAGAAGGAAAACGACAAAGAAGACGACAAATCAAAAGATGGGAAGACGACTTACCCAAGGGATGGCGAACATTAGCGCGCGATAGAGAGGTGTGGAAGAGACTAGGCCTATGTCAAGGGACAATCTGACACATAACGGGATGCTGGGCAATCGATTATACATACATTTAACATAGGTTAGTTACTAGAAAATAAGTTTGTCAATATTGTAATATTAAGTTTAATAATTGCCAGTGAATAAAGGCTTTATCTATCTATCTAGTAGTTGCCTGCGGCTTCTTCCGCACGGATCTATAATAAAAAACTATTCATAAATATACCCGGGGATAGTTTAGCTTCTCGGCTCAGTAACTTTTGAGAGTCCATACAAACAATCAAATCTATCGTCTTTATAATATTAGTGAATATGCTTGTAGAAATAAATATATATTTTATATAAAAAGAGAAATAAAATAATATATTTGGTAACATTGTAGCAATATAAGGGGATAAAGTAACTTTGGTGAAACAAAGAGGTGTTACGCATTCATTTTGCATTTATTATTCGCGGGAACGCGATGGGTGTTTTGCGGTGGCTCGTTCCATTTTATTTTTACAGTAACAATAGAAATCTTGCGGTGTGGAAAATTCCCGTACTTCACTTACATATATTTAATAACGTTTTTTTTTCTATATTTGAAATAGGAACAACATTTTAGATAAAAAAAACATATAGTAATTACAAATAGTAAAGCGTTATGCTTTTTTATTTAATATAACTAGCGGTCACCCGCGAATCTGTCTGCGTGGAAAGAAAAGTATGCCAAATTTCATTGAAATCCGTTCAGCGTTTCTGGAGATACCTTCTAACAAACATCCATCCATCTAAACATTGACATTTATTATATTCGTAAGATATAGTCCTTTTGTTGAAAATTATTTTCATGGTATATGATAGCCAAGAATTTGGCTTAAATCTTAGTGACGCGTTTTTTTTGTCGAAAAGAAATTCTGCATTTATCTCGCTTAAATTTGTCATAGATGTAGAACATAGTCTGGAAGAACACATAGACTACTAATTAAGTTTTTATTAATTACGGACAAAATCGCGCGTGACTACTAGTTTTACGTATGCATTCTTTAAAAAGCGACTAAAATAATTTTAATTATATTCTTAAATAGACTAACAATCGCTTATTATGTGCGGCAATTAGCTATCTAGTAATTCAATCAAAAAAACTCAACTGTGCTATTTTTGACTCTCCTTTGATTTCATGCCTCAGTAATTGTTATAGTATGCGATTCTTCCATGACTACAAGGAAATAGTGTTTCGTCTAAAATTAAAGTTCAACTTGGTATGGTCATAAATTGTACGTGCTCTTGTAGGAACGACGTTTTTGGCTTGACGCCATGCAGCAAACTTGTTACCATAAAATTTGAATTTGTGCTTCGATTTTCGATTTTACGAAAAAGTTACTACGTTGTATATAAAGAAGAAATATGCTTGAAAATATTCAAGCTTTTGATATGTGTTTTGGTATTGTTGGTGTCCACTGCCGACATTTTACAATAACCTAAAAAACCCGACTAAGATACATAAAATAGCGCCATCTATTATCTGCGTTTTAAAACTAAGATTTTAATTTTTTTAATTTACTATAATGTTAAATATACTTTCTTACTTTAGGATTTCTTCCAAAACATTGAAAAAATGATTTAACAAAGATAATAAATGTCACGATGAGCGAGTTTTGAACTCGTTCTTTTTACATTTTTTTTAGAATTCCATCTCCCACGTTATGTTTTTGGTCATTGTAATTAAATCGTAATTTCTTTCACTTGTAAATTATGTTCATCTTCCTCTTACTATACTCATCAGTGCTTACATTTTTTTAACTTAATTAAGACTGCATTTAAAATGTTACTATTTCATCATAAAGTATATAATAAGTTAAGGAAATTTCATTAACTTTAATAAACATTGCTCTCGAGTCCAGTTAAAATTTCAATTACACTTCCATCACGTTTTCCTCGAACCAGCGCTTCTCTGTGCACTCGTAGATAATAATGAAAATATTTTTTTTTGTTTACTTTATTTTATTACATTTTAATAAACTAGTAGTTGCTCGCGACTTTATTCTCACAGAATTAAAAAAAAAAAATTAGTAGCCTAAGAGTTCTTCCAGGCTATGTCATCTATGACATGGATCTCAATCTATGGAGTCGTTCACAAGATACCTTATAACAAAGATGCAAAAAAAATATAAGAATAAGAAAAAAATGTTAAATAGTAATAAAATGTATTTTATGTCATGCGAGGATAGTGTGGCAGTGAAATGTTTTTTCAAAACGGTTCAGTAGTTTTTGAGGCCTATTAAATGTAAACAAACAAACAGACAATCACACCTTTCTCTTTATAATATTAGTATTGATTAAATTATGTTCTTTACTCATTAAAATACTAATGTTCCCTCACCTCATCTTTAGACTGTTGGAATCCGTACATCATCAGCTCACTATACGTCTCCACCGAAGGGCTTGGAGCCTACCCTAAGTTAGTGGTGACTAGGCCATAGGCAACTACATAAAATTAGGAATCCTTTAGGCAAACAAAAATACAAATCCATAAAAACGTTACGTCAGTAGTGTAAAATTCTTTGTAAAAGAGTATTTTAGTATAACGACTCGATTTTGAAATGTTATTTTTAAAAGCAAATGTTTTCTTTCCATGCAACCGTGTCGAATGTAACTGGCCTTAAATAAGTTAATTTGTTAGTGGTTTCATTATAATCCAGCCTTTTATTAACTTAATGGTCGGATGTTGGCTTTAAACGTCAAGTTTACTGTAGCAACACGAAAGTATTTTACAATTTATTTATTACAATAGTGTCATTTTATATGAAATATTGTACACATTTATGGAGGCCGCGGCACCCTAATTGTTTTAAATACTTTGCCACTCGTAAAACTCGTTAGCTTTACTTTGGTGTAAAATAAAATCAGTTAACAGACTTTAAGTGTATTACGAGTGTCAAATAAATGTTCACTTTTTTTTTGGACCTTCTGGATCGTTCTCTGACTTTTTATATCGAAACGTGGTCACCTGAATTCGCCGAAATAGCGTAACGACCGCTGTCGCCTACCTCTATTTGACGGAGATCGGGACGTACAGAAATATTTCTTCTTACCATCCCTCCTCCGTCAAATCTACTTCCCCTTCCCATCCTTTCCTTATAAAGAGAGGGAAGGGAAGGATGACTAAAATGAGGCCTTCAAGAAGTAAATAAAATTAGGACAACATTTTTTTTTCGTTTTATTCGTATAATAAATATAATAGATGTAATTTTGTTTAAATGCAACTCAATAGTATTTTTAAAAAGCTATTAAAATATTCGAGAGCATTTTTAATTAATCATTATGTTATTTTTACACTAAAAATTAATACAAAGTGCTACAGTTTCATGAATGAAATTCTAATCCAAAATAAAACCAACATTCCGTTCTTAGTAATGTACTAGCATTTTTCACGTGAATTTCTGCACAAGAGAAAAATTTCGAACATTCGAAATTGTAACAAAGTAGAATAAAACTAGCACAAGCTATCCTGAAGTCTTGCGCAATTATATTACGATTCAGAGTTATGAATCACAGAGTCCAGTTTTCAGAAGGAACTGGAATCGGCAAAATTTTCATTGAACGATAGTCTGTTGTTTTCAAGAACTCTGAATAACCTGTGTTTTTGCTATTATTTGAAAACTTACTGGTTAATAGAGTGGGTCATTTCATTTTATGTCTTTTAAGGTTACTTTTAATCTTATTCTCCTTTCTTTATATGTTTTGCAATATAAGTTTGTGTTGAACACTGAATCATTCCTTTCTTTTATAAGGTGACACGAACATGCGCCCACCTAAGTTCGCTAAAATGGCGAAGCCACCGCTGTTGATGCGTGGCCTACCTTATTAACAGGCGTCACCTCGTCCGTCAAATCTTCTCTATCTTATAGTTTCCTTAAACGACGAAACGCGGAATTGCTTCCAATTCTTAATTATATCATACTAATAATTTATTTAATTATAATGCTGTAGTAAGCCATCTCAATTTGTCACAATAATGTTACTTTAAATAATTACTTAATTGTAACTTACCTCGTAAAGTTACTAAACATTCAATTGTGAAGAAAACCCGACTGACTTAATGCCGCAGGATTTTGTCGTTAAGTAAACAGAATTGTATTTAATTACACTATAACAGAAACGTGCTTACGCTTTCTTTAATGAAACTTAGAACTTACTTCCAGCAACATTTGTTTTTCTTATTTATTTATAATATAACTAATAAAAGCCGTACTATAAAAAGATTCGCGAAGATATTTATCTTGTCATTATAATAATATTTTTTGCTATAAATTCTCCGAAAGGACCTAGAGGCGTCCACGGACAGGTTGACCCAGCGTAGATATGTAGATGCAAGGTAGACCGATGACCTGGGCAAGGTTTCGGGAGTGCACCTGATGCGGGCGGCATAAGACTGGGCATTGTGGCAATCGGTGGTGAGGTCTATGTTCTGTAGTCGATGAACTCAGGCTGATAATGATGAATCATCATCATTAGATCACTACAGGTCCCTACTTGCTTGGAGCCTACCTTAAGTTATGTGACTAGGCCATAGTCAACCACGCTGGCCCGGTGCAAGTTGACTTCACACATATCTTTGAATTTCAGTCAGAACGTCGGATAAATGTACAGTTGTAAATAAAATAAAAATAAAAACATTGATACATAGCGGGATTCGAACCCAGGACCAGCAGTTTACAAATCATGTGCTTAGTAACTGAGCCACCGATGCTTTAATGATGATTGACGATGATAAAATCTCTTATAAGGTAAATAAAATCTTACTATTAGTCTGACAGAATTAGAACAGAATAATATAAATATTAAAAGAAATAAAACCATTGAAAGTAATTTCATTAACATAGTCATGATAATATTAGTTGCTTCAACAGAATTACAATACTAAATATTAGATGAGGTAGCTAGTGATGTCAATAAATGTATACCTAATGTAAGTTGTATCGAGCTCATCAGTTATTTAGTGTCGATATATAATTAATTCAACAATCGATGACTCAACAGAGATCGAGACTATGTACTACCTATGTTACTGATAGGTTAGGAATTTCGACGTATGTAAGCCCGAATATTGACCTTACTCGGTGGAAACGTTCTCTATATCTTGAACACTTATAGTCAAAGATATTAAAAGAAAATACTGATTTTGTTTAAATAGACTGAGTATAAAGATATATTTAAATAGGCAAAATAATCATCATCAGCTCACTATACGTCCCCACCGAGGGGCTCGGAGCCTACCCTAAGTTAAGGGTGATTAGGCTATAGTCAACCACGCTGGCCAAGTGCGGCTTGGTTGATTTCACACATATCTTTGAATTTCTTCTCAGATATGTGCAGGTTGCATCACGATGTTTTCCTTCACCGTAAGAACGTTGGATTAATGTACATATGTAAATCGGAAATCGAAAAACACATTGGTACATGGCGGGATTCGAACCCATGATCTGCAGATTGCAAGTCGAGTGCTTGACCCCTGAGCCACCGACACTATTTACCGGCAACAGAATAGCTTTATATAATATCGGAAAAAATAACATCCTATACCTTTACATATTATCCAAGGAGGTTCAATACTTTTCTGTTATGTCACATAGAAAAAAAAATAGAAATTTATATTTTTTTTTAATTTCTTAATCTAAATATGAAGTAGGTCTGTGTTATGATGACTTTTAAATAGATGATAAATTAAATTAAAGAAAGAAATTACGTGAAATCTGAATTTTTAGAATTAAAAGGACGAATAATGACGTATTTTAAAGAATTCGAACTGCACTCTAAGAATTATATCTTAAACAATTTAATAGATATTTTTTTTTGTTTTTTTATATTATATTATAAATTGGCAAAAGAGCAAGCGACTACCTGAAAGAGGACATATCCCTTACTCTTTCACCAAGTCATGGAAAATGTATTTTAACCACCAATTCATTAAGTGCCCGAAAAAATATTGCTTGTTCATTGATGGAAAGTTAATGTATCATTTAAGTTAGAAGTAACTTTAGTACCCAATATTAATGTCAAAATAACTTTGTGATGAATAATAATTAAGTATGGCCACCCGATATAAGATTAAACTTAATCCTTGTTGATCTTACTTAACTGTCGTAATTAAATCTGTACTTTGATCACAAAATTTAATTAACCCAAAGGTCCCCGATTCTGTTTACTTATAATTGAGATTCAGAAGTAAATCGAATATATTCTATTTATTAATTTTATGTTTGTAAATTCTATACGTCGGCGTTACAGACCAGATCAATACAAAAATATATTTTTAAGAATTAATTGTGAAAAAAAAATATTTTCTTATATGTCCGTTCGTATGTAAAAAGCTGAAACACATTAGTTTTTTATACAGTGGATTTCATTAAAAAAATATCAACATATGATATTAGTAAGAAAATGTATCTTACTTCTTACTAATATTATAAATGCGAATGTTTAGATGGATGGATGTTTGTTTGAAGGTATCTCCAGAATGGCTCTACGGATCTCGATAGAATTTGGCACACATACAGAACAAAGTCTGGAAGAACACATCATCATCATCATCGTCATAATCAGGCTAAATTCTTCCACTACTGGACGTCGATCCCCCATCGATTGCTACAATGCCCGGTCCTAAGCCGCCCGCATCCAGTGCACTCCCGTAACCTCGTCCCGGTCATAACACATAGCCTACTAATTATTATTTTGTTCATTTCACGCGGACGACCGCTAGTATTATTGTAAAGTTATTCGTCAATTACTATACATAAATCTGTACTATTAATATTAACTAGAAATGACGTCTCGTAGTTGTTAGTACTAGAAAACCACATCCTGTATAATAATTGAAATACTTCGAATGAACTTATGACAATGAAGACAAGAGCTATCGATTGGCTTGTTGTTTTTGTGGCGAGATGCCAAAATTACTACCGCAGCGCTTGCACTTGTTCAACCAGAACATCAGACACCAGAACATCTTATCATATAATTAAGTGCCGCGATGAAATACTTAAAAGGTTTATCAAGATGTATTTTTGATAAACTTAGAAATAGCTGTACTATCATCGTCGTCTTTACTATCATCATCATCAGCTAACATACATACTCGCGTGATAAAAGACGGCGTTGGCTCAGAGGTTAAGCACTTGACTTGTAATCTAAAGATCCTGGGTTCGAATCCCACTGTTTACCAATGTGCTTTTCAATTATCGATTTAAATATATACATATATCCGACGTAATTAAGGTAAAAGAAAACATCATGATGCAACCAGCAAACATCTGCAAAAAAATTCAAAGATGTGAAATCAACCCGCCATGGGCCAGCGAGGGTGACTATGGCCTAGTTACCTCTAACTTAGTGTGGGCTCCGAGCCACTCAATGGGGACGTACAGCTCATGATGATAGAGTATTCCTCAATTCTCTACATTTCTTAGTGATGTGGATAGCTTTATGTATTACGGTTTCAGTTTACTACTATAGCTATTTGTATGCAGACATTTATTTAAACAATATTCATCATCAGCTCACTATACGTCCCCACCGAGGGGCTCGGAGCCTACCCTAAGTTAAGGGTGATTAGGCCATAGTCAACCACGCTGGCCAAATGCGGGTTGGTTGACTTCACACATATCTTTGAATTTCTTCTCAGATATGTGCAGGTTGCATCATGATATTTTCCTTCACCGTAAGAACGTCGTATAAATGTACATATGTAAATCGGAAATCGAAAAACACATTGGTACATGGCGGGATTCGAACCCAGGACCTGCTGATAGCAAGTCAAGTGCTTGACCACTGAGCCACCGACGCTCCTATTTAAACAATATTGCATACAGCTTACCATTAGTATTTAGAGCTTCATCACGCTCGCTTACACGACACGTAACCAATTTGCATGGATATAACATTCTTTGTGAATGAAATTTGCATTTAATTTAAATAAACTGAAGGTGAAATTTTGCTTATACGTTGCGTGGGAGAATTTGTTTCATTACAAATAAGGAGGTACGGGAATTGCTTACGTCAATGTGAAAACGTTTACAAGAAAATGTCTGATGTTACCTTATCCCCTTTTATATATAAAGCTTTAAAAGTAATCTTGAGTGAGGAAATTCAGGAGTATATTAAAAAGGGATTTTACGAGTTTAATAAAAATGTAATAAAACATATAGAACAATTAATATGATACTGTGTAGATTATCAGTTAAAATCTCGAAAACTTGCAACCTTTTTTGTTAAAATCATGAACAAATAAAGGGACTTTTAAAGTATACTGTTTACGAACAAATTTTAAGACAACCGCTGTCTATTGCAACATGATCCTTTCTCATTGACAATTCTTGAAAGAGCCTCGAGGCTGTGTCAAGTGGCCGACTTACCTCATTCCCTTGCGGCCGGGACACGCGCTACTGTGAATGGAATCACAAAAGAAAAATTTTCAAAAGCAATTCAAGAGACTAAATTAAAAACTCTTGATTTTTTTTACTATGAGTTGGAGGATTCAAAGGCAATTATTGATAAGTAATCTCGTAGTGTAGATTTTTACCTGACTTACCGTGGGTTTCTAAGACCTAAATCCTCATCTATAACATGTTATTATCTCTGTTTTGTCAAAGATAATGATAGGGATGACGATATGTTTTATACTGTGTTTTTGATCTCAGAAGCCCGCGCTGATTTAGGAGGCTAATGATTTTCACGCGATAATACAGAGGCCACGTGTAGGATAAACGACTGAACTGATTTACCATGGGTTTCTTAGACTAATATTCTCGTTTAAAACTCCTTTTCGTCAAAGATGATGATATGTTTCATAAAGAGATATTGGCTCAGAAACCAACGGTTTGAGTAGTGAGGTGTAATTTCATTCTTGGAGTGTCTTATGATAGGATCTGTCAGACGGGTTTTTTTGTTTTAAATTAAAAAATGGTGTTATTAATACTGAAGTGGCCATACTTAAATATTTTATTTAAATGTCATAAAAATTAAAAATGTAGAGAAAGAAATGTGTTCGAAAACAATGATCCCAAATTCAAACCTATTTATATTCTCTATCTATCCACAGTGGCAAATGTAGAGTAGTTTTGCAGACAATAATTACAATTGCTGTACTGTAGCCAGCAATATAAGTGTACTTACGACTTAAGTTACATTGCCTTGAGGTTACTTACCTGCATGTAACGACTCGCTGCAAACATTTGTAGAAAAGCGTAATTGTAATAAAAAATAATTTAAAGGTACCTTTGTTTTGGTAAATGTAAAACAAAATTTTCTCTCATACAGTGCAATATTTTGTACACATTACGAGTTTAAACTTTTTGAAAATCTAATAGTTCAATTTTTAAAGTGCAGATATCCGATTATGTGATCGTGGGTTCGATTCTGCCATTATACTAAGAGCTTACTTGAAATGGTTGCGGGCCTATATTTAAAAAAAAAATGTGTAAGAAAAATATTTTTTTTTATAACAGAAGGGGGAAAACGAGCAGCGGGAACACCGAGGTGTTCAACGACGCCCATGGACATCAGCAATACCAGAGGAACCGCAGATGCGTTGCCGACCTTTGAGATGGTGATAGTGAACTATATCCTTTCACAATCTTTGACCTAAGTAAGAATAGTTAGACATTTTATTTAAACTATTAAAATAATCTGCTTTTATTTAAAAACAAAAAAATGATAGACAAAAATGTTAAAATATGTTTTTTGTATTGATTGTAAACTGACCGAATTCCCAATCGTACGGTGACACATAGAAAAATGGTACAGTGCGTGCTCAAATCAGGGATGTCCGCAATGCGGAGACAGCACGTGTCTGGTTATTTATGCCGTCGATACGGCCGGCGCGAGTGTACGCGAGGTATTTCACATTTAACGTACAGAAATAAAGGGCAACGTGGAATAACTTCTGATAGCACTATTATCCTTATTGTTAAACTTTATATTGATATAATTTCCAGTACATATCTTGTCTGCTACGGTCTTTATGCAGCTGATTGTACATAATAATATTTATGTATATTTCCGGCATAAGTTTCCCCTACGGAGGATTCACACTAAAGCCGGATACACACCTTTAGTTTTGAGTGGATTGTTTAACTGTTCATTACATCATCCGAAGGTGTAACTTACGTGTGTAGATAAAACTGAGTACTGAGGGACTATCACGAATGTTTACGATATTGGTTTTCGTATCATTATATAATATGTGTATTAGATTTATACAGCAATCTTATCAGTCGTAATAGTAAAATTAAAAATTGCTTAAAAATTTTGACATATTTTATCGATCACGTTACGTATACTTTCTCGCAATTTTTTGTTCCAGGTCCAGTGTACTGTTTATTAAAGTTACAATGTTGCCTAAATACGTCCGTTTAACAGTCGAACGGCCGAATGGTCGCACTGTAGTAATAATCAAGGTGTGTAGCCGGCTTAATATTTTACTATATATATACATAAAAATATTTCCTATCAGCCATTATTTTTATGGAATGTCCTGAATAATTATGTATTATTTAATTTACCGTACATATAATTATCGTATATATCTATTTAATTCAATGAAAATATAACAACATCACGCCCGTAACCCATAGGGGTACGCAAAGACCTTCATTAGGTGATAAATTAAAAAAAAATATGTTATTTTGTAACTAAAGGAATAAAGTTTGGCATCACCAGGTCAATAACCTTGGTGGAAATTTGTTATTAGCGAAAATTCATTCATAATTTATTTTGATTCACGAAAGCTCTTACCAAGTTTCGCTTGGAACAGTACCAAATTGACGTAATTGTCACTTAGCACATTGTTATTAAGGAAACACTACGTAGCCTGGTTTTCTTATTATCACGAAATATTAAAAAAAAAATCTTTATACAGATTTATAATTAAACTTTTTTTTAAATTTCAAAAAAAGAACATTAACTTTTTTCTGCAATCAAAAACAATATGAGTATCTGTAAGACATACAATTGAAGCTATAAATTCCTTAGCCTAAAACATGATGATTTAACAGTCATTTAAGGGAAACACTTAGTGTAGATTCAACAAGAAAAATCTATTACTAAAATAATCATTAAACGAGAGTTGGTTTCTGACACCAAAATCTGTGAAACAACATCGATGTTATTAACTTTGACAAAACGGAGATAACAACAAGTTTTAAACAGAGATTTTTGTCTCAGAAACCCACGATATGTCCGATAATTTAATTTAAATAAAAGCCGACTTCGTAGAAGTGAGAAAAATATTTACATCTGTTACAAATTATTGCGAGACAGGCGTTGAATGAAATCCAATTTGTTTAACCACAAGCGTGTGTTGCCATCCTTTATTTTCAAGTTATTTCAACTCACATCAAGTTATTCTCACTTAAGTACATTTAAAATGGTTAATAAGTAAATAATGGTACTAGGTGATGGGTTTATTTAAGTAGAAAGCATAGATTTGTGTATAGCGACACTCCACAGGACTAACATTGTGGCAATCGATGTGGGAAGCCCACGTTCAGCAGTGGACGAACTCTGATAATGATGATGAACTACTTAATTATTGTATTAAATGCCCCACAGAAAATTTTCACATTAAGAATTATTTAGTTTATATCTTAGTCTTTGCCAGGTGTTGGTGTTCCGTTGAATAAACTAAATTTTAAACCAATCCTACTAATATTATAAATGCGAATGATGGATGCATGGATGTTTGAAGGTATCTCCGGAAAGACTTTACTGATCTTGATGAAATTTGACATATATATAGATAGTCTGGAAGAACACATAGGCTACTAAATTAATTCCGCGCAGACGGACTCGCGGACTACTGCTAGTAGTTGCTAAAGATAAAATGTTATGACAGCAGAACAAAATTTATAATATAAAAGTAGGTGATTTGTTAAAAAGATTATCAATAGTAATCTAGTTATGTGGAGGCTTAGATAAACAGGATTTAGAATATTGAGAACAAATAAAACCAAAGAAATCGTACGATTTGTTTATTTTTAATATTCGCTTTTAAATAAAACGCTTAGAAGCTTATTTTGTTTGACACTAGTTGAAGTGTATAGCTTTAAACATTCATACACGCTAGAAAGAGGGATGAAAATAAGATAAAAGGGTCAGTCTTATATTTGGGAAAATTGTATAATATGAATAAAACGATATTTACAAAAGTTGGGAAGACACATATGCGACGTGACTTAAAGAAATATTTAGGAAATAAATAGATAAAGACCGAAATCTTTCTCACTCCAACCACACACCATACAAATAACAATAAGATCTTAAGTTATTTTTATAGTAAAATTTTTAATTTTAATATTTGATAACAACACTTCATATTTTACCTATCGTGATGCCAAACGTCCACTGCATTCATTCTCGATTCATCTTTATTTACATTTTAAACGATTAATTAAGACAAAATTATTATAAGTACAATAAAAATGGGAAATAGTCTAATTGACTCAAAAACAGTCGGTACCAGGTCACCTCAGGGCCGAGGGATCCAGCACCAGAACCCTAGGCTAAAGGGAAACGAACTCCGGCGGTGGTGGCGGTAAACTTAAAACAGGAGTCTCACACGGCTCAGGGTTGTCGCAACTCGCGCCGGGCAGCGACCATGTAGAGCTACCAGTGGCCGTCACTCTGGGTCCCATATTGTCATACGCAGGCGCGGTACAACATGTTCTACTTCGCCGCGGCAAAGTTGCACCTCCACTCAGTAGATCAGGATATTTGGTCGGTTCACTTCTTCCCGCTACTTGCACGGATATAAATATGTTTCCATACGGCACTGGCACCGCAAATTCGGCTGGTGGTGGAGGAAATACTCCCGGTGTTCCTTCTATTGTAATATGTACTGGATCAAATCCACAACCTCTGGGCTGGTCGTTGTCAACAGACAGGGATCGTTCAGTGAGCTCAAAGTCACAAGGGGACGCCATATCAGCAATAGATCTGTCACAGCTCACGACGACTGATGCGTCTATTAGACGTTTCTCCTGATCCATAAAACTTCTACTGGGTGGTACGGAACGTCTTCTAAGATGCCAACAAGCAACTGCAGCGATAAAGCCGAGTGCCGCCAGCGCACCTAATGCACCAAAAACTACTCCTAAAAGTTGCGGTATACCAGGTGCGGTGCGAGCTGTCGCCGTTTGAGACCGAGGTAGAACCAGACTAATAACAGCTCTGGCCTCTCCCGCCGTACTCTTTGCTACACAAGTCCATTCACCGGCGACACTAGAAGTTATATTTAACAATGTTATATTAACCCACCTTACACTACCAGGCACTCTATCTTCTGAAATGTCATTTTCTACCGTCGTATCAGTTTCTTCCATATCGCAATCTATTGTACTGTTGTGTATATTTATACCATCAAACAACCAAGTCACCTGCGGCTTTGGAATTCCATGTATCCAGCAGCCGAATGTAACCGCTAATCCAACCTCTGCCCTCACGACAACTGTACTCGATCGTACTTCGGGAGCGCATGTCATGTTTTCACTAGGAACATTTCGCCATTTATTTCCAGCCTGCATCGGTGGCTCCATACATAACAGGTCTTCAGTACCCAATTTACTATCTAAGAACCAATCTCGAAATTCACCTAACCGACAATCGCACCGCCAAGGATTCCCCGACAGTGACATCGTCTTTAAAGCTGGCAACGAAAACGTTATCAATCGAAGGAATGTTAGTTGATTTCTCCGTAAATCTATAGTTTCTAGGGATCGTAAATTTCTCAAAGCTTTCGTATGTATTGTCCGCAGTCGGCAACCATCGAGTAGTAACATTCGGAGATGCGGTAGCGGCGGAAACTGATCAGAGATCAAATTGGTCAAAGGATTGTTACTGAGAACTACCAATCGTAATCGTTCGTTGCCTCTGAATATATCTCTCGGTAAAACAGCTAAATCGTTATTCGCCAGGTCCACTTCAATTAGAATTCTTAATTCTAGAAAAGCATCCGCGTGTATAGAACGTAATTTGGTCGCTTTTAAATTTATTCGTTGTAAATTTAATAAGCCGATATTGGAGAAGACTCCTTGCGGTAGATTCCTGAGTGGATTGTCGTGAAGATCCAGGACCTGAATGTCAGATGAGAGAGCTGGCGGTCTGCGGAGGTCTCCGGAGGCGCAGGTGGCGGTCTTCTTGCCGGAGGACCACTTACAACGGCAAGTGGCGATGTGGGCGCAGTCGAGCCAGTCGCTGGCCGTCCTCGCGGTGCAAGTCGTGAATATAACTATCCAATACCATCTGGCCCACGACACGCGCATACTCATCTCATTTCGGATTTATGCTTACATCTGCCGACTGCCTGAAACAACAAGGAAAACGTTAATCTCAACATATTACACAAACATATCGCAGACGAAAATACAATACGCCTTAGTCATCGAATCTGGTTTTATTTAATCTGTTATATTACGATCGTTTTCTATTATTTTATGAGACATTTACGTTACTGTTACGACTGTTTCTAGCTATTTTGTTGTGTAGAATCACAATTCAGTATTTTATATTTTTCTTAATTTGTACACATCTTACTTTTCTTACTAATATTATAAACCACGCGGACGGAGTCGCGGGCGACATCTAGTCTCTAGAACGTCTGATTGGATCTCGATTAAATTTTGCATACGTATAGAACATAGCTTGAAAGAACACATCATTAGCTCCCTGTACGTCCCCACCGAGGGGCTTGGAGCCTACCCTAAGTTAGGGGTGAATAGGCCATAGTCAACCACGCTGGTCCAGTGCGGGTTGGTGGAAAGAACACATAGGCTACACTAATTAAGTTTTTTAGTATATCTTCAAACACCCATCCATCCGTTCACATCACATTCATCTAAACATCCGTATTTATAATATTAGTAAATTAAATAAAAAGCAGCTCTTCACGGCATAAATTAAAAAAAATGAATCAATAGTATTTTATGTCCGTCTCCTGGCTCTAAGCTACCTCCTCACCAATTTTCAGCCATAACGGTAAAGCCGTTCTTGAGATATAAATAGTGTAACTAACACGACTCTCTTTTATATACATATAATATATAGATGTGAATGTTTAGATGGATGGATGAAACGACTGCATTTCGCTGAAATTTGGCATGTAGAACATAGTCTGGAAGAACACACAGGCTACTTATTAATTTTGTTTATAATTCCGCGCGAATGGAGTTGTAGGCCACGTCTAGTCTTTCCTGAATTAGGTTACGTCTACGTATTGAAATGATGTATGAATATAACAATCATAAATGTATGGTCATCTAATTTTGTATGCCTAGGAAATAAGACATTTAGGTTATATACGGTTTGAAAGGATTTATATCACGATTGATTTATTATCGCATTAACATATTACGTTAAACATTTTTTCATGAATAACATAATAAATACAATATGAATACAACGATCTGTTTTAATAAGGGATTTTATAAAAGTATGTTTAAATTTACTTAGAGAAAGCACTTTGTCGTAAAATGTATATCACTTTAGATAAAGCTCTCAAAAATTCCAACTCTTAAAAATATAACATCATTCTTTTGTTCGACTTGTCGTAGGAAATCTTTGTATATTTAAATATTTAAGCCTTTTCAATATAACATGATAACAAAGCGAGCATGGATTGTAGAAAGAAATAAAATAATTGTTTTTTGCAAAATTTTGCTCTACATTGGATATTCATAACAAAATTACTTATTGAATAGAGTAATTAAACAAATATTTTTGAGCCACAATACTTTTCTTGTACCTTTATAATAAACAAAATTTGATGACACTCTTTCAAGTGATATAACAATGCATATAGAACAAACGTACAGTTTATTAAGATGTATATAAGACTAGAATAAAACCTTAATCTATTATATAAATTTACTAAAAAAGTACATAACAAACGTATAATATCTATTGTTACATAAACTGCAAACGATTGAAAAGTTTTTTTCCACCCTCGGCACAAACGAAGTCCGTACGTTTAGTTTTCTATGGAATAACTCTAGCGCTTAAGCGTTGGAAAACTGAATAGGGAAAATCTTTTCACGGCTCGAGATGTGAGAAAATTTCCACAACATACGAGGGGCGAATGAAAAGTTCGCTGCCGAGATACTTAAAAGGGGGGAATGAAAAGTACTTCAATATTAATTTAACTTTAATGTCTACTCGCTTTTTGCATCATTTATTTTCGAGTCCTAGTTAAGATTTATCATTTAAATTAGGTAGCTTCATTAAGGCAGGAGTTTCTTATTTGGCAATTTATGAGAATTATAATATATAAATTTGTTTGCTTGCCTATTACATCATCATCAGCTCACTATACGTCCCCACCGAGGGGCTCGGAGCCTACCCTAAGTTCAGGGTGATAAGGCCATAGTCAACCACGCTGGTCAAGTGCGGGTGGGCCGCGGACGAGAGCGAAAGCGTGCCCGTGGTCCCGTCCCGATGCGTTGGAGGAACAGAGGGGTTTAGTGGGTATGCCTCCGCTATGGAGGAGAATCCCACATAACTACCGCGTCCCCCCCGGGGCGCGGTATATGCATAAAGCATTCCCCTCTGAAAAAAAAATGGTCAAGTGCGGGTGCCTATTACATTCAGTCGGATTAATTTGTAGTGAGGTTTGAGCTTCTTATTCTTTACCGGAACGAATAAATCCGACAGATGACATGAATCTGTCTGATTTATTTTGTTACTATACTAAACTACTACTTAATACTAACATATTTTATAACCCGTTAGTCTCTTGAATGTTTACACTTTATAATCGAACTAGCAGCGTGCGAATTTATGCGTGTGGAATTAAAAATTTAATAATATAGCTATTCCTACCCAGGGACAGCTTTCCAATATTAAAAGAATTTTTCATATCGGTTAGTAGCATCGGAGCCTATTCAATGCAATCAAAGCTTACTCTTCTTTATAATATTACTAGTATATGTAAAATAACAACATATTTCTTCCATATCCAAATATTTACTTAAAAAAATGCTAAAAACAATTGTAATATAAATATACTAACATCCCAAAATACTATCACTAATTAGGAAGAAAACCCGGATATGAGGCAGTGTATTGACTCAACACTAGTTTTACTAAAATGTCGACGTTTATGTTCCCTCACTATTCATTCTGACACTGGACTTTGTAACGAAAGCACGTCATTCGCGCCAAATGATTCTAATTAATAAATGTCTAAAACATTTAATCAAGATTCAATCATTCTTAACAATCTTTACATAATTCCAAAACTTCCTGTTTTATGACAAGACTGTAATTTAGTACAATTATCCTCAAAATTACTTGAAATGGCGCCATATACCAAATACCGTCGGCAACAGTGAACTTTGCCAAGTTTTTTAAGCAGAACAGTTAAGTTGAAAGTTACCACAACTTATCTTTTACCTAAGTTACGCTGGCTGACTTTGAAATTAATGCATTCAAAGACTCTTGACTAAGGTGTGTATGTCTCTTTAGTATCGCGTACTAGTTGTCGCCTGCGACTCCGTCCGCGAGTAAAAAAAACATAATTGTTAGCCTATGTGTTACTCCAGGTTTTGTTCTATATTTACATCAAATTTCATCGAGATCCATTCAGCCATTCTGGAGATACCTTCAAACAAACATCCTTCCATCCATTTAAACACTCGCATTTATAATATTAGTATTTTTATACATTTATGGCGATAAGATTACTTTTTAATGATTGTAGTTTTGTTAAAAATAATCGAGACCAAATATATTATATTGTCTATTTAATATATAATAGATTTACTTTGTAAGTCAACAAACTCGAAATAAGCTCAAACACATTTGTGGATTTTGGAAAAAAACGGTATCGTTGAGTCGGTAACCAAAAAAATCAAATAATAATATTCT
Organism: Papilio xuthus; assembly: GCF_000836235.2. Classification (NCBI taxonomy): domain Eukaryota; kingdom Metazoa; phylum Arthropoda; class Insecta; order Lepidoptera; family Papilionidae; genus Papilio; species Papilio xuthus. The sequence continues at coordinate 5,357,462 of NW_013531700.1, forward strand.
TCGTAAAAAGTCTCCGTTTTAATTACCTAAAGAAATTTAATTAACAAACTCGTCACTCATTTAGGTTAATCAAGTGTACGAAATGTAACAGTCGAGCGACATTTAACATTTCCGCATGCCGCAATTGTATGTAATAATGTCGGTTCTCTTGCGCAATGCCTAATGCGCATAGAATTAGTTCCAGTGTTGGCTGACGGCCATCTTTTGCGCTATTCCGGGCGACGACCTCTTTTAATTCGACGTCTTCCTACAACGAAAACAATACGATTTGTAACAAGATCGATGTTTGATTTTAGAACTTCGAGTCTACCTTACCGTGTATTCTCACCAAGTAACGCTTGTTATTACCCTTATTTTAGTCTGTTTTCCTTCCTTTTCTTATAAGGAAAGGATGAGAAAGGGGGGATTTGACGAAATATTTTCTTTCTGCAATTCATAAAATTGCCAATGTCTATAGTCAGGGGTTGCTTTGACATTTTGGCAAATTCGGGTGGCCGCTTTTATCACCTTATAATATAAAGAAAAAAAGTTTTTTTTTTTATAAGACCATGACATGTTCAATGCAAGTGGTTCAATGGAAATCTATTGGTTATTTTGGTTATTTCGATTCATTCGTCGTAAAGCCGCGTAAAACTGTTTTATAAGAAATATTAGGGACATGGAGAATGTCTTTCAAACTAGCTATTTCCCGCGACTCCGTCCGTGGAATTAGAAATAATCTTAGTAACTATATTCTACATATGTGCCAAATTTCATCGAGATCTGTTAAGCCGTTCTGAAGATACCGACAAACATACATCCATCTAAACTTTGGCATTTATACTATAATATTATTAAGATTACATCAATTATGATAAGAAACCGCTACAAAGTCTGTAGAAGAATTTGATTTCATAATTACTTAAGTATTTTTTAAGTTTATCTTGAACAAACCCATAATAAAATCTCATCTCATTATGATATTAATGTAAATGGATAAACAAATGCTTGTCTTCTTATTAAGATTTTATGTTGTCTTATTATTTCTAGATATTAAACCAAAATATAAAATCAGTCAAATATATCTCCGTAGCAAAATAAAATTGTACTGCTTCGGTATCGTAAACGCAACTTGTGATAGTTCAGGTAAAAGTTTTTCGAAATAAATATTGAGATAAAGGTGACATTTGGCAGAGTTTCAATACTAGAAAATGTAAGAAATTTGAACACAAAATAAGGCACGAATCTTATTCAATCACTGTATGGTAATTTTACATGATACAAGAATAATTGAATAACAGAGTACAATAAGAATAATTATTACAAGCAGCTAAATTGTACTCTCTCTCCCTCTCTCTCTCTCTCTTTCTCTCTCTCTCTCTTTCTCTCTCTCTCTCTTTCTCTGACGGTCGCGTTGACTCTTCTGAATCTCTCTTTACATTGATATTTTGTTGTCATCCTTTACAAGGTGGATGGCGTTATGCAATATGAGTACATTACCAAATTGGATGGCATTATGCAATAACATACAACTTTAAGTTATATTTTAAGTGTTTGTTGTTTCGTAAAGAAATTTGTTAGTGTTTTTCGTTTTTAATGAGTTGTTATTAAATATTAATTGACGTCTTATTTGCCGTATTCACGTAAACATACAAGAATATATTAATGTGTAATCTCGGTGTAATATAAGATTTTTTCCTTAATTAAGAATCTTGTATACGTCATCAATCGTAAGGCGGGGGATTGCATCATTTATCATTACGTCACAAACTGAGGGCACACATAAAAAATATTTAGTTATACCTGGACTATTAAAATTTACGTAATAATTGTTAAATAGTGTTGCCATCTTACTAAACATTTATGATGTATGAAATATAATTACATCTCTTTCATTTGGTTTGAAAAAACAAAGACAACAATAAAAGTTTAAGAGTTTTATTTAGTTTCAAATGTCCCGATGTTCGTCAAATCTTGCAAATTAAAACCACTTCCTGATTACTGATTGAGCTGGAATTTGGCATACATGTGTAAATTATTTGACAATTCAATATTATGTTGACACGGTGCTGATCTGATGATGGACCCAGAGGTGGCCATAGCACCTTCGCAATTAAACGACACTACTTCATTGACTTTGCGTTAATTTGAATTATCTTGACGAATTGTTTTAATTTCTAGTTCTTTTAAATTACTTTAAACATTTTTTTTTATTTGATATTAAATAGTTTCTAATATTTTTATTAATATTGTTAAAAATAGCCAGCATTTTATTTAAAGAAGCGTAATATTTCTTTTCTCTCAATATTTCTTTCCGTATAAAAATAAGAGAGTGCAGGTTAATTTGTTCAAGTCTTTTTCTATCAACAAAGGAAATATATTAATCTTCGTTCCTCTTTGCTTTATTTTTAGTGGCCAGTTTTTTTTTTGTTTTTTTTCCGTTCGTCCTTAAATATCTTATATTCATTATATTTACTTGTATTAATGCTTTTGAACTCAAACGTGTTTGTTTTGTAAGTTCACACAAAAAACTAGCAAGGTAACTCGTCAAATGGAATATACAAACTTATATATAAAAGCAAACTTACATACGCGAAACACATTACCCTCTTGTTACCTTTGGTTTCTGAGCCCAAACTCTTTGTAAAAATCGTATCATCCCTGTCAATATCATTGACAAAACAAAGTTAACAATATGTTTTATACAGAGATTCTGGCCTCAAAAACCCACGGTTAGGTGGGTAAACAGTCAGGTAAAAATAGACGAGTTTGTTGGACTAATATTTAAATATTGTAAAAATTAATCTTAGAACACCGTTACTTAAGAAAATAAATGTTGTCAAGCATTTAATTATGACCGAATTCTATGCTCGTAACAATTTAAATTACATCTAAACGTTTATTAAAATGTCAAAATCTTAGTAATTAATTCATTCATTCTCAGCTCACTACATGTCCCCACTAAGGGGTTCGGAGCCTACCCTAAGTTAGGGATGACTAGGCCATAGTCGACCACGCTGGACCAGGACGGGTTGGTTGACTTCACACATATCTTTGAATTTCTTCTCGGATATATGCAGCATCACGATGTTTTCCTTCACAGTAAAAACGTCGGATAAATGTACATACATAAATCTAAAATAGAAAAACACATTGGTACATGGTGGGATTCGAACTTAGGACCTGCAGATTACAAGTCAAGTGCCTAAACCTCTGAGGCACCGACGCCCATAGTAATAAATTAAATTAATGATATAAAATAAATATTATAGTCGTTGTAAAATAAAATTATGTTATTTCTGATACTCTCTGATATGATAGTTTTACATGAATATATTGTTTTATTCATGTAAAACGTATTCGTATCATAAATACATTAACTTTGGTCTCTCGGGAACACAATAGGAACAGAATGTAAAGTTATTCCATTGTTTGTCTCTTTGAGTTATTATTTTTACTTATACAGGGTGTTTTTAATATTACTACTAAAAATATAAAAGAATTTTTATTGTTTGACTTTTTAAAATAATAAATTAAATATCGTAAATCTCGGTTTCATACAAACTAGCTGTCGCTCCCGACTCCGTCCGCGCGGAATTAAAAAACTTAATTAGCCTATGATTTCTTCTAGACTGTTAGTTAGACTGTAGATGTTCTGTATGTATGCCAAATTTCAGTGGTATCTGTTCAGCCGTTCTGGAGATATCTTTAAACAAACATCCATCCATCCATCCATTAAAACATTCGCATTTATAATGTTAGTGAGATTAGAGAAACTATAAAGTCAAGTATTATAGAACACATAATTTTTTTTTAATTCATGTTAAAAATATCCAAAAACATAAAAATTTTAATCAATGTCTGAAACTAACAAACGTGCTTAGAAACTTTACTAAAAGCTACTATAAAGCTATGTAAAATTATAATACTCATAAATACGATAAAAACTCAGTCCCTAACTTAAAGTACGTTAAGTTGGTTTGCCAAACTGTAATTTACAAAGGAGAACTGGAAACGGTCAAATCTAAGCATTTTTTGCTTACTTAACTACCTTCTCTTTGATACTGATCAAAGACTTGACCGCAACCTTGCAAGTCGGCGTCTCTTCAAACCTTTCTAACCCAACATGCCTTATACATAACTAGCAGTTGCCTGTGACTTTGCCAAATTAAAAAAAAACTGATAATAAATATAGCCTTTGCCACTTGGGGATAGTGTAGCTTTGCATTTCTAACGCCATCAATTGAAAAAAACAATGAAAACTCTAACACGATGTAATATTTTACAAACTAGCTGTAGCCCGCGACTCCGTCCGCGCGGAATTAAAAAAAATCAAACTCAATAAGTAGCCTATAAATTCTTCCAGGTTCTACATCTGTGCCAAATTACAGTGAGATCCATGCAACCGTTCCATAGATACCTTCAAATAAATCCATCCAAACATTCGCATTTACAATATTAGTTAGAAGTAAGATTATGATATTGTAGTTATTTCACGATCACAGGTTTTTACTACTTTTATATTATAAAACAAATTTTAGGTAAAGTGTTCAAGAACACGTTATTGTAAAAAGTAATTCATATATTCACAAGAAAAGGTATTTACTTGCATGTCCTGCGCTGGATACCATATATTTGACATTTAACCAATTCCTATCAAAGTATTCAGTACAAAATGTCTGAAAAAAGCAAATAATTCAAAGCAAAAGAATAATTTAATAGGATTTGGTACTTCAATTTATAGACGTCGTATCGGCCATTTTAATTTATAGCCTTCATAAAATCAATTACTTAATAAAACGTTTTTATTACGTTTTAATGAAAACGTAATCACATTTCCCTTATAAAAATGACGCACTGCTTCGAATTAAGGTTGGAGATCATAAAATTGAAGAGAGTCTCCGAGGGATGGTCGAGACTTGGTCAAATTAATTCCATAATTAGATCACGTAGCGGGCTGTCTTAACATACTGGAGAAAATTAAAGGACCTTGGTGACGTGACATGTCTCAGTCCCAGTTTACTTTCGTTAACTTAATTTATATCTCTAAATTGTTTTTTTTAATGCAATAAAACTCTGTGTGTCTAGTACGATTTGTAAGCGTCTTCGTATCGTCATCAATATGGCAAAACTAACCGGCTTCCGCGATTCCGTTCGCGTGGAATAAAAAAAAACTTTATTAGAAACCTACCTGTTCCTCCAGGCTATGCTCTATCTCTATCAAGATCCATGTTCTGGAGATATCTTCTAACATCCATCCATCTATCCAAACATTTGCATTTATAGTATTAGTAAAATTAGTATAGGATTTTACGACATACTTTACGCCCGATAGGGCTCTGCACAAATTTTTATACAAATTCTATCAATGAATGTATGGTTGTCACAAATATTCGTAGTAGACTCACTTTACCTATAGTTTGAGATTATTTTGACTAACAATTCAGTAGGTTATAAAGATACGAAGATCTTAAAAGTTTCTTACAAGTATTAAGTAATGGTTCAACCATACTCGGCAGGAGCACCCGGATATTTAACTTCAGTAATTACACATACGAGTACGAGCAAAAGAGTAAAAAGTAATGATATTTTTTCGACAACATCACATAACATTAACTTTAAATAGTCAGCTGAATATCAAATAGTGACTTTAAACTGTAGTCTACAAGGTACATAATACTTTGTAAGCGTATAGAGGTCAAGACATTGTATTGTATATATTTAAGATAGAATTTCAATGTACAAGTATTTTCCAATAAACAGAACTTGGCAATTGCTACGGTCTTGCTTTGTTAGCAGATTATCCCTTGTTCTAACAAAGAAATTTTGTTGAATTAAATTAATGCTTACAATGTACCTTAAATTTAAATCGTTGTTTTATAATGAGATAGAATTATAATCAAACTAACTGTCGCTAGAGCGTCGGTGGCTCAGTGGTCAAGCACTTGACTTGCAATCTGCAGGTCCTGGGTTCCAATCCCGTCATGTACTGATGTGTTTTTCGTTTTCCGATTTTACATATGTATTTATCCGACGTTCTTACGGTGAAGAAAAACATCATGATGCAACCTGCACATATCTGAGAAGAAATTCAAAGATATGTGTGAAGTCAACCAATCCGCACTTGGCCAGCGTGGTTAACTATGGCCTAGTCTGCCCTAACTTAGGGTAGGCTCCGAGCCCCTCGGTGGGGACGTATAGCGAACTGATGATTTCTAAAACTAGTAAATATACCGCAAATATTTTACTATGTTAAAACAAAGTCAAGCGTCTGTAAAAACGATATCTGTTTTAGAATTTTTTACAAAGCTTTGGCACCAGTGGAACAAAACATTTAAAATACGTGTTCGTACAAGTGGAATTTGAGACAAAGACGAGATGCGACAAAGCAAGCCTTTGTCTACGATACACGCCAAATATCCAATCTAAAGACAAGAAATAAAACTTTTTTATACTGAAAAAGTTGAAAAGAAACTAATCAGCAAATTTCTTTAATAATATCTTCAATTATTAAGATTAATATTGTTAAATCAACTTTTTTTATTTTAATTTTTTTTATTTAAATCTTGTTTGCGCAACATCAGTGAGTAGACAAGAATTTGGAGTACCGCCCAACTGTATCGCCTCGCAAGAGATAAACAAAAATATAGCAAACTGACCACCAACATTACCCTAGTCGCAGAGGCACCTTAAGAAGAATTACAAATCAGGTGCATTTTTACAATTTTAAATCCCCAACTATAACAGAGTATAAGCTATATAATCTTTTACGTAACAAAGAGTAGGTTAAGCCAAGCGTGTGGTAGAGAAAAACAAACTGGAACTAGTTGCAAGGTCATTCGCATCGGATACAAACAGATGCAAATGTGATTAGAATAATACAATTAGAGGACATGCAATTATCCGCTTTACAATAACCTTGTAAGCCCATCATCCCCTTTCTTATAATCATTTAATCTTTGTTCATCTCATTGAAATTAAATTTTTCCCAGCTACGACTTAGCGTCCTCAAGAAGCGAGCGTATCATCTCAAAGATGGGAATGCGTCTGCGGTTCCTCTGGTATTGTAGATGTACATGGGCGTCGATAAAACCGTTCGCGCTGTTCTTTTGCCCTTTTGTCTTGTATAAAGTGGCAAACAAGCGAAAGGCCAGCTTAATTTGCCAGAACAGCGAACCGACCGCAACCTAAAGATATTCGCAATTGCATACGCGTTGCCTTCCTTTAATGGACAGAATAGGGGACGCACGGGAAGAGAATATTTCCCTTTCCTATGCATCGCCTTCGTCAAATCCACCTTCTTTTCCCATCCTATCCTTATGAGAAATTATTGGTAAGGGATAGATGACTATTTTTTATTTACATTTAAAATATATTAATCATCAGAGAACCTTAGTGTAGATTTAATTTGATAATTCTTTTTTATTGAATGCTTAAGTGACCATTTCAATATTCTGAATGCAGCTGTATCATGTACGCCTTTTGAATAAAAACATGCTTTAAAAGACCTTAAATAGGACAATGTTCTCTCTCCAAAAGTTATTAACAAAATGAAAATCATTGAACATAGTAGTGGAGCTTGAGATGAAATTTATTGTAGTCTATAAAATTAGATTTATGTAGAGCTACCTTACGACCTAAGTTGTTTAGAACGTAGATCGGACACTTTTATCGTTTTCTAATATTGCACACCAGACAAAATTAAATATAAAAATAGAATCTTGTGGTAAGAAAGTTTTATTTAACAAAGAGAACCTTTTTTTTTACAAGCTTTTGTTTTAGTTTCACCAGTCGCGATGTTTGTTATCAAATTTCGCGGATTAAATTGAAACCTTCTCCCATTTACTGATTGAGCTGAAATTTTGCAAACAAGTGTAAGTCACGTGATAATGCATTATGATTACACGGTACTGATCTGATGAAGCGGAATGGTGGCCATATTTTCGAAATTAAACAACATAACCTTATCGAGTTTAGAACTTCGGATCATCTTGTCGAAAAAAATGGTAATTTTAATTACCAAAAGCAAATTAAAGGTTTGTTTTCATTAAAATTATTTTTATTTATTTACAAAATTAGCACACTTTATATATATAACAAAATGTGTTAACTTGAATAATCTATTCAGAGATAACACTATTAGAAGGGTGAGGTTAAAAGGTTATGCGTGTACTAAATGCTCCTAACATTAGGATAAATGTGTTCTCTATTAAAATAACAAGCTCTATTAAACTTAAAAGCGAAGAGTTAATTTGACTTTGCGTTGAAAATTGCGAGTCAAAGCTTTCCATTACACGACCATTATCTTTGGAATTGGTTGTAATAAAATTCTTGCTTTCTATTTAAAATCCGAATGCAAGGCTTTTGCTGCATTAATGTTATTGAATTCAGTTTATATTTGATATTGGAAATTATGTTAAGAGAATTTTCTACTATTTTATTGGTTTTAAAGAAAATCAGACAGGATTAGGAATACAAACATTTGTTACAATGATAGTTCATTTCCAAGCTTTTTAATAATGGGGCACTTAGAATAAAAAATGTACTTTTCTTCTTCTTCTTGAGGTGCCTCTCCGACTAACGAGGGTTGCCGATCAGTTCTCCTCATTTTATTGAGCTTTATTTTCAACTAGCTGTCGCCCGCGACTCCGTATGCACGGAATTAAAAAAAAACTATTGGTCGCAATGTAATGTTATGTAACCTAAAGTCTTCCTCTATAAATGGAGTATCCAACAAAAAAAAAATTTTCAAATCGGACTTGAGATTAGCGCGTTTAAACAAACAAAGTCTTCCGCTTTATAATATTAGTATACAAAAAACCCTTTTGATTAAATCATATTTTAGTGAGTACATTTCGTGAAATGACGTACAAACACGCATTCTTATTATTAAAATCTATTAACCTATTTCCGGCAACTAGGTTAATAGCTTGAACGCGCCTAAAAAACGCAACAGACCTTCAAAGAAAATAACTTTCGTACACTAAAAAAATCTCTCAAATTAGCTAATTATAACACTATTTTAAAGAGTTTACTCGAGCACTTTCTTCTTTAATACTGCTACAAGAGTTTGGTTCCCAATACGCACTAGGGCTGACAACTCTTTGAGTTTATCATTGTTCTCACTATACGTCTACGGTACGTTAAGGGTGATTTGGCCATAGTCAACCACCCTGGCCAAGTGCGGGTTGGTTGGCTGGTCAGAATATAAAGAATAATTCATTAAATATCTATTTTTGTTACTGCCTTAGAATCAAGGATGTACGTAGTTTTTTGTCACCTTCCAAGGAATCAAGAGTGGAGAAAGCTTCATTCGACTTACGTCGACATGTTTAAAAGTTGACAGCCCTATTTCTGGATTACTCAGTGCCTCATTGTTAAAGGTAGAAATGATTTTGAAACTAGTTTCTTCTAGTTGCTACTAACGTTTTGAATATCAACTAATTGAGTCTAATTATTTGAATATATTTTAAACTAAATTTTCTATCTAGACTAACACAATTATAATTTTCCAGCGCGTTAGTATTATAGTGTTTGTTTTAAAAATTACATTCATAAAATAATACGTAGAGTTAAAATATTTTAATGAAACTGATGCATTATCTTATGAAAACATTTCTCATTCACACACAAAATTAAAATTTTCAAAATAAAATGTAAATACATTTTCACTTTGCTTTTAAAACTCGAGGTTAAACTTAATTTGGAGAATTAAAGCTACAATTACTTAACTTGAATAGGATAAAATATTTTACTTTAAAATATCTCCGGTAATATAACATTAAAATCTTCCTATTGTATGTATGAATACATGTTCATTTTGTTTAGAATTTCATACAAAAAAACCTTATTCAGTTCATTTCATCTTAAATATCTGAAAGGGGTACAAAAAATACTTTCTCCTTTCTTTTCTTAACACGGAAAATATTGATAAAGACGCTTATAAAATTAAATGGAGTAGATTACGCTGCAATGTACCAAAATAACAAAGTAAGTCTTTGTAATAAATTCATTTCATACAGCTTTTATATAAAGAAAGAAATGTGTGTAAATTCGGGGTATTTTCTTTTCATTATACTACAAAAAACTGATAAAAGTCTAATGTTTTGGGGTACAGACCAGCGGTATTATAAACATACGAAGCCACCAAAACCTAACAGAGGAAAGTACTATATACCACGTTTCTTGTACTAGAATTAAAATATTCATCATCAGCTCACTATACGTCTCCACTGAGGGGCTCGGAGCCTACCCTAAGTTAGGGGTGATGAGGCCAGTCAACCACGCTGGCCTAGTACGGGTTGGTTGACTTCACACGTATCTTTGAATTTCTTCTCAGATGTACCGGTTGTATCACGATGTTTTTTACTTCACCGTAAGAACGTCGGATAAATGTACATATGTAAATCTGAAATCGAAAATCATTGGTACATGGCGGGATTCGAACCCAGGACCTGCAGTTTGCAAGTCAAGTGCTTAACCCCTGAGCCACCGACGCACTATAAGAATATTCAATACTTCAATCCATTTCGTAAACTCCATTCATTTTTATGCAATATAAAAAGCATATTGCCAAATGTTAAAATATTTCTCAATTCTAAATTCAAATAAATTGATTGTCGATGTTTTATTAATCGCATTATACTACTTTAGTAATGTAAACAAATTTAAAAATAACCTATTCAATAGAGATATTGATTCCTTGATAAAAATACAGCTTCCTAAACCCACCGTCGAATATTTGGCCGTTTGCCAAAAGTTTTCAAACATCATAATCTAAGCCCCGACGCTGTATATCAAAGGAGAAATAATTAACATCGATAAATCACTTTACTTTTAAATCGTAAATTGTTTGAACAAAAATAAACATTTCGTTTTAAGATAGATGGCGCTGTAAGTGGGTTTACGATTTAACGTGTAATCATATAAACAATTTAGATATTAACAATGATATTATGGTCATAGTATAAACTGAAATGCCTTTCTAAAGAGACTAATTTTATTAATGTGACTGAAATTCTTCACTCCATCGTCCAGTCCTTGTACAGTCAGCTTCATAAATATGTATATATTTATAAACCTTTACAAAAATGTATACACGTTTTATTTCACAAAAAATGTATGCATTGACTAATACGCATATGTATTTTTGAAACAGTATGCCAATACAAGTTTCTAAATATTTATAATTGTATACATATTTATGCAGCTGACTGTACAAAAGAGATTGACTGTACAAACCTATACCTCACATTCTTGAAAACATAGGTAAGTACATAATATGTTTTCGTTTAAACCGATGTTTAAGTGAAGTTTATGTAAAATTCGATGATTTTAAGTCAAACGAAGCTATATATAAAGGACAAGTAACAAACTATAAGCTCTTTGGAGCTTTAGGAACATGCAACCATTACGATATTGGCGCACGTAATTTTCAGGCAGTCTCTTCGACTAAGAATCCCTTCCAAGTCTCCTAAGTGTAATGGAGGCTACTTAATTATGTATACAGTTAAGTTGTGAAAGATGTTTGCTTAATATGCTTAATTTCTCATCTCATAAAAGAACTTATATAAAGTTAAATAATTCGCATATATTATTCAATATTATAAATACTAAAGTTTATGTAGGTGAATGGATAGGTGTTTGTTTGAAGATATCTCCGAAACGGCTCAACGGGTCTTGAAGATATTTAGTACAGACATAGTCTGGAAGAACACATATGCTACTAGTTTTTTTTTAATTCCGCGCGACGTAGTCGCGGGCAATAGCTTTTTATAAACGCTTGTATTTTGTACTAATGTTATTATACTTACTATCTATTTTTAGACATTATTAGTTAGAATCCTTTAGCGCAAATGTCGCGCTTTCGTTACCAAGTCAAGTGTCAGATTGATTAGTGAGGGGACATAAACGTTGATATTTTAGTAAGGCTAGTGTTGCGCCGATACACCAGCATAGTGTTGCATTTTCTACCTAACATTATGTGTTTTATAAATATAAATAAAATTGGAGTGTCTGTGTATCTGATCGCAAGGTTTAACATAGGAGGAGAAATGTAGGAAAGCTAAATATTCTCTTTCTGTACGTCCTAGGTAGGTAACGCATCTGCAATTGCGGATTTCTATAGGCAGCGGTCGCATTGATATTTCGGCGAATTCAGATGGGCTCTCTCTCGCGTCATCTCATAGTATATAAAAATAAAAATCATTTTAACAAATTTTTAATATAAAATACCACATAAAATATCGTGGAATTAACGTTATACGTTATAACACAACCATATTTTATACGAAGTAATTAATGATGAAAATTTTTAAATAAAAAGAAAATCGCAATTTCCTGTAGCATTAATAATTAACGATATTCCTTTCTGGTGTTAAACAAAATGGAGGCATAATTATAGAAGGTTTTATATAGCTTTACGTAAATCCTTTGTAATTGGGGATTGAAATAATCCCTTTTGAAATATTACAGCACAGGAATAAACAAAATGCCTTTCTTTAAGATATCGTCTTTATAATAAAGTCACACAATAAAAGCATATTAAAAAAAAAAAAAAACAAACAAATTACTTTTAAGGGTCTTATTTTTTTTTTAGGTTTTTTGATATAATTTTCTATGTTTTATTTGCGATCTAGTAATTTTTCCGGTCCCGACGAACGATCTCTTAAGCGAGAAACTCGATTTAGAGAGGAACCTTTATAAGCGACAAAAATATCGGTACCATATACTCTCGCTTATCCAGGTTCGACTGTATTTGCAAGCTTGACTGCCACATTTGTAGGTATTGTATTGTTGAGCGACAGTGGCTCAGTGGTTAAGCCCTTGACTTGTAATCTGCAGGTCATGGGTTCAAATCCCGCCATGTACCAATGTGTTTTTCTATTCGACGTTCTTACGGTGAAGGAAAACATCGTGATGCAACCTGCACATATCTGCGAAGAAATTCAAAGATATGTGTGAATCAACCAACATGCACTTGGCCAGCGTGGTTGACTATGGCCTAGTCACTTACTTAGGGTAGGCGGAGCCCCACAGTGGAGACGTACAGTGAGCTGATGATATTTGTAGGTAACAAGAAGTCTTTTGTATGGATCCATAATAAACATCTACTCAAAGGTTTAAGTTAATCAACCTCTAAGTGTAACTAAAAAGATAGCCTTAAGCCATAAACTCGATGAATTCATTCGACTCACCTTTGGTTTCTGAGACCAAAATCTTCATATAAAACATATAGTCATCTCTGTCATTAACGAATTATTCTTAAATAAAAACTTATATAACACCTAAAACATTCATGTACGTGACTGTTTTAGTCGTGTTTATATAAGTCTGTAATTATCTTTGACAAAACAGGGATAATAATATGTTTTAAGCAGAGACGGTAAATAAGTTAATAATATGTTCCAATATATTTTAGAAAAAAAAATATAAACACTTTCATTAAATACAAGAGCAGATTAAATTTAATTTGCTTAAGAGCTCGATTTGTTGAAAAAAATATTTATAAAATAAAAAATGTTTTATTATTTTGTGGGTCGAATGTGGCGCAACAAATTGCCCCTCACGATCAAACGTTTGCCGGTTAAATGGATGAAAGCTAGTTTCTTTTCAATCTGTTCGGAATGAATTATATTTTTTCCGGTTATGAATTCCGGTTCAAAAAAGATTAAAGGCTATAAATTTTTAAAATCGTATTCAAAATACTCGTAAGCCATTGGTATTACTTGAACTTTTCGGTATTTTAAAAATAAATATCGTTTACATTTGTTGAGTTAAATGTGTGTTGACCTTTACGTGAAAAATGTAAAGCCTTTTTCATTCCCATACTCTATTATAATAGCTTTTACTATCTTTAATTAATAGATCAATCACAATACTAATATTATAAATGCGAAAGTTTGGATGTATGGATGGATGTTAAAAGTCCAGAACGGTTAAACAGGTCTTGGTAATTTGGCACAGATGTAAAACACAGTCTGGAAGACCACATACATATATTATTTAAAAATATTTTTTTAATATCACGTAAATGGAGTCGCGGGACACAGCTAGTATTTAACAAAAAGGTAAAAGGATAAAAATTAAATCGTGGATAACAATTTAATTTTTTATTTTGATGAAGGAAAATTAAATTAATTATTATGTAAGAAAAAGTTAACCGGAACTATACGCTATTAAGAAGGTCATCGGATTTTAATATTATGTTAAATATTGTCACTCAAGTACTAAAGGGTTGCACCCTTAGAATCATTATATACTTATGTGGTAACCTACTTTTGAGGTCAAGAACCTAAATATTAAAAAGAAATATTATAATTTACCATTCCTTTAAATAAATTGTTACTAAGAATGATAAATCAAAAAAAATTGATATGCTTCCAGGAGAAATCTGCTTTAAAGACAAAAAAATCACATCAAATTAAAAAAAAGTCGAGAATTTTCACGGTCTCTTGAAAGCACAGTCTTAAAATGTTAATTTGTCACGCACTTTATAACGTTATCATATTAATATTGCGTGCTATACTTAAACATATTTTTTTCTTTTTTATTAATCATTAAAATTGTTACTTTTATAATTATTTTCTAGTAAATTAAATTATAAAAAAATGACTAATTTTTTTTAAATTATTTTAAATAATTAAATTCGTAAAGAAAAAAATCATAGCAAAAATAAAAAAAAAAGATTTTAATTAATATTTTTCGTAAAATAATTATTATTACTATTTTTTTAATCAAATAAAATATCATGAAAATTTTTCTAATATATTTTTTAATTAAAATAATCAAATGCTTTTCCCACAACTCTACTTTTAAAATTATTTTTTTGTAATTAAAAAAAAATATTATGTAAATCATTTTTTTTAATGAAACTCACCATTGAAGGATCCGAAGATACCTATATTATAAAACAACACCCCACATCATCTTGTTCAATTATAACTTGCGAACATATTCCACTCCACAGTACACCACAGTAATAACGCGACAACGCGTACGCTTCGACCGAAGACCGGGCTGCTTATGGCAGCCGGGACTATGCAACCCTAACTTCCCCCCACTCCTCGACGCCCCTCCATCGCTCCTCAGCCCATCAGTGTGGCATTCCAGCCAGAATTCCCCATAAAAATATTTATTCCACGACACCGTATTGCGCAATGCATAAATTTTAAACCGTCACTTTTATGCAACAACAACTGTGATTGTAGTTTTTGTATTCGAGACAAAAATTCGATTTGCGATTGCATTCCTCCCGTATTGTGAGATGAACTCTGACAGCTACAAAAATTTTCTTACGAAACATTTTGTTCCCTAAAATATTTACTACCTAAAAAGAGATTTTCTTGGATCGCTTTGTAGATTTCTGTAAAGATTTAAAAGCTTTATCAAGTGATTGAAATAAGCTGCAAAAAATTGTCCTTGAAGAATAAATATTGCACAATTTACCTTACTAATTTTATTTCAAGAAACTATATTTTTTAAAGTTAAATATATAACATAAAAATGTCAGCTTTTAGAACAGCTTACTCCTACTCCAATCTTCACCTGTCCATATTTTCTATATTCCCTGTATCTTTACCCTGTTTGCGAAATTACCTTTCCTCATATTTTTCCCATCTCTGTCACTCAAGGTGCCTCTCCATTTAATGGAGGTTGGCCTTCAGCTCAGTAAACTTTTGCCGGTCTTAGTAAAATTCGTCTATTCCTTGATATTTCGCAACCACGATTTCTTTCTTCTTCCAGTCTTTTGCCTGCGATTTTGCCCATCATAACCAGTTGGAAAGAGTATTCCTCTAGCCGTAGAACTTGTCCAAAATAGGCGACATCTCCTATATTAGAGTTACCAGTTAAAATATTTTAAGAAAATGAACTTGGTAATAATTATTTTTTCTACAGCTCTACCTTTGAACATTTCAAATGGTAAATGCGATTAATTAAACAGCACCTTGGGGGTTCCCCTTTGAAATAGGTGACAAGAAATAATGAGATTTAATTAAAAAGGGAAGTGGCTGCGAATAAAAACGGGTGAAAGCCTTGAAACTCGCGCCTCCTAATTCTTAATCTTAACACGCGATATATTTTTTGTAAAGGTCAAACATGCCGGAGAAAAGTAGAATGATAAAATATATCTCATTTTCTCAACACAAACATAGACAATGTAGTAGATATAAATTTTTACAATTCTGTTCAATTCTGTATATCAGTTTTACATAAAATAATTTTCCAGCTTCTTTGGAAAATGTAGAAGTGTTCCGGCAGTGTAAACTCCCTATTACTAATCTTACTAATATTATAAATGCGAAAGCTAAGATGGATGGATGATTATAAGAAGATAACTCCGGAACGGTTTAACGGATCTTTATGAAATTTGGCATAGAATTAGAACACAGTATGGACACATAGGTTACTTATTAAGTTTTTTTTAATTCCACGCGGATGGAGTCGCGTTCGACAACTAGTACAATGAATAATAAAACCATAATAAAATTAAATTCAGAACGTTAATTTTAAATCAAATTAGTTTTCTTCAGTCAGCGCTCTTTGGCAAAGACAAAATCATTTGCCTCTTTCTCAGCCTCAAAGAAAACTTCATTTTAATTCAACTTACATTAAGTTCACTCCTGTAATAAAAGCTCTGAGATGCGCTTATGCAAAAAAATGTTACCAATTCGTTTTTAATTAAAAAATTCTCATTTTATTTGCCACTGTGTTTAGCGCTAGAGGGTTAAATGTTGAGCTATTCTTAGGAAGATATTTTAATTTATGTAGATGGCAAATGAAGAAATATTTTACGTTTTATTGTTTAAATATTGTCAATTTGTGGTATATGCATACACACAATTAAACCCGTTTATTAGTTACCTTAGCAGTCTCTTAGTGTTGATTTATCATACAAAAACTATACTATAGATGTAGAACATAGTCTGGAAGAACACATTAGATATTAATTAATTTGTTTTTAAATTCCGTGGGGACGTAAACGTACATATAAGTATTGCTTACTTAAACCGCTAGAAACTAAACTTCTCAGCATCTATCTTGAAACACTAACTTATAGTCTAATCAGTCGGAAAACTTGCAATCTCCAATCAAATAGAACTTTGAATATGACTTATACCAGTCATAGTACCGAGTTACTTGTTCAAAGCTTAATTTCACAAAAGTTAACTTTTTGGACTTTTCAATCTTAATCTATAAAAACGCCCTTATGGATAATATCACCCTTATTGTATTATATACCTTAGGGTAGATTTAATAAAAAAGAAATATAAAAAATTAAGCTTCTAACTTAAATTATAGTAGATAATATCTATTAATATTTCTAATTTATATAGTTTATAAAAACATTACATTTTCATTGTAAAAATAAAAAAGAAAAATTTATAAATATTTAAAGATTTTACAATCTCCTTAATATCTTCAATATTATGCTCTTTATAAGCTATTTAAATGTACAATAATAATATTAAATAAAAAATTAATATTCAAAAAAACAATCTATATAAATAAATTTTAAAATTATTTATTTAGATTTTGATTTTAATATAATATTACTAAATAAAAAAGTTTATTTGACAATATTAAAATATGAAATTAAATAAAATAATTTAATTAGATATTTCTAGTTAAATCAATTATTAAGTATCCTCCAACCTTAAATCCTTTTAAATGACAGCCTAAATATTGCCTGTAAGTTCCCCATTGTGGCGACGCCTGAAATTTTCATGGGTGCCAGTAATAGCTTTTCCGCTTTCATTCAACAACAAAGGGTGACTTCTTTATGTACGGAAAGTTTTTATTACATAAAATAACTCGACTTTCAATTGTTAATTAATACTGAAGTTTTAAATTATGATTTCTTAACCTTTTATTGTAGAAAATAATTTGTGATGGAATTTAAAAAAAAATCGAAAATTCAATTTAAATTTTTTATAAAAAAATACATTACAATTCAAACCTAACAGCAGATCGTGGTTAGCCGCGTACCGATATTCATATTATTTACACTCATTTTACAATATTACTTTAGTTTATCTCACAATTTTCACAAAATCAATAAAAAAACAAACAACGCAATGACCACCTTTTACGTATATAATTCGACGTGCATCTGTTTACTTATTTTAGCATTGTAACATAATAAATTCCAAGCCGCCATAAAGTTTGAACAGCATTGTACAATGCATCGATTAATGCGTAATCTCTAGGCAGAGGACATTCGGATTCAGATCCCTGATTTGTAACTTTACAGTAGACGGGGGATTATGGATTAATTGCCTCTACCGCTGTACAGTACAACTTAATACCAGCTTTGTTTTATGGCCAGTAATAATTTTGTCTTTTAAAATTGAATACATTTTTGACAGGAAACAAAATGCTTTTAAATTATTCAAACTTTCATGAGACATTATAATAAACTTATATAAAAACGGCTAAACACTGACGTATTGTCCGGTGGCGGTACCGACTAGTTTCGAGCCTATCGGCGCCCTTTATCAGTGTGAGTGAGACTGGTATTATTTCGCGCCACCGGACGAATATACGTGAGTGTTTTACCGTTTTTATATAAGTTTATTAAAAAGCTTTTAGGTACGCGTCCATTGATCGGCGACGCATCGGACGCACGCAACGGATTATAGTTTAATTTTGTATGATTAGACGGCATTCATTAACAAGCAATCCGTTGCGGGCCGGTGCGTTCGGCGCGAATGGACACGCACCTTAATGTATATGGGTATGTTAGTCTATTATGGTATCCTGCAGCTTAAATAGTATGAACCTTGTTTTATGAAGTGTAATTCGATTCGTATTATCTCGAAACTAATCGAGATTTATTTAAATATGTTATATACCATAATACCATTAATGTTTTTAAACTCTACATTGTTCTTTTACCTTCTAGTATTTAGTAACATAAAAAAAAATGAAATCAAACCGATTACAGAATTATCTTATACACTTTAAGTCGACAATTTGGATAAATTTATTACATAATTTAGAGAGCCCTTCTATCAAAATTCTAAATGTTAATAAGCGACATAATTTAAAGTGAGTTATTTAACACGAAGTAGGCAAATTATTAAATCAGACATTTAGACAAGTTACATCTTAATAATATCGTTATAATACTCGTAGTAATTATTATTAAAACTACGAATTAAAAAAAAGGATGAGATGGGAAACGGACTTGGAAGAGGGGATGAACAGAAGAAAGAAATATCCTTTCGATTCCTCTTAATAATATAAATGCGATTGGATGTATGTCTTGATGGTAGTTTGTTACAAGATATCTCCTGAACGGTCGCATGGATCTCGCTGAAATTTGGTATATATGTAGAACATAGTCTGGAAGAACACGCAGGCTACTAATTAAGTTTTTCTTTAATTAGTCGCAGACAACAGCTAGTGCAGTATAAAAAAAACATTTTTAAATAACATTTTAATCCATTTGCTACTTTAACTAAGAGATTAATTAGAATAATAACAATCGAAAACACAGATTTATCGTGCAAACTACCAATACGACTTAGGAACCTTCAAGAAGCGAACATACCATTTCCTTAAATGCCGGCAACGTATCTGTAGTTCCTCTGGTGTTGTTGTAGTCCATGAGTGTCGTTGATCACTATGGTGTTCCCGCCGCTCGTTTACCCACTTTTCTTATAAAAATAAAAACTATCGATCTATTTCGTATTATATTTCTTCTTATACAAATTGATTAAAGTTATCCTTGGATCGTTCTTTAGGATTGAATTAAATTGGTTGTTAACATTACTATTAAACGGAGTTGAAAAAGTATGTAAAGGGTGTCCTTTTCCTCTTGACACGTGACATATTAAGATATTCAGGACGATTTGAGGCACATTTAAGTAAACAACACCCCTATGAATACATACAACGGTTCATTTAACATGTTAGGGACGCGGCATTAACTCTGACATATAGAGCAAACACCAATTTTAGTATGTTACAATATAGTAGTAATAAACTTAGATGCATTGAAAGTTCTAATAACTGGTAGTAATTTAAATACGTAAATTAATAAAAAAAACGCCTATGTGTTCTTCCAGACTGTGTTCTAAAGCTATGAAAAATGTAATCGTAATCCGTACAGCCGTTCAGGACATACCTTCAAACAAATATCCATCCATCTAAACATTCGCATTTATAATATTAGTAAATAAAATATGATAAATCCTAATCAATAATTGTTATGCATTTGTAATAAAAGTTAACAACAAGTTTGGGTAAATCTTAGATTAAAACAACTTATCCTTAATCTGAAATGTACTTAGAAGTTTTGAATAAGATCGAGCCTTTGTCTAATGTTAGTGAAGCAGACTTCAGTTGTTGTTTTGTTCTATTGTTTGAAATTAACGTGCATTTCCACTGCCAAATTACAAGAACGTGTTGTTTCAATTTTTTCAATAACAATGAAAAGGACGAAAGTATTTCCTTATATGTACATACATGTAATGCTTGGAAAGTACATGTCAGCACAAAAGTGTATCATTCAAAAAAGTCTGTCAAAGGTACATTAAGTTGTATACTTCAACACAAAAGTGTACAACGTTAAGTAAAACGAACGCAAATAGATGTACAGTGCGGTGTGATCACTAATCGTGCTAACTTTGAACAAGCACTGAGTTAACACGCCAAATTGACCTGCGTACCCTGTTCAAAGTTGAAAATCAAACGTCCGGTACATTGCAAATGGTATTCAGTGGCCAGAAACACTGGATATTAGAATCAAGCGTGTATACGTTTTTACTTTTATTTGTAACTAAAGCTAAAATTTAGCTGTCGCCATCCGTGTCCATCCGCGTGGTATAAAAAATAATTAGTAACCTATAAGTTCTTCCAGATTATGCTCTATTTGCGTGCCAGTATTTCATCGAAATCCATTCAGCCATTTTGGAGATACCATCTAAACATTCGCATTTGTAATATGAGTAAGATAATAATAAAAAAAGGTATCTGAAAGATTAATACAATATTAAAACGAATAAATGTAGGGATAAAATAACAACAGCATAACTTACCTTGACCTAGTGGGACGAACAGAGTTAGATTTCTATTTGCCACGCTCCTGGCAGACCTCAATCACCTCTTCCACATTCATACATCACATCATAAATATTGTTTTTAGGCAAACGAGCAAGCTGAATTCGCTTAAATGGCGAAATGACAGCTGCCCATTGACATTCGCAATTGCAACATCATTGCCTACATTTAATCGACGGAGGAGACACAGAAAGAGATTTCCCCTTCCTATGCGTCTCCTTCTCATTCATGTTTATTTCTTAAATATGTAATTTTCGTAAACTTAAAGGTATTTAACAAACTTTGGCTAAATTAATATAATCTGTTCAAGTTCATTTCACAAACTCGATTCGTTTATTCAACAGACAGCTTCAATGTTCTTGAATATTTATATACTGAAAAGGTTTTCTCATTTACATTTTATCAAGGAATTATAAGTCAAGTTGTCGCTACAAAAATCCAAGTGGCCTCAATTGTATGAGCAATCTAGTTTGTTACTAAATGTCTTCAATTTAGTAACAAAACTAGATATATTTTGTATAGTCTGTTATTTTATATGATACGTCTTACTAATATTATAAATGCGAATGTTTGTATGTATGGATGAATATTTAGTAGAAGGTATCTGCACAACGGCTGCATGTTCCTTGATATTTGGCATAGATGTAGAACATAGTCTGAAAAAACTCAAAGTCTACTGATTAACTTTATTATTCTGCACAGACGGAGTCACGGGGAAAAGTAAACTAAAGAAAGTGTAATTGTGTGTTAGGCAAGAGATTTATCAAAAAGTGGTACATATATAAACAATGCGTGGGGAAACGGACACAAACATAATAGATGAGCAACTGTCGCCTGCTATTCCGTCCGCGTGGAATTAAAAGAAAAATTAATAAGAAGCCTATGTGTTCTTCCAGACTATTCTATATATATATATTAGTAAGAAGTAGAGCGTCGGTGGCTTAGAGGTCAAGCACTTGACTTGCAATCTGCAGGTCCTGGGTTCAGGTGGGTAGGAAAACATCGTGATGCAACCTGCATGCACATATCTGAGAAGAAATTCAAAGATATTTGTAAAGTCAACCAAAGCGCACTTGGCCAGCGTGGTTTATGGCCTAATCACCCTTAACTTAGGGTAGGCTCCGAGCCCCTCAGTGAGTACGTATAGTGAACTGATGATGATGAATAAGTAGATTATAACTTAATCACATATGAAAGCTAAGTTAGCAATTATGCGAAATATTAACTGTCATATTATTTATTAAATTAAAACTTTAAATAACACACCTTAGAACTCGTTTAAATACAATTCAGTTGATTTAATTCTCAATATAGAGTAGAAGTTCTGAAAGGGGTTCATTACGCCCCATTCAACGTAAGTGGTCAGTAATTTAGTTAGAGAAACAGAATTGAAAAGTAATATTATTCAATTGAAAATTTTAATAAAAATTATGTCAACAATTTTATTATGAAAAACTTTTAATAATTTATTTTATAATTTCTTTTAATTTTTAATTTATAAAATGAATTCTTGAGTTTTAAATAAAAAAAATATTAGAATTTAATTTTTAATAAAAAATTAAACATTCTGTAATTAACTACATAGCTCTCTTTCTTTCTTGAAACTTTATAGATCTTTTGTCTCTCTCATGTAACGAAAACGGTCAAAACGTGTCGCTTTTTATTTAAAATTATGTTTTATTTGGAATTATCAACAAAATTAATATTACTTCTTACTAATATTATAAATTCGAATGTTTAGATGTATGGATGTTTGAAAGTATCTCCAGAAGGGCTGAACGGATCTCGATGAAATTTGGCATACATATAGAACATAGTTTGGAAGAACACATAGGCTACAAATTATGTTTTTTTTTTTATTTCGCGAAGACGGAGTCAAATAAACAACAAAATGTTTTATTAAAAGTAACAATACTTAAATTAAAGAGTCTTCAAAAGTAACTTATAAATATGTAGCACTTTCTTAGGAGGGGTGAATGCTTCAACATATTTTATAAATACTTTGGTTTAGCGCCACATAAAACAGGACCGTTCCAACGCCTGTTTAATGAGTCAGAATAAGCAGTCGTGAATTTTTGTGGGCTTCACTCTGATAATTAAATTTGTGCCACACTGCCTTGGTCGAAAATAAAACAATTAATACTAGCTGTTGCCCGCTACTATCCGCGCGGAGTTAAAATATAATTAATAGCCTATGTTGTCTTCCAGACTATGTTCTACATGTAAGCCAATTTTTATCGAGATCTCTTGAGCCGTTCCGGATATACATTCTAACAAACATCTATCCATCCAAATATTCGCATTTATAATATTAGTAAGACTAGCTGTCGCCGGCGACTATCCGCGCAGAATAAAAAAACATCTAAATTAGTAGCCTATCAAGACTATGTTGTACCGCTTTGTCAAAATATGTATGCAGCTGTTCTGGAGATACGTAGTAACAAACATGCAAACTTTCGCATTTAAATTATTAGTAAGATTATTAAGCATTTAAAATGTATTGCATTAAAAAATATTAATTGTAGTCTATTTCTCATCAGCCCTCATTCTTATAATTTTAACGCGCGTTAAAAAAGCGTTCAAATAGAAAAAAATAATTTCCATGTATCCTATACAAACGGCAACGCTTCATCGTGCAGTGTTTTATTTTGAACGCTGGGTGAATAGAACAAGAGTGATTTTGAAGCGTTCGACGCTAGGGAGACGCCAAACGCGTTTCACGCGGCGTTCAAAAAATCGCCCGTGCGACTGCAAGCTTAATCGGATTTTTTTATTTGTATAATTAATAAATATTGTTATTTATTATCAAATTTGTTACTGAATGATATGAGTATAATTCAATTTGTACAGTCTTAATACTTGTAAGGACATGAGGTCGGAAGGCTCCGATAAGGGCAATTAATCCTTAATCTCTGACCCACTTACAAGTTAGAAATGAGGGTGCGTCTTACCTAATGTTATTTGTTGGGAACGTAAACTTTACTTGACGTCCGAATACGTAGTATATGTTATCGAGAGAAAACTGTGCCTACTTAGTTAAGTTTAAGTAAACAGATAACTTGGAATATGAGTTATTACCGATATATGAGGTTAGTAGGCGGTAAGATTTTAAAAGATCAGACATGATGCTTTTTGTAATCTTACTGTTATATATTATATCTTATATATAATATTATATATTATAAATGCGAATGTTTGCTTGGATGGATGTTTGTTTGAAAGTATCTCCAAAACGGATGCATAGATCTCACTAAAATTTTGGATATATGTAAAACATAGCCTGGAAGAACACATAGGCTATATTTTTACATTTTATTAACTTAACGATAAGCACGTGCTTGAAGAATATAATATCGATATTGTTACTATTAAAGTATCGATACTTATAACTTGAATCGGTACATCACTAAAATCGCAGATGTAATCAAACATTTCGTGATGTTTTGTAAAAGCAAACATCGTGTGTTTACCATACTGTACCGTAGTAGGCACGAACAGAACTAAATGCATTTAAACACATACATTCATTTGTGAACACATCAAACATTAACTCATCGCTTTCCTGCAGACTACATACAAAATTACTTGTACTGCGTGAATTTTTGACATACACAGTTAAAGAATTAAATCTCCTTCCCACTAAGGATCGAAATTTATCTTCATAAGGACATTTCTTCTGTGCTTTTAGATATATGGATATCTTACTTCATACTAAACTTACTAATATAAATGCGAAAATTTAGATGGAAGGATAAATATTTGAAGGTATCTTCGGAACGGCTCAACAGATCTTGATGAAATTTAGCAAAGAACATAGCCTGGACGATTATATAAGCTACTTATTAAGATTTTTTTAATCCGTGAGGCAGCAACTAGTAGTTGAATAACGGATTCAAGCCACCTGATTTAGTTGTACTTTCAACCACAAGGCTATTGGAGCCTTTTAACCTTTCTCATAGACTAATAACTAATACAATTAGTTACAATTGAATTAAGTAAGGTTAGAAAGAGGCTATTTCCACTGGCTTGTGGGTTAACCAATTGACTGTAGGTTAATTAACTTGCGGTTAGTTAATTTGAACGTTTGATATTTGAAGTGGGTGTAAGTGAGTGAAATAAACGATTTAAATTTTATGAAGATTAATCGAGAAATGTAAATACAAGAAATAAGAGAACAGGCGTGAAGTGGAAATAATTCCGAGTTTCACCTAAACAGCTTACGTTCCGGAGACATAATGTTAGTCCTTTTTCTCTGACCCTTCCTTCCCCTCCTATGAAAAGAATAGGAAATGGATTTTATGAAGGACTCTTAAATAGGGGAAATATTCTCTTTCTGTGCATCTCTTCCTCTGTCGATTAAAGGAAACGCAATAACGAATGTCTATGGGCAGCGGTCAGTTCGCCCTTTCGGCGAAACCTGGTGGCCGATTGCTCGTTTCACGCTTTATATTAAAAAAACCTGACACCATTATGACGGATATTCACATCCGCGAAAATCAATTACGATCCATAAAACAGTTAAAATAAAGACTATTTTTACTTATAGCTTGTAACTTATCACATAAAACAGTATACAAACTCGTACGATACGATCGGTGACAAGATGATACAATAGGTGACAGGTGCGCTCGACTAAACGTGATGAAATTAAGCCGTTACGATAGGTGACAAGTGCGCTACACTAGACGGGATGCAATTAAGTCGAGTGTTTACAGCCGTGACACTGCGCGCTGTGTATACACTTTAATTGTTTTGTATCTTAATCAACCCATTACTTCTTCACTGTTAATTTGTTACTATAATATTGATGTCCCTTTCATATTCTTTGAAACAAACAGAGACAACGTGCTTTTGTATATGTATTTTGTAGGAAGTTTGTTAGGAATAAACTCAAAAACTTTAAGATATATTACAAAAATTCTTTCACTGTTATTATGCCACATGGATAAAATATTTTAATATTTTTTTAATTTATTACTAATTAATCTTACTAATATTATACGAAAGTTAAAATGGATGTTTGTTTGTTTGTTTGTTTGTTTGTTTGAAAGTGTATCTGGAAAGGCTTAACAGATCTTGATGATATTTGGCACAGTTGTTCTGTGCCAAATATCATCAAGATCTGATGTGACTGTGTTCTAGTCTGGAAGAACACGTATGCTCCTAATTAAGTTTTTTAATTCGGCACGGACGGAGTCGCGGTCGGTAGCTAGTTAAGAAATTAATGCCCATTCAAATTTGGAATGAATTACTCTTTTAAGTTAAAAATTCTCAAGCTCTATTTTAAAAATAAATATACTTATAAACGTTACGCTTAGCGCTGTTTCTAACGAGCTGTTGCGGCTTAAACGAGTGTGGCCTAATTAAGTTCGATTGTTCCGTTAATCTATTAACTGGACGCAAACAGCTGCGCCCGCACGCTAATTACAAACATACACACTTTACGTATTATAATATATGTAGGATTAACCTATAAATTGAATTAGTAAATAGCATTTCATTAAAAAAAACAATGAAGAATACGAAACAACAGTTTTACAACTGTATGATAGAGCTAGGCAACGCATCTGCAATTCCAGAAGTCTGTGGGCAGTGCTCGCATCACTATTCCAAATTCAGTTGTCGCCAACATAGTCAAGAACGTTAATTTCGAACCCATTTAATTCGGACGTTAATTTCAATTGATGGTCAAAATATAATAAGGTCGAAAACTTGTTTTAGCTATATACAAATTTGCTAAATTATAGCTCTTATGGTTACAGTTTCCTTTACGATATTAGATCTTAAGTAGACGAATATACGAATGAATTGAATATTAATTTGTCTTCTAGAAACCGGAAGAAACTAAGTTTATTAAAAAGTATAAATCTTGATGAAATTTAATAATATTCAACGCAACAATACTTGGGCCGAGAATTAATTAAAGCGACCAAGTTAGGGTATTTTATCGCAAATGTATGAGTCTGTATGGAGTTTATATAGGGGCAAGATGTGGGCCGAGAGGCGCCGGTGGTCCGCCGTTAAGGCAACTTGCCGGCCGTAACCTACCTTGCTTAGTTTCACTTAACTTACTTAGACTAAGCTTTATAGCGTTATAAATATTAAAGTGTAATTGACTAAAAATGTAGACGTTACTTATTCTTTTGAATTCGACGTATTAAAATACTAGTGATTCTATTCATTTTATTCAGATTTCTAAAATCCTTTTTTACTAAGCTACTTACTTGACTAGCTGTTGCAGCACTTATCGTGGGTTTTTGAGACCAAAATCCCCAGGGAGGACGATATGGTTTATACAAAGGTTTCAGTCTCAGAAACCAACTGTTAGTTCAATACACAAGAAAAACCAAAGTAAATAACTATGTCAGTTTTATTATTTGAAAACGAAGGGTAAATTTTTTTCTTACTTTATAAAACCGACAACTTAGTAAATACTTTTAAAGCTAAGAGTTTTTGGAGTTCGCTATGGAATCGCTTCGAAGCGAATGCACTTTGCCTAACCCTGCATAAGTTAACAGTTAACGTAAAGATGAACTTATAGCTTAATAACTGCATTTTCTCAAAATGAAATGATATTTAGATTAAAGTAGAGTTTTGCATACTAATACAGTGGCTATACCATCACCGCGGTGTCCTCGTATAATATTTCCATTTTAAGTCCAATAAGCGATAGGACGCCCGATTCTAGCCTCAGCTAATTAATTTCTAGACCTTACTATAAAACGCTTATTTACGTACCAAGAAATAAATTAAAATTTAATCACCAAACAAAATACCATAATTTTGATCCAATCTTACTAATATTATAAACTAGCTGTCGCCCGCGACTCCGTCCGCGTGGATATATAAAAAAACTTAATTAGTGTAGCCTATGTGAGCTTTCAGACTATGCTCTATACGTATGCCAAATTTAATCGAGATCCGTTCAGCCGTTTTAGAGATATCTTCAAACACCCATCCATCCACATCACATCCATATGAACATTCGCATTTATAATATTAGTAAGTTAAATAAAAAGCAGCTCTTCAACGCGTAATTTAAAAAAATGAATAAATATAATAGTATCCTATGTCTGTCTCCTGGCTCTAAGCCACTTCCTCGCCAATTTTCAACCATATCGGTAAAGCCGTTCTGAGTTATAAAAAGTGTAACTAACACGACTTTCTTTTATATATATAAATAGATACGAAAGTTTAGATGGATGGCTGTTTGAAGGTATCTCTGGAACGGTTCAACGGATAAAATTTGGCATATATCTAGATCATAGCCTGAAAGAACACATAGACTACTCATTAAGTTTTTATTTAATTCCTCGCGGAAGGAGTCGCGGGTTACAGCTAGTTTCTAAATAAAAACATATGATTATTTTACTAATATTATATAGGTTTACAATTTAAATTACATCTTAAACAAAAAATAAAATCAGTAAAGTTTTTATGACGTAGCTGTCTTCCATTTTACCCGACTAATTTGCATTCCGCATTACACCAATATGCGTGCGTTTAAGGTGAATGTCTTTTACGTCTAGTCATTCAAAAATCGTCCACCATGTCTAGACGAATAAGATTGATAACATCTCGGGAAAAAGAAAATTAAAAATGTAGAAAAGAACTCGTTGATAACTCACACAGACAAATTACGGTTTGCCTTGTTAGTTTCATTTAAAATTTAGTTTCTTTGTTAAAATGGTGAAAACTAAAACTCCAGCTTAGATAAGACGAGTTTATGAAATGTAGAAAGATTAAATCTCGAGTCAAATATAGAAATTTTATTCACCATTCATTTTATTCACCACACCATTGATAGCGTCGGTGGCTCAGTGGTCAACCACTTGACTAGCAATCTGCAGGTCCTGGGTTCGAATCCCGCCATGTACCAATGTGTTTTTCGATTTCCGATTTACATATGTACATTTATCCGACGTTCTTACGGTGAAGGAAAACATCGTTATGCAACCTGCACATATCTGAGAAGAAATTCAAAAACATGTGTGAAGTCAACCAACCCGCACTTGGCCAGCGTGGTTGACTATGGCTTATCACCTCTAACTTAGGGAAGGCTCCGAGCCCCTCGGTGGGGACAACATACAGTGAGCTGATGATGATGATTCACCATTCTGACAAATAGGGAGAAAGTTCTGTCTTCGTTCAACTCTACTGTGATAAAGATAGAACGAAACCAATATACTTAAGACCTTCTGCAATTATTAAAAATCATGACGAAATACAAAAGCGTCGGTGGCTCAGAGGTTAAGTACACGAATAATCTTCAGGTCCTAGGTTCGAAGCCCACCATATACCAATGTGTTTTTCGATGTTAGATTGAAGTATGTACATTTATCTGACGTTCTTAAGGTTAAGCAAAATATCGTGATACACCTTGCACATATCTACGAAGAAATTCAAAGGTATGTGCAGGTAACCCACACTACGTCAACGTTGTTGCCTAAGGCCTAGTCTACCCTAACTTAGGGTAGACTTCAAACCCCTCAGTGGATGATTATGATGACAAAATACAATTATATTATACTATATATTGAATAGCCTCACTGTTATTTCCCAATGCATTCCTTCAAATAAAGCGGTCTGTTTGTCGTTTTCCTTAACCAAGAAGGTAGAGTAAGAGGGACATTTCTCTCTTATACTCAAAAGAAAGGGAACAAAAAGAACTTTTTAAGTATTTGTTTTTTTATTTCTTCTTTACACTAGTTTATCTCTATCTTTTGGTAAGTAATATCCACGGTAATCGAATGGAATAAATAGTTCCAACTCAGCAAACTATATCTGACCACCCCATTACAGTAGAGTCGTGAGAATGTTCTGTATGAGTATCACGCGTAGGCCATTAATTGTAACACGTCGCCAAAGCTTTGCTGATTGCAAAAGTTTTACTTATTGCCCAAAGTTTTCATATTTATCTCTCCATACAGTTTCCAGTCCATTGTTAGATGCCTTACAGCATTAATTACGCTGTAGTCAATTGTTTAATCGAAATTATATCTATTCTAATACTAGATGTCCCCGCGACTCCGTCCGCACGAGATTAAAAAATAAATAGTATCCCATTGTCAGACCTATTGAATCTATATACTCGTATATATAAAAGAAAATCGTGTCAGTTACACTATTTATAACTCAAGAACAGCTTTACCGATATGGCTGAAATTTGCTTGAGGAGGTAGCTTAAAGCAAGGAGACCGACATAGGATATATTGATTCTTTTTTTTTTATTCGAATTTATGCCTTGAAAAGCTGCTTTTTATTTTTTCGGAGGAGTATGAACTAACATTGCGACACGAGAATTTTATACATAAGATTGTAAAGAGTAAAGAATTGTAATATTAGTATGTAACGAATAAAATCAAAGGCTATATAAAAAGTTTGCCACATTGATTTTCAAATTAAGTCTCTTTTAAGACCTGTTTCCACCACACAAGTTTATACTGTTAAATATTTCGGTGGAAATGTAACAAGCGTCTATAAATTTAACCGCAAAGTCTAGAGGTTAATATCTTAGCACCCGCTGTGTTATATACAAAGGTTGCAGTCTAATTTACGACTTAAAATCTAAGAGTGGTAGAACCCGCTTTAACGTCTTCGCACGAATCGGCCCGGCTCGCCCGGTGAAATACCACCACCACACAGAAAACAGGCGTGAAGTGGAAGCAATTCCGCGTTTCGTCTGATGAGTATACGTCCCGGAGGCCTAATTTAGTCCTTTTTCCCTTCCCACCCTTTTCTTATAAGGAAAGGATGGGAAGTGGAAGTGGACTTTCCGGATGAGAGGATACGTGGAAAGGGAAAATATTATCTTTCTGTGCATCCTCTCCTCCGTCGATTAAAGGTAGGCGACGCATATGCAATTGCGTATGTCTATGGGCAACGGTCACTTCGCTACTTCAGCGATTTCAGGTGGCCGCTCGCTCGTTTGCCACTGATGATATAAAAAAACCTTACCTACAAGTTTTTTTGTACAGTATGACAAAGAATCGATAGCTTTTTTATTACTTACTAGGTGTGGCCCTTGACTTCGTCCGCGCAGATTAAAAAAACCATAATTAATAGCCTGTGTTCTTCCAGACTACATTCTATATGTATGCCAAATTTCATCGAGATCCGTTCAGTTGTTCTGGAGATACCTTCAAACAAACATCTATCCATCCATGCATCTAAACATTCACATTTATATTATTAGTAAGATGTTTGGTAATATAATAATTTTGTAGACAAATGAAGACTTTACAATGACATATTCATTAAAAAAAGTATATTGACGAACAGACAATCAGACGAACAACACAGTGATCCTATAAGTGTTCTTTTTTTTTCGTTTCGTGGTACGGAACCCTAAAATAATAATATTGCCTTACTAAAAATCTAAGAACGCCGTCGTTGTCTATAATACGACTAAAATAAAAAGAACATTGCAATATATTGTAGATGTTCTATAAAATATGTTAGCAGCTCTTTAAATATGTAACAGTAAATATTAGTCGAGATCTCTGTATTTCTCTTCTTTTGTTTCAATATTTCTAAAAATGAATGGAACACAGTAAAGTCTCCGTTCTTTGAACGTAGTCGCAATGCACAATGAAAGATATTGTTCCAATTTTAAAATATAAACGGATATAAAAACGGCTAAACACTTACTTATATACGTTCGGTGCCGGCACCGATTAGTTTCGAGCCCATTGGGGACCCTTCATCAGGGTGAGTGGAACTGGTATTATTTCGTGGACGCGGTCCGTCACTGGCTGCGTGCCTGCGCTCTTAGGGCGCGTCTTGAGGGTGTGTGTGATAACAAAGCGTCGGTGGTGTTGTTGTTCAAGTTTCAAGCGTATAAAAAATAAGTTTAAGAATATATTTTTTTGAATAGATACATAGATAATTAGGACGTTCAAACGATCTTTACAAATAAATGTAATTATTATGTAAGACAAAATACTTGAAACAGTTTTAGTGATACATATTTGAGGATGAAACATACTATATTATAACCACAGTGACCGTCCCTATTATAAATGAGCAGCAAAATTTTATTCATTTTGTACAGTCAGCTGCATTAATATGTACACATTTATAAAGCTCCAAAAATTTGTATCATCATTATCATCAGGTCTCTATATGTCCCTACCGAGGGGCTTGGAGCCTACCCTAAGTTAAGGGTGATTAGGACGAATAAATATACATATGTAAATCGGAAATCGAAAAACACATTGATACATGGCGGGATTCGAACCCAGGGCCTTAAGCCACCGACGACTTAAAATTTAAATTATTCAAACTTTCGTGAGACATTATACTAAACTGAAATAAAAACTCGGCTAAACACTCACGTATATTCGTCCACTCATCCTGATGAAGGGCCCCCGATGGGCTCGAAACTAGTCGGTGCCGCCACCGGACGAATATACGTGAGTGTTTAGCCGTGTTTATATTTCAGTTTTGCCTTAAAATTTGTATACATCTTCGATTTCAAAAATATGTATACACGTATTTTAACTCGATTGACTCGATTTATTTGAAATCGATGGTTTCATAATTTTTTGGAGCTTTGTATATTTATATATATTTGCAGCTGATTGTACACATATTCTGCAGTGGAAATTCCCTTTAACATAACAGCAAAAGGGCAGGTGCACTGAGCTAAACACAATGCAATAAAACCGACAAACTCGTTTATATCCTTGTGATACTGTTTCGCAGCACGTTAGTGCAGTGTTCAATTGTTTCGGTGTCATTTGAATAGAATTAAAGTAATGTTTAGAACTCTTTTTTAATTCACCAATAGTTTTAAAAGTAATTTGTTTCGTAGTCGTAATCTCTTTTAACCCAACCTTTTTGTAACCCAAAATTTGGACATTTTCAATGTTTAATTTATTCAAAATAAAAAAGGAAAATACAAAAGTTGTGGTGTTATAAACTAAAAATAAAATTCTCGTGTCACAAAGTTAGTTACAACTCCTCCGTTTGACTGATTTTTATGAAATGTTATACGATTGTAGGTCTGAGAATCTGATACTATTTTTTTAATCGACGCAGACGGAATCGAATACGAAGTCGCGTGCGATAGTAAGTAAATTTATAATTATAATAAAACAATCTATATTTGAATAACTTGAACATCAATTGTGATAATAAGGAGACAAGGGAAGTAATTGCGGTTGTAATTATCAAAGTAGAAACTCCGAATGTACAAATTAATTACATAATTGCTTTAATGCAGACTGAACGAGCAGAACCATTCAGTCGAATACAAAGACTTTGTCTAATTTATAATTATAAATAAGACGTGTAACGTTTGCCTATCAAACTCTTGTAATTTAAACAGCTAACGTATAACCTATTATGATAATACTAGCTGTCGTCCACGACACCGTCCACGCATTATTAAAGTTAATTAGTGTTATGCTCTACCAACTTATGTTCTACATCTCTGAAGAATTTTAGCTATCCATGCAGTCGTTCTGAAGATACCTTTTAACAATCAACCATTATTTTATCCATTTATACATCCAAACATTCGCATTTATAATATTAGTATTCTTAATTCAATGCGAGTAGAGACAATCTTGCTTGATTAATAAGAAAAACGTCTCTCTACCTGTCAGACACGTGATTTTTAGATTGTTACGCCATTTGATTTTCTTGTTTAATTGTAATGTAAACATTATTACGATGTTATATAACTTAATATGGGTCAAGGTTGCAGGAGTGCACTGGATGCGGGCGGAACAGGACCGGATATTGTGGCAATCGATGGGGGAGGCCTACGTCCAGCAGTGAAAGAAGTTAGGCTGATTATGATGATATGATGAACTAAATATATTTATGTAGACCTGAGTCCCATACAAAAGGTAATAACACTTTTGAAGAGTAAACTTCTTTGATTATTAAGTGTGTGTGCGGTCGCTACTTTTAAATTATTTCCTAAGCCGTGTATAACCTTCAAAATCTAATATACGGAAATATCTCTCAGGAATTTTTAATTATTCATCCTGTATACAAAGTGTGGGTGTTAAGGAAAATATATACAATATAGAAGCAACACAATAGTCCGTCATTAATCATATTATATTAAACCACGCAAAAGTTTCGTATGGAAATATTTTCCTTAACGAAAAATAGAAATAGAATTAGAAGAAATGTAAACAAATGTTATTCACAGGTTTTACATGCATCAGGTAAGTTTTCATAACTTTGTACGTATATTAAAAATATTATAGTTGTTATTAAACATTGTTATTGCAAACAATGTTGTAAAATTATAGTAGGATTAATTTAATATGTCATGTTTGACATCGATTGAATTGAATTATTCGATATGGACTTTAAATATGTGTAAATCGAATTCTGCACATATCTGAGAAGAAATTCAAAGATATGAGTCAATTAACCCGCACATGGTCAGCGTGGTTGACTATGGCTTAGTCACCCCTAATTTAGAGTAGGCTCCGAGCCCCTCGGTGGGGACGTATAGTGAGCTGATGATGATGAAATTGAATTCCGTTGTTATGAAAAATCAATTTTTTGCGTTTGATTTATTAGTGTAATCTTTATTGTTTAAAAAGAAAAAAGGTTCACTGACGCAACATTGTAACGTCGTGCGATTGACATTATTATAATAGGCAATCGCAATTAAAAGAACAATTGTGTCAACTTCAAAAAATAAATATTATTTTATGCCCGATGTTACAAGGTTATTTGTGGAATTTAGATGAAGTGTCAATGACCTATTAAATTGCTACAGAATATAATTTTTTAATTCCTTGGGAACAGAGAAATCAATAGAGCTAACCGTTGTTGTATTTTTTACTCCTATTTATTGCGAAAAAAATTGTTTAAATAAATAAAATCATAAAAATGGATGTTAATAACAAGAAAACAGGATGAATAAATTGTTTTTATGCATACTTATGAAGTGTAAGAAAGTGGAAACCATAATAAGAGTGCAATATTTAAAGTTCTAGCGGATTAAGATGGGGAAGTTTGTGCCGGCAAACTAAACTATAGTTTGTTACAACTATAGTTTGTGCAGAGTTTCCTTCAGTTAATTAGTTATAGGAGTTTCTGTTGGTGATTTGTAACGGAATTGTACTACAGTGGATTAATTTCGGTTGAAGTATTTATAAAGAAATTGTACAGTCAAAAAAAAAATTGCTATAAACTTAAGATTGAATGTCGTATAGCAAATTGTCACTCTATGTGTGTAACAAGTTATCGACCCAATTAAATAGAAATGGGTAGCAAATAAATTTCCTTGACTGGACATCGAATTTGCACATGTACACTAGAAATACTTGGAAATGACGGCTTTGGTCCGCAACATTGTTCCGTCTTAAACGTGTGATGTACCTGACCGATATTGCATTCTCTACGCAATCTTCAAAATGGTGAAAATCAAATAGGCACAAAGTACCACGATTGATAGCCTGTCCATGAATAGATAAATCACATTGTATTTTTTTTATTACCGTTGCAATATTGTAAGTTGCCAATACAACCTCTTTGGTAATATACAAACTCCTTGTCAATTAAATATAGTCACGAATTTTAATATCCATTTGGATGCAATATATCTAAATTATGTTACCATCTTCATATGTCTTTGTTGAATGCAAATTTCGCGTTTCGGTCTTAATGCTAGGAAGCAAAAATGTCTTTCAGTGTCTTTGAGAACTGGGTCACCTTAAATTTCAAACGAAGATTTTAAACAAGATTCGTTCAGGAACACGTTTTTAGAATTCGTCTTTGATGTAGCTTATTAGGTAACTAGCTTTAAGAAAGTGAAGCGGAGTAACAAAAATGGTTTTTTATTTTGCAATTAATCAAACCACATCTGACAAAAATGTTTTGAAAAATGTTTCTCCAGCTCTAAAGTTTTTATTACTTTTGTTAACAAATATCAAATAATTTTTACTTGTTAATATGTACATGCTTTTTTACTTATGGTGTGTTTCCCTTCTTTGTTCTTTGCATTACAATGTAATACAGCGTTTACCAAAACTATATTGAACTAAAATTTATCCAAACAAAGGCATCACCAGCAATTTGTTTTTGAAACTTAAAAGTTTAATAAATAATCATTATCTCAGAGACATTAAAACTATGTTAGTAAAGCGGCAAATTTAATCCTAATTCGAGTAATTTTCGACATCTGCTGACATAAACTTCAAAAGTTGCCGCTCAAGTGAAGGACAAACTTTGCATAAATACATCCAACTTTACACTATCAAAGTAACGTACCCTTAACACTAGTTATTTTGTAAGTTTTCATTGTCACAATACTTGTAGAAAGACATATTGTAAACCATTGCATTCTCTTTAAAAATGTAGATGTAACAACTTCTTTTCAAATATTATAGCGGCCCAAGGTCATTTATAAACTGAAAACAATTCTTTTCATCACAATCTATACATTGTTCCCGATTGTACGTCTATTATATTTCAAGGAAGAATAAAATCATAAATAGAACACCACACGGCTCCAATACAAGCTATTTAAAAAAATCACGATGAAACTAAAAAAGTTTTTTTAAAGCATTAAATTTAATATTCATTAGAGTACGAGTTTAAAACAACAACGTCTTAAGTTTATAATTAAATCTCCAGCAAGATTAAAGCCGTAAGTAATTTGGCAATAGTTCAAACGCCGAGACCAACATTATATTAGCGAGACACCAATGAAATCTTAATTATTCTAAAATTTTAAGGCCGACTATGCATTTGCGGTTCCTTTAGTGTTGCGGATATAAATGGACGTCGAATTAATTAACATATAGCGATCAGCTGCTCATTTGCTCCCTTCTTCTATGAAAAATATGACTTTAACTCATACTTAAGTAAGACTTAAGTAAGTCAAGTAAATGACTTGGCATGACTTATCATCCAAAGTATCCGTAGTGAGGCAGTTCTAGGTACAAAAACTAGCCTATGGTTTATTAAGTTAATTACATTATGCTTTTGTAATATAAACCAATTTTACCAAACCTAACTATAATTGTAGATTGAAATTTATCTGGCTAATCTTACTAATATTTTAAACTGGCTGTCGTCCGCGACTTCGTCCGCACGGAATTAAAAAAAAACCTATTGGTCGCAGCGTAATTTTATATAACCTAAAGCCTTCCTCTATAAATGGACTATTTAACAAAAAAATTATTTGTCAAATAGGACAGGTAGTTCCTGAGATAAGCGCGTTTAAACAAACAAACTCTTCCGCTTTATAATATGTGTATAGTTGCGAATGTTTAGATGTTTTGGATGGATGGATGTTTGTCAGAAGGTATCTCCAGAACGCCTCAACGGATCTTAATGAAATTTGGCACAGATGCACATAGTCTGTACTTAGTTATTTATTTAATCCCGTGGACGAAGTCGCGTGAGCTATTATTACTAGAATATCCATTCGATTTCAAAATATTTATTGCAAATTTAATTAATATAAACGTTAGTCAGATAACAATTTTTAAATTGCTTTGTATAAAGATAAATAGTTGTTAGTGCTATTACTAAGGTGGTAAAACTTAAAGAGTTCTAGAATACGAGTTGTTATAAAAGTTTGAACATCTGCGCGGATCTAATTAAAAGACTTGAAGTCGAGGAGAGCTACTGAAGATTACTAAATCTTTTATTTCATTCCTATTGTTTGTTTCTTTGAGATAAGAATTAAAAAGGTAATGAATTAACATTTTTACTCATTAACTTCTTTCCTTAATTAAACTATTTAGTTCTTGAACTTAACAGAAAAGAGCGTCGGCGGCTCAGGGGTGAAGCATGTACTAATGTGTTTTACGATTTCCGATTACGTTCCTACGTTTTTACGGTGAAGGAAAACATTGCGATGCAAGCTGCACATATCTGAGAAGAAATTCAAAGATATGTGTAAAGTCAACCAACCCGTACTTGGCCAGCGTGGTTGACTATGGCCAAATCACCCTTAACTCAGGGTAGGCTCCGAGCCCCTCGGTGGGGACGTATAGTAAGCTGATGATGATGAACAGAAAAAATAATAATAACTTTTATTATTTCTGTTTAAAGATGTGTGGGCTAACTAACCGTGGGTTTCTGACAACATCTCTATATAAAACATATCGTCATCCCTGTGACTCATCTTTGGTAATCTGCGGTTTCTAGTATTGCAGATGTTCATGTGCGTCGATGAACACCCAGGTATTCCCGCTTCTCGGCTGTCCCCTTCTCTTGTGGGAAAAAACGAAACCTTTCGATCAAAAAAATTCAAAATCGAAGCACCAGAGGCAGAGTTACGCGGTAACACACATAAAAAAATGAAAATACAGACGAATTGATAACCGTCTCCTTTTTGAAGTCGGCTTAAAATGAGTATGTTTTAAAAGCGGACTTTGGCCTCAGAAACCCACAGTAAATGTCTTTATACAGATGTATCGACATTTAGATTGTAGAAATGATAGTCGTTTAATTTTATTCTTAACATTTGAACTATTGCCAAACTGTTGTAGTTTAAATTGTTGGAGATTAAGGAAAATGACTCCCCAGTGTAGTATCGTTTGGAATTTGTTGTTTTACTTAATCTGAACGGAAGTTGTGCTTAGCTTTATGTCTTTTACATACTTACATTAAGATACTAGTCTCAGTACTCGAACTGAGAAAGTAGAAGTAATTAATTAAGTTAAAAATAGTATAATAAATTAGCTGTCGACCGTACGGAATTAACAAAAAACATAATTAGTAGCCTATGTGTTTTTCCAGGCTATGTTCTACATCTATACCAAATTTCAGTTAGATCCATACAGTCGTTTCGGAGATAGATTGTAACAAACATCTATCCATACAAGTATTCGTATATATATACATCTCTATCCCGCCGTTCTCTCTGTTTCGTATAATGTTACGTTAAAATAAATTCATAAACTTTTTATCTAATGAACAACTTTTTTGATTGATCGCTATACCAAATATAAATATTTAAAATTACCTGCCGCAAAATTAATTTGAAATACACCAACGAAAACTTTAATCATCAATCAAGAGGGTACGAAATGTGAGAAAACAAGTTTACATATCTTTTATAAACATTGTTTATGAATAAAGTTTATGTTTACTTAGGATATTAAAATTTACAATCCACATTTTCCAAAAAGGAAGCAAGACGTACTAGATTTTAAAAATCCATAGTTATCAACTTAACAGTCAAACCTTTACGACTTAGGGTCCTTCAAGAAACGAACGTATCACCTTCTCAAAGGCCGGCAACGCATCTGCGGTTCCTTGGTATTGCTGATGTCCATGGGCATCGTTGAACATCTCAATGTTCCCGCTGCTCGTTTGCCCCCTTCTGTTTTAATAAGAATATACTAAATAACACTAATAATAAAATAATTTTGAAGATTAAAAGAACGTTGTAATATATATTAAAGTGTTACTAAAAATCTAGAAACATTTTTATGTAAAAA
This sequence comes from Papilio xuthus, assembly GCF_000836235.2. Classification (NCBI taxonomy): domain Eukaryota; kingdom Metazoa; phylum Arthropoda; class Insecta; order Lepidoptera; family Papilionidae; genus Papilio; species Papilio xuthus. The sequence goes on from NW_013531700.1 coordinate 5,396,941, forward strand.
CTAAAATATTATAATTAATTAAATTGATTAATTCACTATGATGTGTAAAATCACAAAAATATTTGTTAGATGTAGAAAAAAATCTTGGTTAAGAAAAATCAGGGAGTGGATCAACTAACATTCAACAACCCGTTAAATAACGCCTAACCTGTATCAGTGGTATGAGACAAGAAGAAGAAAAGGTAGTTCAATAATCGTAGGTTTCTGAGGCTAAAATCACCGTTTAAAACATTTTATTACCTCTATTTTTTCAAAGATAATGCATGTTGATATGTTTTATACAGAGATTTCGGTCTTAGAAAAATATGGTAAATTATATTGGATCTGTAGTAAGTTAGCAGACGTTATCCAAACCTTATTAACAATAGGTGTCGTTAACTGATTTGAAAGCAAACAACTTAACTCTTCTCAGAGAAGTTTAATCAAACGTATCTGTTTCCAACAACTTGATAAAGTTTGTTCCTTGAAAGTTTAATATCCTGTTATTCTTAATCTGTTTTTTTTTAATGTTTACTTAAAAGATATTTTATTACAAATAAGACTCACTTGAGCGTCAGTGGCTCAGTGGTCAAGCACTTGACTTGCAATCTGCAGGTCTTGGATTCGAATCCCGCCTTGTACCAATATGTTTTTCGATTTCCAATTTACATATGTACATTTATCCGACGTTCTTAAGGTGAAGGAAAACATCGTGATGCAACCTGCATATATCTGAGAAGAAATTAAAAAATATGTATTATATGAAGTCTACCAACCCGCACTTGGCCAGCATGGTTGACTATGGCCTAATCACCCTTAACTGAAGGTAGGCTCCGTGCCGCTCGGTGGGGACGTATAGTGAGCTGATAATGATGAATGATGAAGACTTACTTCTTGTATGTATCAATCGATAAGTCCACACGAAAGTATGAACTCTATTACTCTTCTAGGCGTAAGGCCTCATTCGCAAGGGCGCTTTTTTATCGTGGGCCGTGCATAATGTGCGTTAGAGTTGGCAGCGAAGTCACAGAGGAGTTTGTGGTAGTCACCGGGTTGTTGTTCAAAATTTGTTACTAACTTTTTTTTTTCATTTCTCTAGAAAATGGATTAAGGTCAAATGAAACTTGTTTTAGACTTTATATAATTGTAATTAGGGGCAGTTTGTTTGTTTTTTTTAAACGCGCTGATCTCAGGAACTACTGGTCCTATTTGAAAAATTCTTTTTTTGTTGGATAGTCCATTTATAGAGAAAGGCTTTAGGCTATATAACATTACGCTGCGACCAATAGTTTTTTTTAATTCCGCTCGGTCGAATTCGCGGGCGACAGCTAGTAGAGTACACGGAAGAATTAGATAAGATAGAGTAACAAACAGAACAGAAACTGCAAATAGAAATACAAAACAAATCGAAATTAACACTGAATAAAGAATGTAATCCTCATTTGTAAGCAGATCTCAAATTTTAATTAATTCGAAATGTTTGAGTTGAACTTAAAACCAAAAGTAGTTTAAGTCGTGTCTGAGCAGGGCGGGTGTAAACTTTAAGCAATCACTACATCAGCAAGTTGTCAGTTTTACTGCAAAGAGGTTTTAATTGATTTACAAAATTCTATTAATGTTATGTTGTTTACATTAAAAGTTAACAAAAAATATGTAAGTTGTTCATTAAAGGCCTGGCTGATAAGAATAAAAGACGCTATAAAAAAAGAAAAAACTATAAAAACAATATTTTATTTTGTCTTTTATTTTGGCTCATTACCACTGGAAGAAAAACTACTCGTCAAGACGATTCAAATGTGCATATAGCTGTAAGTTCCTATTGCCACCTTGCAGCTCCTTCATCAGATCAGCACCATGTCATCATAATAATGAATTATCGTGTGATTTACGCTTATGCAAAATATCTACTCAACCGGTATCCTGGAAGTGGGTTGAATTTAATTTGTAAGATTTAATAACAAACATCGGGACAGGTAAAACTAAATTAAAGCTTTAAAAAACACTATATATATCACATATACATAGAATCTCACGTACATAAAAGAAAACTTACATTAGTATGAAAAATATTACGCTATAAATATTTATTTAGCTACTAATTTTTTTTTTATTCGGTTGGTAGAGTCGCGGGCGACAGCCAGTATTGAAATAAATTTGATAATATTTTTCCCAATCAACTCATTTAGTAGGAATTGTCTAATAAATAAAAAAATTGTTTATGTAGCACATTTGAAATTTTTAATGAATTTATTTTATCCAGAACATTCTATTTCTTGAGTGCTAAACTAGTCGCTTGTTACGAAGCCCCCTTAATGCAAATTGACAATTTTCGGCAGCTGCTGACGAGAACTTGAATATTTGCATAATGAAATAAGACAAGATTTATCTGAAGGGACCAGATAAAATTACCAAAGTAAAGCTCCTGCTTTCATTCTCTTGCAGAATTTTGTTTTTGTCATTTCCTCAAACTTCTGCGGTAGCTAAATCATAACGCCTTGCTGACTACGGACTACATTTACCCTTGACCTTATTTTAATCATTAAAACTGTTTGTAACAGTTCGACAAACATTTTTTTTTCTCTGTTATCTGGTTTCCGATACCAAAATCCTAGTTTGAACAGTATGGTATAACTACTTATTACTTTGCCTGCATGTCCAATTATTTTTTTAATATTATAAAAGGGAGCAAACGAGTAGTGAGAACACCGAGGTGTCCATCGACGCCCTACATCAGCAATACCAGAGGAACCGCAGATGCGTTGCCTTTAAATGGTGATACGCTCGCTTCTTGAAGGACACTAAGTCGTAGCGGTTTGGAAATACAGCTGAAGACAGACCATTCTACAACGCTGTTGTGCGAGGCAGGAAGTTTTGCGTAAACCACAAGGTTGTGGATTGTCAGCCATCGAGATAGTGTTGATGGAACCTGGCGGTCGGAATCGTTCCAAAAAAAAATTAAAATGATAATAATAAATATTGAAAATATGTTAGTAATATTATAAATGCGAATGTTTAGATGGATGGATGGATAGATGTTTCTTTGAAGGTATCTCAAAAACGATCATGGATCTTGCTGAAATAGGCATAGATGGAGAACTTAGTTTTCAAAAACACATAGGCTACTAAATTAGTTTTTTTTTAATTTCCTCGGACGGAGTCGCGGGCGACAACTAGTAGAATATAATACCGATACCAGCAGATTGATGTTGTATATATATAAATATGTATAATGTTTGTTTTGCAAAGCCTGGGTTACTTGGCTTCTCACAGCCCGGGGCGCGTCACGTTTGACCTGAATAATTGCCACGTAACTACAAAGCAACACTAGCTTTGACGAAAGCCTTATTATGAATATTTAATGCTAATCCTAAACAAAAACTGACGTACTCAAGATGGTGTTGTGATAACAACTTTGAGTACGAGTAAAAAATAATCATGTTAGGAAATTAAATGGTTCATTTATTCTGTAGTTTAAATAATAATGAACCATAGACTATAAATAAAATAATATAATGTGATAACGTTATCTGTTCAGGTTTTTTTTTTTATCATAAGGTGGCAAACGAGCGAGCGGCCACCTGAAATCGGTGAAATAGCGAAGTGTCCGTTGCCTGTAGACATACGCAATTACATACGCGTTGCCTACCTTTAATCGACGGAGGAGTGGTTGCACAGGAAGAAAATATTTTCCCTTCCCATGCATCCTCTTATCCAGAAAGTCCACTTCCACTTCCGATCCTTTCCTTATAAGAAAAAGGGTGGGAAGGGAAAGAGGACTAAATTAAGCCTCCGGGACGCACACTCATCAGATAAAACGCTTAATTGCTTCCACTTGACGCCTGTCTTCTGTATGGTCGTGGTATTTTCCGGGCATGCCGGGCCAATTCGTGCGAAGATGTTAAAGCGGGCTCTACCACTGTTAACAAGTAAGTCTGTCTGTTTACAAGTGTAATTCAATGTATTTCCGTTAGATGGCGCCACCAGAAAAGTAAAAGTACTGGGACATATTTGCGCCGTGAGATTTTTATATTTTTATCGAACCGAGTAGTCTTTTGTTTTTATTATAATTAAGAGTGAGTTTTCACAATGACCTGAGAAAGTGCTGTCCTTAATGTTCTTATTTATTATATCGTAGTGTCTTGTTTTACCCTACCTACCTACCTACCTGTAGCCTACCGGGACAGGCTGAAAACCAGCTCCGCATGACCATGCCATGAGGTACACGCTGAGCCTGCAGCCCATTGTCGTCATACATACATATATATATATATACTAGCGGACCCGACAGACGTTGTCCTGTCTACATGTCTTTAATTTGAAAATTCGAATATTATTTAAAATTTGACACTGCGATTGTAGCGCCGTCTGTCGGATCCAACGTAAAACATTCCAAAATCAACAACTACTAATAAATTAAAAATTAATTAAAAAAACATTGTCCAGCGGTCAAAATTGTGAATCTAAACCATACCCAGATCCCCTTGAAATCACACAAAAATTTCATCAAAATCGGTCCAGTCGTTTGAGAGAAGTTCAGTGACATACACACTCACAGAAGAATTATATATGTAAAGATTTGTAATTACTGAGTGATTTGGTGCATTTGTGTGATGGCAATAAAGAAGTTTTATTTATTTATTTTATATATTTTGTGTAAAGTTGTAATGATAAATTCGTATTAAACATTTTGATTGAAAAGTGTGTTGCTTTTCGATCCTTATCTTGGCTTGTAAGAGTGGTGCTGAACACAAGAAGGCGATGATCTGCATCTCTAGTTCTCTGTGAGTTTGACTTATGCTCACCGGGTCAGATGACTTTGTTGATCTATACGTTGATCTATAGTTCAGTTTATTGTTCGTCACCGTCGCGTGCGGACGTGCTTTGTGAAGTTTGAGACTTGTAACTAATAAATGCTTATCTGCAGTCAAACACAAATTATTAAAAAAAATATTTTATTAAATAAATAAAAAGATGTAAGTAGCAATAAAAGTAAGTAAATATACAATATTACTCTTCTATTATAAAGAAAAATTCTTAAATTTAAATTTTTATGCGTTTTTTTTACTAAACATTCAAAAGTTGCTATGACACTCACCAGTGTCTACCTTGCGTAAAACCTCGTCGCTTAAAAGCTTTTGATGTAGGCTCGTCTATCTAACGGAAGTACTTGACCCTTGAAAAAGCTTCGACGCCATTAAGCGGATCCGGAAGGAGCCCTCAAGATACTCGGTACTTTAAGAGTATAATTTCCTTCGACGAAATATAAAACATCGATGACTACTACGTTGAAGGAAAAGACGAAATAAAAATTACATGACGTCATCGTATGAGAAACTAATAATTTATTGAAAAATAATAAAAACAAAAATTCAAATACGATGAAGACAGATGAGATTTTCTTAATTTTAGATTTTTGTTAATTTACTAATGTTGTACCATTCCAACTAAGCTCTAGGCTTGTGATAGAATATGGTTTACGACAAAGCCGAATGGTGGGATTCGAACCCTCGACCACGTGATCGTAAATCCATACACTTAACCATTAGGATAAAGGCGCTTTAATAAAATAAATTAATTAATTGAATCAGTTTTTCTTTTATTTCTAGCTTTTTAAAATTACCATAGAAAATTAGCGATTGACATTCAAGTATAGAAAGCAATAAAGTTGTCACTTTCCAAACTAGTAACATAACAATTATATTTAAAAAGAATGAGACGACAAATATTCCATCAGCTCTAAACTTATTCAAGTCACGTCGCCTTATTCAAAATCATTTGTCAATGACGACCTTCCATTATGAAGTTCGAAGTAGCGGCAGACTTTAAAATATTTTATAACTTCAAGTTGAAAAAGTTAAAGTTACATTAAGTTTATAATTTAAAACCTATTTACATGTATTTCAATAAGGTTTTAAATTTATTCATAACAATGGAATAAGATTAAGAGTTTATGGGTTACCACTGCATAAACTCTTAATCTTATTCCATTTGCCAGTAGAGCGGGCCACAGAGCCTATCCTTAGGGGTGCATAGGTCCGTCCCGATGCGTTGGAGGAACAGAGAGGTTTAGTGGGTATGCCTCCGTTATGGAGGGCAATCCCACATAACTACCGCGTCCCTCTCGGGGCGCGGAGTATGCATACAGCATTCCCCTCTGAAAAAAAGGGTGCATTGGTCATAGTCAAGACCGCTGGACCACTACGAATTGGTTTTATCAAGATTTCCGTATGTAAATTTGACCTGTAAAATATAAAACGATAAAAAACCTTTCGATTATTGATTTGCCCACTTTTATTATTAACTAACAATCGCCTGTAAGTCTACGCGTAGAATAAAAATCAACTTAATAAGTAGCCTGTGCGTTCTTCCAGACTATGTTCTACATCAATGCCAAATTTCAACGAGTTCCCTTTTGACCGTTTTAGCATTCGCATTTACAATATAAGTAAGATTTCACAAATTAATTAGTTATTTATAATCTGTCTTACATTCAAGGAAGTATTTAATATTCCAGGTCAGAGGTAGAGCAGGCTTAAGGTTAGTTCAAGCTATATTGCGGTTGAACTTGACTGAACCTGTGTGAACTTTGACTGCATACAATGTAATACAAATAAGACATTAATATTCATTGTTATATCACTGAGGGTCTCAGAGTCTACCCTAAGTTAAGGATGACTAGGCCATAGTCAACCATGCTGTCCCAGTCAGGGTTGACTTCACACATATCTTTCTTCTCAGATATATGCAGGTTGCGTCACAATGTTTTCCTTCACTGTAAGACATTCAGATAAATGTATATATGTAAATCATAAAACACATTGGTAAATGACGTGATTCGAACCCAGGACAAGTACTTAACCCCTGAGCTACTGACGCTCTAATAAACCAACATTTGTAACTCTTAGACTTAATCTTAAAACTTTCTTAATCTAATCAACCTATAAAATCTTTTATTTACAAATATCTCGCATTAATCCTTGTTTTAACTTAAAATGACCTTAAAATTCAAGAACAAAAACTGTTTTATTTCGTTGTAAAATTTCAATGGTTACGTTTTATACCGCAATTAAGTTGCTAGCCCTCGGCACCATTAAAAATGGAAACAGTGATTATATTCAGCCTTGAGACCGACTAATGTTTCTTGCCACTGAAGAGCCTTAAAGATTCAACCCAGACTGAAATTCTAACATAGACGTATGATGTAAGCATTCGCAAATTGAAAATTAACTATATCTTCTTACCTGCTTTATTTATTTATTCATTTATTAATAAAAATAGAGCACCTACCGGCTGCGGAATCCCATGAATCAGGGAACCAGCGGGTCAGGGCTGCAGAGACAGGAACCTTCCAATGATGCGCGCGGTTTCTAGACTACCTTTATCGATCCCTTATTCAACTGTTTAGCGAGAGCTTCTTACTTTAAATTATAAATGCGAATATTTCAATAGATTGATGGATAGATGGATGTTTGTTAGAAAGTATATATGTGTCTGCTAAGACCACTGTTCGTTTTGTGGATTGGCAAAAAGGAAGTAACGACTTTAATAAAGTACTTACTTGGATACTATAAAAAGTTGTGGTCATTTGAAAAATCGGGTTTTGAAATTGTAATCTTAATATAATAATATAAATGCGAATGTTTAGATGGATGTTTGTTTGTTTGAATGTATGAACGACTCAACGGATCTTGTTGAAATTTGGCACAGATGTAAAACATAGTCAGGATGAACACATAGGCTACCAGTAATGTTAATTTTTTAATTCCGCGCAGACGGAATCGCGGGCGACAGCTAGTTACAAATATCAAACACGTGTAATGTCCATATACTACATAACAGGTATAAAAGCAAGGACGCGCGGCAATAATATTTAATGTGTGTCAGAATTACGGCAATGAAACGTGGAATTACCACAATTGATGTCATATCAACACTGGAATGACATTTGTTCTCTACAACACAACAGCAATAATATCTAGAATTGGAATGAAAATAACATTTGCTTTTTAATGCTTTTATCTTAGTAATATAAAAGCGAATTTTTGAATGGATGGATGGATGTTTGTTAGAAGGTATGACATAGTCTGGAAGAACACATAAGCTACTAATTACGTTTATCTAATTCCACGCCGACGGAGTCGCGGGCGACAGCTAGTGTTTAAAATGAGTAATGGAGTAAAATGTAATGTAATTTTTTTCTAGAAAACAGTTTATCTATTGAGTTAGCATTTTCAAGTTAACAAACATTATTTATATGAGGACTACAAGGATTTTGGAACAAATATGAATGAATTTTGTGATCACTTACCACATAGGTTGTCTACTAAAATCTCGACTTACTTAACGTAACTTAATAAAATTCAGGAACGTGGATAAGATCAATCTCTGTCTACCATAATATCTTACTGCTGCTTGTTTGTACTCTCATATTAAGTTACTGTCTGCGCCAAACTTGACACCTGGCCGAGCGGCGCGTGGGCGACGTTCATGCACTCACTCTTTCATCCTATTCATTCTGGTATTCTCGCACTCACGCGCACACTTGTCGCACCACCAATAATGTACCTCTTTTCTAATTAAACGCGAATCTAACATATTTCCAACAGTTTTTTTTCTTGTTCTGTACTGAACAGTTACCTTTTTTATTTGTATTGTTCTGTATCGCAGGTGGTAAGTTGATTTATCCCTTCCATGACTATATTATTATGGTAGATGCAAACGACCCAACTGAAAACCAGCGCAGGGACTGTTCAGGCTGTCCCAGCATATGCAAAGTTAGCTACTTTCCTCCACATTTTTCTTTAATTTTTTGTTATAAATCTGTGCTGTGTGTATTTTTTTCTCTTGTATCTGTGAGTTAATAGATGTGTTTCTATCTTCCTTTAATCTGTTAAAAGACACTTCCAGTATTTGACCTTTAAAACATTACATCTTTGTAATAACGTGTAATAACAGAAAGTCTGGTCGACTTTCCAAGTGATAAATTAATGCCATATAAAAATATTGTTCTCCGCTCCGTTGCTCGGATATTTGTAACTGTAAAGAAAAATTATGAGTCGTTAACAAAACTTGAGAGGCCGAAGTAGACTTGCATTTAAAAAAATTAATTAACAGTAATTTATATACGCGGGTATTTTAACTCTGTCACTATTTTAAGACGATTTAATAATTAAGTAAACAATTTATATATCAAGTTAAATATTAAAATTAAATTATCAAGTAAGGTTCTTAGTGCGCAAGGCAAAGTAAATCGTCAAAACTAATATTATAAGGTTGGGTCGCGCTAGCTCCGTGCATTACGTTGAATCGCCAACAGCGTTGTGCATTCGGTCAGTACAGGCGCGGTGACTAAATATTATCTTTATAGATTTGCTCCGCCATCTTAAAAATTGTAGCGACTTTTCTCACGACGATCTGGACAAACGAGTTGTCGAAATCGGCAGACAAAAATGTCGGCGACTCACGCTGTGAGAAATCTGGTTTAGAAGATTTACGTTGCCTCGTCCGATGAGCATTAGTTCCATCACAAAAAAATAAAATAATTGTGCTGGCTATAGACCACCCAAGTGTATTTTTCGCTACATATTAGAATCTAGAAGGTGTTCATATTTTCACAAATAATTCTGAGTATTTCAAACCGCGGGGTTTCATTGTCTTTGTGTCAGTAGAAATTTACTAAATTAAGAATTGTTAACACGCTTTTTGCTTCTCAAATAAACAATTTCACTATTACACGAAGTAAAGTACGCCATCTAATAAATTTTTATCAAAGCCACAATAATCGTTTGCTCTAGCGGCTGTTCTAATTAATTTCCGAGGCGAGACATTATACGGGAAACCCGAGGCCGTTCATATCGGATGTCATCCTGTAGAATTCATACACTAAACATAACTAATTTACTATTACCACAACAGAAATAGGGTTTCGGTTGACTTTAGTGTTGATTTTGAACTATTTGACATGTTTATTATTATATTTTAATAAATTATGCCCGTGAATTCGTCTGCAGAAAATAAAAAAAAAAGTGTGAAAAGTATAAAATGTATAAAGTTTCGTCCCGGAGGCCTTATTTAGTCCTCTTTCCCTTCCCACCCTTTTTATTATAAGGAAAGGATGGAAAGTGGAAGTGGACTTTCCGGATGAGAGGATGCATGGAAAGGGAAGATATTTTCTTTCTGTGCATCCTCTCATCCGTCGATTAAAAGTAGGCAACGCATATACAATTGCGTAAGTTTATGGGCAACGGTCACTTTGCTATTTCAGCGATTTCAGGTAGCGGCTCACTCGTTTGCCACCTTATGATATAAAAAAAATGTTACTCGAGACTGTGTTCTATATTTGTGTCAAATTTTAAACTAAATATGTGAATAAAACTTATCCCACGGGTACCAGACATATTGCCAGGGTTATAGTTAGCCTGCCTATGTTCTCTTCCAGACTCTATTCTACATCTATGCCAAATTTCAGCGACAACAATAAAGCTGATGTGGTGATACCTTCTTACAAACATCCATCATACAAAATGTCGCATTTATAATATTCCTAAGACTGGCAGTCGCCCGCGAATCCTTTTGCGCGGAATTAAAAAAAACTTTACTAGTAGACTATATGTTCTTCCAGACTATGTTCTACATCTATGCAATCCTCTATTTATAAATTAGATATTTTTAATTCTCTTTTTCAATATGGCGGGCTAATTTCCCTTATAAAAATTTTAAAATTCTGCCTACCCTTTTAAGTTAACGATCGTGAGTATACGTTACAATTAGATGAGGTTTTTATTTGTAAACTCTATTCAAAATATTATATAAAAGAAATATTGTACGTGGTTTTAATATCGAATGATTAATGACTGGGTATTGTGTCGACGTTGTATTGTACATTTTACAACTTGTTAGCGACAACAACTTATTGTACGCAGAGACGATAATTAAAAATTCCAGAAACCTTTTTCATATTAATCTTAAAAGACGAAAATTCTTATTTTGTGGTTATAAGCTGACCGCGACTCCGACTACACGGATTAAAATAAAACTTGATTAGTAGCCTACGAGTATGTATATTTTCTTCCAGATTATGTCTGTCAAATTTCATCGAGAACCATTCAGCAAATCTGGATATACCTTCAAACAAACATCCATCCATCTATCCAAACATTCACAGTTATAATATTAGTAAGATTATTTCAACAGTGGTAGAGCCCGCTTTAACATCTTCGCAGGAATTGGACCGGTTCGCCCGGTGAAATACCACGACCACACAGAAGACAGGCAATTCCGCGTTTCGTCTGATGAGTGTGCGTCCCGGAGGCCTAATATAGTCCTCTTTCCCTTCCCACCTTTGTTCTTATAAGGAAAGGATGCGAAGTAGAAGTGGACTTTCCAGAAGAGAGGATACATGGGAAGGGAAAATATTTTCTTTCTGTGCATCTCTCCTCCGTCGATTAAACGTAGGCAACGCAAATGCAATTGCGTATATCTACGGGCAAAAATCACTTCGCTATTTTAGCGATTCTATAGCTTATAAGCTATAGCTTCGGAAACATATTCCTTCATCATACAACACGTACATAAAAATATAACTAAAAAACATCACCCGTCTGAATGTCATTAAGAGTTAATTTTCTGATTTTGTTCTTATCTTTTCTTTAGTATCATTGAAAATTTATTATTAAAAAATAACGAGAGCATCTTGAAAAATCTTTAGTAAAAATTTAAATAGCTCTTAAGTTTAAGTCAACATCTTTAAGTGAAGTTTTAAAATAATGTTTACCTCAAGAAATCATTTTCAATCTTGAGTGTCCATTCACTTTCGTGGAATGTTATCAAAATATCTCATTCAAGAGTGAAACTTTACTTTTTTATAAAGTAAATGATGTAATTCTTAAGTGAAAACATACTTTAGTGAACAAAATATTAAAATAAACACATTTTTGTCACTTACTGACACTACAGGGTTCCGTACCTCGAAAGGAATAAAACGGAACCCTTATAGAATCATTTTGCTGTCCGTCCGTCTTTCTGTCTGTCAAGACATTTTTTCTGGAATTTATGTGAATTACTCAGTCTACTGTCCCTCCCTCACAGCTCTAAGCTGTGAAAAAAATTAAACTTCTAAGCCAACACAATCAAAAGATACAGCCGTTTATATCGCAAATTACGCAAATTTTCGACACTCGCAAAGAATCAAAACGTACAACGGAAAGTACCCGTGAATTTAGTTATCCTTTCCGCAAATTTTTAGTTACTATAATACAATTTTTTTTTTAATAACTATCAAAAGTTTACCCTTTTCACCTATGACTCTATTGTCTTGATGGTTGAAGTTATACATATACCTAGAGGTTTGAACAGAACCCTCGATGCGCATGTCCAACACGCACTTGGCCACTTTTTTGTACGCACATACAAATAAATTTATTCCCCGATGTTTTTCTTCGCGGTAAAAACGTCTTATTGAGTTATATTGGAGATAAGAGTTCTCTTTATAAGTGTTCTATTAGGAAAGACTTTCTTACAAAGCGAACATTTAGAATGAAACAAGAGATTGCAAAAGCTTGACTCATTTATTTACGTAGAAGTTGACTTAATTAGATCTCTCACTGGGGAATGCTTACGAAACTTCTGAAAACATGTTTTGTTTTAAGTGGGTTTCCACGAACAAAACAATTTTAAAATAACCTAATCTTAATCTTAATTTACCTATATAAAACCAAAAAACCGCTGAAATAGCGAAGTGACCGTTGCCCATACGCAATTGCATACGCGTTACCTACCTTTAATCGACGGAAGAGAGGCTGCACAGCAAGAAAATATCTTCCCTTTCCATGCTTCCTCTCATCCGGAAAGTCCACTTCCACTTCCCATCCTTTCCGTATAAGAAAAAGGTTGAGAAGGGGAAAGGGACTAAATTAGGCCTCCGGGACACACACTCATTAGACGAAACGCGGAATTGCTTCCACTTCACGCCTGTCTTCTGTGTGGTCGTGGTATTTCACCGGGCGAGCCGGGACAGTTCGTGTGAAGATGTTAAAGCGGGATCTACCACTGTTAAAACTGAGTATAACAACGTGTGTTACAAATTTTACAGCAGTGATAATATACGTTTAGGGTTTAAAAATATATCGACAAGAATAAGCTGGGGCTTATCGTTACTTCAATAAAACAAATGAAAAATATTACGGCCATATTCCAAGAATTATTTAAAATCTTTTTAATCTGTCTTTTTCTATTCAATAGTTAATTAAATTCTTTAGTTCACATAAAAATTGAATTTGCTAATTCGTTTTTCAATTGTTTTAGTTCACGCATTCAGCAAAATCCTAGTAATATTTAAATCATTTGAATTTTAAAAATTTTTGCCTCGTGGCATTTTCAAACGAGTTAAAGTGACAAAGTAATAGTAATAAACTAAAACCTTACAAGCATTTTAATCGTTCATCATATTTTATTTAGTAGTTATTAACACTTTAAATGCCACTACGGTAAGTATAAATTGAAAGCATTGTTAGTCGGTGGCAGTGAAAGTGTTTGCTCGTATAAAAAATATACTAACAAAAAAGTAAATACCCTTTCAAGTTTATCCGGAATTCATTTTGTGGTAAAATGTCTTTTGCTGCTAAAACATTTTTCTTTAAGAATATTTCAATTTACTTGATATCGAAAACTCATCAGTTTAAAACGATTATTATATTAAGGCCATGAAAAACGCGTTAAATAATTTGGGCTGTAAGTTTTTTTTTCTGGTGAATTTGACATTGGGTATCTTTTATTCCAACTATTCATTGTCTTAAAAAATACTACAGAAGTATATTTTTCTAGCAAAGATTAAAAACAAGCGTCAACTTTATTTCGCTAAAATAGCGAATCGACCGATAAGTAAAAAAAATGCATTTGCATTTTTTTTACTCATTGCCTACTTTTAATAGACATGGGATATACAAAAAATATGTTACTCCTTCTATTACATCCTCTTGAGACTCTTAACAGACTAATAAAAATATATACGTCATTAAACGCTCGTTTCATAGCCCAACACGGCCACTCCACATTGCCTTGGTCAGCGCTTCGCTAAGATGTCGCGGTTAACGAGCTACTGAATTTATTTTATGGCTCCAGGTACGTCCCCTAGCGGAGCGATAATGTTACTATACTAAAATATTTTTTTAAATAATTTATCTCCTAAGATCATAACTATTTGATGATGATAAAAATATCTGAGTCGATGTCATTTTAATTTATCTTACTCTAACTATCGCCCGCGAGTCCGTCCGCGCTGCATTAAAAAAGTAACCTATGTATTCTTTTAGACTATGTTCTATATCTATGACAAATTTCTTCGAGATCCGTTGAGTCTTTCTGGAGACACCTTCAAACAAACATCTATTCATCCATCTAAACATTCGCTTTTATAATATTAGTAAGTTTTTATTTGAGTTTAATTAAATTGAATTTATTTAATTTACAAAATAATATTGAAATCTTCAGATTTTAAAGATTATTGTATAAAAATTTTAATCTTAAAAAAGCATATTTTATCGATATTTAACTTAGGAACAAATATTGAAGTAGTCAATTAAAAGTAATAAAAATAATTACTTATTATTATATTTAACATTTCATGCTGTTCATCTAAATCTTCATTGCCTTTTAATTTTATTCTGAAACCACAAAATTTTAATAATATTAATTTAAAAAGGTTAAGTACTCCATTATACAAGTTCTCAAGCCTCGGAAGCGCGAAGCCATTTCAAATGCTTGAAAAATGACCTATAAAGTAAGGAACTTTGCTTTTAAAGTGTTACTTTTATGAATTTAAGAATTACAATATTTTTTATCTGTTATAACTAGGATATAAATTAAAATAAAATATGTATAATTTAATCTGAACGTCGGTGGCTCAGTGGTCAAGCACTAGACTTGTAATCTGCAGGTCTTGAATTCGAATCCCGTGATGTACCAATGTGTTTTTCGATTTCCGATTTACATATGTACATTTATCCGACGTTCTTACGGTGAAGGAAAACATCGTGATGCAACCTGCACATATCTGGGAAGAAATTCAAAGATATGTGCGAAGTTAACCAACCCGCACTTAGTCACCTCTAAGTTAGGGTAGGCTCCAAGCCCCTCGGTGGGGACGTATCATGAGCTGATGATGATTGTGACAATTTAATTATTATAGAAAAATACTTTTATCACCAGCTCACTAAACATTTTTTTCTCAACACATGAACTACTAAATAAGTTTTTTAATACCACGCGGATGGATACGCGAGCGACAGCTACTAAAACTAAAATAAAAACTACTCCTTAGGTCAAAAGAGTTAAGGTTTAATTCAATGGACCATTTAATACTAGGACAATAGTATCGTAAGTATCGAATCGTAAACCTTAACAAAGATTCGTTGTCTATACATACGAGTACATATTCCTTGTCTATATATACTCTTATATACTTGTTAAATTTCGTAATTATCACATCAATTCTATAGGAACCGTAATGTGTCGTCTATTAAACAATTACGCGTCCTTGGAAGATTCCACTAATGGATTTATGATGTTTAATTAATTCATATGTCACACAACGTTGTTGAATTTCCATACGTTCCTTGTTCAAATCAATTGAAATAACTTTGATATAATGAATGTTGGAAGGAAAATTTACTTATAAATTACTGAGAAATATACTTACGTATTTTTTACATATTTTTATATAGACTACAATCATCGAATCCCGCTCTATACCAATGTGTTTTTCGATATACGATTTACATATGTACGTCTATCCGACGTTCTAACGGTGAAGGAAAACATCGTGATGCAACCTGCACATATCTGAGAAGAAATTCAAAGATATGTGTGAAATCAACCCGCACTTGGCAAGCGTGGTTGACTATGGCCTAATCACTCTTAACTTAGGGTAGGCTCCGAGCCCCTCGGTGGGGACGTATAGTGAGCTGATGATGATGATGACTAGAGTACAAGGTTTTATAATAATAAAAGTATTTAACATAGAATTGAAGCTAAGAAACTTGGTCTGACTCCTTAGTTTAAAGCGGTCCTAGGTTCAGTGCTAAACTTTTACAATAGCAGTTCAAGACTTGTGTTGTTTATTGTAAAACCAAGTTGCAAAGCAACTGAAAGTTTAACTTGCAACTTAAACTTGTTAATGTAATTAATTTAACAAGAAGTTAAATAAGCTGTTGCTGTGTGAGTGAAAATTATATAATTTTGTTTCCTTTTATTCCATTGGCAGAAAATCTGTAGAAATTGTTATGTTTTTTTAATTAGATTAAAAGAGATGACCATATGTTTCTGTATTTGTCTTTAAATGATGAAAACTGAAATGAAAGAAAAGAAAAAAATCTCAGCGATTTTAATGAAACATATTAAATAGTAATCAAAATTAATTTCGTAATAATAAGAGTCACTTTTTAATTTTATTTTACAACTAGCCTTTGTCCACGATAAACAGCCTCAAATAAAAAAAAAAACTTAGTAACCTATTCCATACAGTAATCTATTTCTTCGCCATATTTCATTACGATACGTTAAGCCGTTTTTATGACTACTAATGTTAACTTTCGTATTTATAATATTAGTATAAATATTCAAATAATCAATGTCAAAATATAAATATTAAATATTTGGAACCTAGATATTGCCAGAGAGCTGATTACTTCCTAGATATAGTAACACATGCCCCCAGCTGTTTGTTTTGATGCACATTCGATACATTGCAACCCTGTCCTAACAAACATAGAGCTAATCTTGATATGAATGGGAAGGAAATTTAATTCTCTGACTGCGCAGATGTAATATTGACGTTCGCAAATGTTTACTGAATGAACAGCACATGAAACCGATGTATGCACGTAAATGTTTGAACTGTACTAAGTCAACTAAGTAAGCCTACTTAATGTTATTTCATATGAAGAATAAATTAAATACTTAAGTTAGATATTAATAGTAGTTTGATACATACATAATTAAAATTTCAAATCCAAGAAAAGCAGGAAGAAAAATTACTTTTATTTTTTCTTACTCATATTATAGATGCAAATGTTTATATGGATAGTTGGTTATTTTTGGTTTGAAGGTATCTCCGGAACGGCTGCATGGATCTCGCTGAAATTCAGCATAGGTTTAGTACAGTCAGCTGCATAAAGACCGTAGCAGACAAGATATGCAAAAAAAAATTTGAAAAATGTGTCAAATGAATGTAACAGAAGTAGTTTATTCCGAATTGTACCACAAGCATTTAGAGATATAGTTCAATTTAGTCAAATGTACGATATTTTTGGATACCTTGACTGGTTAGTTACTTATGACGCTATGGCTGCTACTACGTCTATGGGCACCTTGAATGTACTTATATATTTGACGCTGTGTATGTACCGATGTATTTGGGCAGTGTGAATGAATCTATT
Source organism: Papilio xuthus (assembly GCF_000836235.2). Taxonomy (NCBI): domain Eukaryota; kingdom Metazoa; phylum Arthropoda; class Insecta; order Lepidoptera; family Papilionidae; genus Papilio; species Papilio xuthus. The sequence goes on from NW_013531700.1 coordinate 5,414,352, forward strand.
TATTTCAGGACTACTGTTGTACCTATATAATTGATTAGTTTTGGGAGTACCTAGGTATTTACATATGTTGTCTGCTACGGTCTTTATGAAGCTTACTGTACATAGTCTGGAAGAACACATTAGCTACTTAAGTATTTCTTAATTCCGCGCGGACAGAGTCGCGGGCGACATATAATCCGCTTATAAAATTTAAAGACAAAGCACTAGATGAAATGATCTCAAAGCATCGACATTTCACCGCAGAATGACGAGCCAAAAGCACTTCGTAAGAAGCCCGCGTCCATTAAAATTGATTAAAATCGTTAAGATTTTATCATTTCACGGTTGAGTTTGTTTTAATCAGGGGGAATTTCTGTAGGTACATTAGCGAGGCAGGTCAGTTTGGTTATCTTTGAATTAAAACATCTTAACCAAATCGAAATTAAAGAGAAAGTATTTAGTAATATAGATGTATTTGCAGTCAGGGCTGGTTTAACCATTTACGGTGCCGTGTGCGCGATTTTTGTGGCGCCCTCTTTTTTGTCTCGAGAGGTAATCTTCCAAACATAGCGTATTTTCGTGGGCGCCGCAGACGCCCTTCTATATCCGACTCCGGCACCTACGGTGCCTCATTACGCCCGACGCCCTGGGCGATCGGCCTTGCCCTGCCCTAAAGCAGACGGTTTGTAGTTACTTAAAAAGTAAATAATTTTAAAAGCTATTTTATAACATGAATGTATTACATATTAATAAAGACAATCTATTTCATCTTACCTAAGGGATCCAAAGTCTGAAATAATTCAAATTAATCTAAACGAAAGCGAAACTGAAAACTAGTATATAAAGCACATCTTATAAAACATATCGTCAGCCTTGTCATTGTCATTATCTTTGACAAAATAAAGATAACAATACGTTTTAAATGGGTATATTGGTCTTAGAAACCCACTGTTAGTTAAAAAAATAACGTATTCTATATTAAAATGAGGTCTGAATACTACAGTATTACCCCTGGCGTATACGTGTTACTTCGCAGTTAACGATACTGTGGCACGTAACCAGACACGCTGAGTCGAGCGTGACACGGTGTGGCCATGAAGTGTGTGGACAAAACCCGATAAAACAATTAGAAATTGCAAGTATCAATTTTTATAATATAATTTCTAATTGAGTAGTAATTTAATTGCGATTACCTACATAGCATTAAAAAAACTATAAGGTTAACCGTGGGTTTCGGAAACCAAGAGCTGTATAAAACATATGGTCATCCCTGTCATTATGTTTGAAAAAACAGAGATAACAATATGTTTTATACAGGGATTTTGGTCTCAGAAACCCACGATAACTGACTGTATTCTCGTATCAAACTTTAGGATTACAATAAAATGGTAAATAACAAAACAAAATATACATTATAATTAAAAACTTACCATTAGTAATACATATAGTTTATGCATAAAGGTAGTGTTGTTTGTCTTGAGCGTATACGTCATACGTACATGCCGGACAGTGTCAGTTGGTGTCAGACCTTTGGACCGGCAACACGTGTCGGTACGTGAACGAGACAAATATAACGCAACTAATGCCAAACATATTAAACGTTGAGATTACTCGACACTGCCCTCAGTTTTTATTCCTTGTAAAAGTTTCGTGGCCCCAACACAGTGACTGCGGTAAAAGTAAAGTGCAAGATATTGAAGACTTTAATGTAATATTTTGCAACAATATTGAACTTTTATATTTTTACACTTTCCTAGCTGAATACAGATCAGATAGTCTTTGGTTGTTTTTTACTTGGATATTATGTTTATTTAACTTTAAAAGTAATAAGTAAGGAAACTAAAAACTTTATTTTATTTGGTTTTTAGCTAAGCGGTTTCTCTATTTTATAAACAAAAAATAATGACCCAAAATCAATCAAACTATTAACACTTTTATTAAAAATATATCTTTATCTAGTTGTTTTTTTTTTCAGAAATAAAACATATACAAAAAAACATACCAGTATCCAAGAGGGATAGCAAAATGTTTTTAACATATATGGATAGTGGATATTTCAACACAAAAAAAGGTATTACAAAAAAAGAAATAAGTAGATCAACCGAGAATATTTTGACTCTGACCAGTTGTTCTTTAATGTATGAAAGTTTAAAAAAAAGGAATGTTTCCGCCCGGGATCGAACCGGGGACCTTGTGCGTGTGAAGCACACGTGATAACCGCTACACCACGGAAACTTGATGTTATGCCAGACTTTTATCAAACCGCTACGACTTAGGGTCCTTCAAGAAGCGAGATTATCACCATCTCAAAGGCCGGCAACGAATCTGCGGTTCCTCTGGTATTGCTGATGTCCATGGGCGTTGAACACCTCGGTGTTCCCGTTGCTAGTTTGCCCTCTTCTGTTATAAAAAAAGACTAGCAATCTTTGATACGGACACTGTAGGTTAATCATTTAAATCTAGATTAAGGGACAGTAGCCACTTATCGATTCTGAGTGCAGTTAATTGTGATGCTCCTAATAAACGATGTCATACATACATCAAACAAAGCTGCATATATGTATTTTAAATGACATAATATTTAAAAGAACAATTAACTTAAAAAAAATAATTTTTATTTTTATTATCTGTGTTTGATTTGAAGATTTGAGTTTAAGGAAACAAAATAATAGAAAATTGGATGACGTATATTCTCAGAAAAATAAAAGTCGTTTATATTTTATTTCTCGAAAAGCAAATGCTAATTCCATTTTCAAACGTTTAAAAGCAAAATTACCGTTAAATACGATATTCTTTTTTTAAACATTTCTCAAAATGGCGCTCGCTTTTAATGTCAAAGATTTCTTTCAGTTTGCCGCGTAATCGAATCAGATTTCAATCTGTGAAGGTAACGCAGTTTGCTCGAAGATTGTGCACTCAACAGGTTTATAAAATTGATTTCCACTTGTTATCTTTCTTTATATTTTTTCATAGGAATTTCATCGTTATTTTTTCAAACGAAATTCACTTAGAATCTTACTAATATTATAAAGGAGAAAGTTTAAATGGAGGGATGACCAGGCCATAGTAATCACGCTGGCCCTAACGTTTATATAAATTAACATATGGAAATCGCAAAACACATCAATATATGACGGGTTTTGAACTCAGGACCTGCAGATTATAGTCAAGTGCTTAACCCCTGAGCCACCGACGCTCTTTGCTATATATTATGAAATTAAAAAATTACCATTTTTATTTCTTTAGGCATCAATCTAGATAACTTAGATATATTATGAAGTGCTATTAATTCCAACTCGTACCTTATAAGTAAAGTTCAGTATATAGGGGGAAAGTTATCGATAAGTTTGACCAAGTATTTATATAAGAGGGAACCACTCAAATTTATCGTTTTGCTATCGGAAGAGTTTCATAAACGCTAAGTTAGTTATGAGACGTGCAGAGCCATCTATCGGTGAAAAGATTTATTTTTAAAACATTTTTAATTGGCGTTATTTAAACCAGTTTTACATTAAATATATCGTCGTGATCTTAATAGTTTTTTTTTATTAAAGTGCCTCTCCGACTATCGAAGGTATACAATGAAGGAAACTCTTATACCTATAGTTATGTATGTGTACGCGTTATAATCGGAAAATCAACTTTAGCCAAACTCATTGCATTAATTTATCGATAGGTTAAGCCGTATAACAATAGCCAGCGAGGTATGAGTAACAATTAATATGAGAACTTTAACTAATAAGTAAAGTTTCGCAATCAAAAGCTTTAGCGACTTTACTATTAATTGCAAGTTTGGTTACAATAAAACGTAATAATTTTGTTATTAAACATTCATTCGTTAACTAACGTATTACTACTGGCCACAAACACAAATTATATTTAAAGATGCGTACACTAAATTAAGTAGCAGCATTGGTCAGCAAATAAAAAGCCGCAAGCGGTCATGGATCGTTCGTTAATAAGTAGCCTATGTGTTCTTCAAGCTCCGATGGATAGACGGCGTAAATAAATACGCAAAAAAATGGACATAGCAAATTGGAAGTCCGTGGCCAGAGATAGACCGAGGGGGAAAAGTTGCTGGACCAAGACAAGGCCCACAAAGAGCTGTAGAGCTAGATGAAGATGTGTTCTTCAAGACTACGTTCCACATGTGTGCAAAATTTAAACCAACAATTCCAACTTTCGCATTTATAATATCTTGTATTTCACAAGTTTTCCATTTTAACTTATTTCGTCTTCATAACTTGAAAATATGATTAAAAGCAAAACTGCAATAAAGCAGTAAAGCAAGAAGTCAAATTAAGTTACGTACAAACAGCGAAGTGAAACAACTAACTTCTTGTCAAAGTCATTTTTCACTCAAACTTAATGCAAATCGTACTTTGAAAACTTCGAAGAAATTTGGAAGACTATATTTCGTTATGACATTTGCAATATATTTCTTAATTATATTGTGTTTTTTAATCATCCATTAAATCTTACTTAGTATCGTACTAATATATATACGAATGTTTAGATAGACGGATGATTGTTTGTTTGAAGGTACATTTAGAACGGCTGCATGAATCTAGCTGAAATTTGGCATAGTTGTAGAACATAGTCTGGAAGCACACATAGGAGTACACTTTAATATTGAAAAGAAAGAACCCCTTAACAATACAACTCATCCAGAGGGGTAGGCAGCGACCACTAAACTCCATTTCGTGTGATAAAAGGAATATCCGCAATCCACTTCTCCTTTTTCGGGAGACGGAACGGGACGGGTTCCGAGTCATCGCCTTTTCCCTCATAAAACTAAATATACAAGCCTAATTTATTGTTATATTTCACTGTAAATATTATATATAATATTTATTAGATTATGATACTCGTGTATAGGCCATTAATTGTAGCGAAACGCGAAAGCCTCTCTGATTACAAAACTTCCTCTGCAAGGAAAACTTTTGTTATTAATTTCACCTCCACGTTGTCCGGTACCGTTTGGCCTAAATCTATTAACATAATACTATTAGCTTCATAGTATTGGTGCACGTAACAAATCTATATTTTTAACTAACTGAAATACGCGACTCCGTCTGTGCTGAATTAGAAAAACTTAATTAGTAGTCTATATGTTCTTGCAGACTATGTTCTATATCTATGCCTAATTTCAGAGAGATCCATGCAGCCTTGTGGACCTTATAAAATCTATCCAATAAAATTCTAAACATATTTCAAATTTCGAATATATCAGTTGACTGTTTCCAATTTTCATTTCACACACTTTTGAAGGATCGTTAAAGTTTTGACAAATTGTATTTTAATTTACGCTTACGTAAAATTTTTGTTTCTATAAAATTTTTTGCTGTCGGGTTTTATACTCTTTTGATTCGCATTCAGTCAGTTCATAGTTTACCCAGTGAGATTATAAACTGACGAAGTTTAAAACGCCATTAACATACCAGTTCCTTATAAAACAATTAAATCGGTTTTATAATCTGTAAAACTTGACTGCCGAAAAATCATTACAACAAAATCATCATCCCTCTCATTTTCCTCTAAGAAAGAGAGGTAACTATATGTAGATGTTTCGCAATGGAAACGCACGTTTAGAAACATGACAAACCTTTCAATTAAGTGCCGGCAATGGACACTAAACGTCACGATAAATTATCCCTAAGCCTTATAACTGCTGGCGAGTCTCGCTTCAATTAATACATTGCCCACTACGAAGCCATAATAAAAATTAAAAGAAAAAAACCTTTTTAAAAACAAGCTTCATTATGTTCTTGTAAATAGAACTAAAAATATAAAAAAATCACGATTAACACAAGTCCAAACTCGATAGCTAAAAAGACGAAACTTACCTATGGTCCAATTCAATGCAAATTAGAAATAAAAATTATTCTCTATGGATTTTGGAGAAATTTTTACTGTTTAAATTGATGTAAATGAGATGGCGAACGAGCAAGCGGCCACATAAATACGCATAAATAGCGAAACGACTACCCATAGATATGCGCAATTGGTGATACCTACGTATAATCGACGGACGTGGGGACGCACAGAAAAAGGATATTTATCTCCTTCGTACCCGACCCTTCCTCTGTTAAATCCCCTTCCCTTCTTTGCCGTAAATTTCCAAAAATATATTATTTTGAATTATATAGCGTTAATAAATATACATTGTTTTTGGTGGTTGTACTTTTTACTATTTGAAGTAGATTTTACTGTTCTATGAGTTGAAAAAATCTACTAAATTAAAACGACAGTATATTTGCTATAGTAATCAAGCCTACAATGTTAATGTAGTGACCAGCCTTGCTTTACAGACTTGTATTAACTCCCTAAAGTACGGTCGGACATAAATAACGCCTACACAACACAAATTACTAATTTATACGAGCAAATAAACTGAATACTTGTTGATTTAAAACAAAATCACAATGTTGTTTTGTATTTTATTAAATGTAGACGAATTTTTCTTCATTACTAGCTGTCGCCCGCGACTCCGTCCGCGCGGGATTAAAAATAGATGTTGTCCGATTCTCAGAGCTACCCAATATGCTCACAAAATTTCATAAGAATCGGTCACGCCGTTTCGGAGGAGTGTGGGAACGAAAATTGTGACACGAAAATTTTATATATAAGATATTAATTATATCATCATCAACCTGCCCTTATCCTTATCGAGGGTCGGCACAGCATGTACTACTCTCTCTATCAGCCGTCATGTCCGAGTCTACCCCCTTCTTACGCATATCCTCTTTCACACAGTCATCCCATACTTTTTTTGGTCTTCCCCTACCCTTGTAGCCATCCACATTCAATCTCATTACTTTTTTGCTTATATCATCATCATCCCTCCTCATAACATGTCCAAACCACGCTTATCTTTTACTCCTCAATTTCTCGATCACTGGCGCAACTTTCAAACTTCCTCTAATATACACATTTTTAACTTTATCCTTCCTTGTCACACCACACATCCATCTTAGCATACGCATTTCAGCTCCATGCAATCTTCTTTCATCCGAAACTTTACAGATAAGAAAAAAGATAATAAGATAAGAAATATAAGATATTACATAAATAACAATATTATTTGACAATTCATATGATAAAAGAATTTAGTATTCATTTAAAATATTTATTTTATTCTAGCAGTTTTAGTGCGAACTCAGAAAATCTTACTAATATTATAAATACGCATGGATGGATGTTTGTTAGAAGATATCTCCAAAACAGCTGAACGGATCTCACTGATATTTGTCATAGATGTAGAACATAGTCTGGAAGAACACATAGACTACTTATTAAGTTTTTTTTCATTCCGGGCGGCCAGAGTTGCGGGCGACAGTTATTCTAGAAATAAATGTGACCTACGTCACTCAGAGATGGTGTAGCTTCCCAAAACTTAAAGAATTTTTCAAATAGGTTCAGTAGTTTGTAGATAATCAATGCATACAAACAATCAAACCTTTCCTTTGTATAATATTAGGCTATTATATAAATCTTAAAAAAAATTAATGGTGTACTCTGAAAAATAAAATCTTTCTCTTATTTTAAAAAAAAATATTTAAAAATTTAACAACAATTTCGATTTTTACAGGAGTACAATATGGAGTATTATTCAGCTCATCTGAAGACCCTCAAGGTAAAAATAGAATTCTTTTGTATAAAGTATTCACACTTGAAGGGTACTCAATCTCTTCCGAAATTCACTGACTTGCTAACACTTGAAAATATCTTAAGATTTCCGAATTTTAGATACGATTTATTATTATTATTCATTTATTTAACTTATGTATACATAGTATAGTTTACAACATCTTACTAATATTATATATGTGAATTTTTAGACAGTAACAGTGGTAGAGCCCGCTTTAACATCTTCGCACGAATTGTCCCGGCTCGCCCGGTGAAATACCACGACCACACAGAAGACAGGCGTGAAGTGGAAGCAATTCCGCGTTTCGTCTGATGAGTGTGTGTCCCGGACGCCTAACTTAGTCCCCCGTTTTCTTATAAGGAATGGATGGTAAGTGGAAGTGGACTTTTCGGATGAGAGAATGCATGGAAAGGGAAGATATTTTCTTTCTGTGCATCCTCTCCGCTTCGCTGCATCAGCGATTTCAGGTGGCAGCGCGCCCGTTTGTCACCTTATCTTATAATAATAAAAAAATGGATGTTTGTTTGAAGGTATTTTCAGAACGGCTGAATGGATCTCGCTGTAATTTGCCATAGATGTAGAACATTGTTTAGAAAACCACATACGCTACTGATTAAGTTTTTTTTTTTAATTCTGCGCAGTGGGAATTGCGGCCGACAGCTAGTATTAATAGTGCACCGCTGGCTGCAGAATCCAGCATTTAAGGGATGCAGAGGAAGGATACCTCTTCACTATGCGTGTGGTTTCCAAAATAAATGCCTCTTGTATCAGGCCTTTAACTCAACTGTTTATCCAGAGCTTCTTAAGACTTTGGTCGTAGCTCTTCGCTTCTATAATCATATAAGTAATATCGTAATATTTTGTCAAGTAATTGCACTAAAATTAATGCATTTTTATGCTTTATTAACTATATTTAACATAATTATAAGTAACATACACTAAAATGCTTTTTCCTAAATGTTAACAAGATTTCAGCTTTTCGTTTGTAACATAATATACATGAAACTAACAGAGTTAACCGCAGGAATATCTAGTGAATATAATCCGTCGCATAACTCGGTCAGCCACAAACAATCTACAGTTTCCTTAACTAATTACTCGAGATGTACAACGTACAATTTATTACGACTAATAACTTAGAGAAGGCAATTAAATCTTACTTCTTACTAATATACTTAAGGCCGGCAACGCATCTGCGGTTCCTCTGGTATTGCTGATGTCCATTGGCGTCGTTGAACACCTCGGTGTTCCCACTGCTCGTTTGCCCCCTACTGTTATAAAAAAAAACTTCTTACTAATATTATAAATGCGAATGTTTAGATGCATGGATGTTTTTAGAAAGTGTCCAAAACGGCTCAATAGATCTCTATCTTATTATAATATATAAAATCAATTGCTGTTCGTTAGTCTCGCTAAAACTCGAGAACGGATGAACGAATTCATCTTATCTTGGTCTTAAATGTTCGTAGAGGTCTAGGGAAGGTTTAAAAGATGAGAAAAATTCGTATAATTACCGGGAAAATCCTAAAAACAGCTCTTTTCTTTTTTCCCACATAAACGGCTGAATTGATCTAGCTGAAACTTGGTTACTAATTAAGTTTTATTTTTAATTCCGCGGGGAGAGAGTCGTGGACAACAACTACTAAGTTATTAAAAAAACATTATGCATTGGCAGAATATTTTTTGAAAATAACTTAATATTACGTTCAAAGTGAACTTAACAGAACAAACTTTGTAACAAATATTTATCACGAAAGATTTTAAATTAGAATTTTCTCATCCTAACTATGCAAGGTCTTCTAAGGTTTAAAAATAGCATTTTTTCTCATTAATTGGCTGTCTCCTGCTGTCTCTGAGTTCTTTGACGTGACTAAGGGCGGGCTCCCAAGATTAAAGACATGCAAATCAGCTCTAAAGGCAAGAGGGCGGTGTAATTAGAAGATAGCCGTGCGGGATACATGTCACGTCTTATAGAGACAAGGTTCTAATGAATCCACAATAGATATATAAATAATAGAGTAGCTGTCGCATGCAACTCCGTCCGCGTTCAATAAAAAAAAACATATTAAGTAACCTATGTGTTTTTCCAGACTATGTTCTACATGTGTACCAAATTTCATCAAAATCCGTTAAGCCGTTCCGGAGATACCTTCAAACAATCATCCATCTAAACTTTCGCATTTATAATATTAGTAAAATATACATTGGAAGTAAAAGACTGATACATCTGAATTTATAGGAAACATTTCCAACGTGCAATATGTCTAAAAAAAGTTCAGTGAGTTCATAGATGTCATCATCTACTCACTATACGTCCCCACTGAAGGGCTGGGAGTCTACCCTAAGTTAGGGGTGCCTAGGCCATAGTCAACCACGCTGGCCAAGTGCGGGTTGGTTGACTTCACACATATCTTTGAATTTCTTCGCAGATATGTGCAGGTTGCATCACGATGTTTTCCTTCACTGTAAGAACGTCGGATAAATGTACATATGTAAATAGAAAATCGGAAACACATTGGTACATGACGGGATTCGAACCCAGGACCTGCAGATTACAAGTCAAGTGAAACCCCTGAGCCACTGACGCTTCAGAGATGTGCCATTAAATAATTTTGACTTTGTTATTATTGGAAATATTCTTTAGCATCACAAAGGATCCCTCGCGTCTGCTCCTCATGTAACATTTACTACAAAACTTTTTTCTTACAATCAAATATGGTCATCACCCAAAACATTGTTTCGCGTGCAATCGGTTCGCTTTCCCGGGCTATTTTATAAATGCAAATAGACGGATGGAAGGTATCTCCAGTATGGCTACTTGGCATACTTGGCAAAGATGTAGAGCATAGTCTAGAAAAAGAAGTTTTCTAAATTAAATTAAGTAACCTATGGAGGCTACTTATTAGTTTTTATTTTAATTTTGCGCGGACGGAGTCACGGGCGACAGCTAGTTTACTCATAAATCTGGGAAACAAATTAATTAAAACCCATACTAAAATCTCTTAAATAAGATCTTTGAAATAAACTATTAAGCAACTTTGAAAACCTTCAACTATTAACTTTATGTATTATAACATTTCACGCTTCCTAAAAGTCCCTCAAAGTAACTCTTTGACGTTCAATAGAATCATTCACTTTGAGCCAACACATATCTATGTAGGAGCAAATCCTTTAGGACTGAGTAAAAGCAAAAAATATACTTCGTACACGGTTCTCACTGAATATAGGATTTTACGCTTTTTAATTACTTTAACGCTTTTTAATTTTTAACTACCAGTTTCTACAAATTTCAGCAATTAGGGTTAAATATTGTTTTATGAGCTTTTAATCAAAGGAAATTCAAAACCAAAAAATCCCTACTTTTTGGTTTAATGTTTGATTTAATATTCGACGATTAATCAACTTGTATCTTACTCTTACTAATATTATAAATGCAAACGTTTAGACGGATGGATGGATGTTTGAAGGTATCTCCCGAACAGCTGGATGGATCTCGCTGTAATTTGGCATAGATGTAGAACATAGTCTGGAAGAACAAACCTTCTGAACATACCTTCAAACAAACATCCATCTATCGATCCATTCGCATTTACAATATTAGTAAGATTTCCAATTTCCCTTGCAAAGCTGATTGCTGTAGAGTTGACATAGTCGTGGTGATATTTTACGCTTCAACATGTCAAAGAATTTTTATTTAGACTTAAACAAAAGCAATAAATACAAAAGATATTTAATTCGCTGAATCAGGTCCATTTAAAAGAGAATAATTATCGTAAAAAAATTCAAGTCACGCCTCGCGTTCAATCAATTGGAAATTCTTACTTTGACGTTATAAAGTTTAAAAAGCTTTGTAACTTTCTATTTCAAAGTAATAATATAAATTAATTAATCAATAATTAATTAAGTAACATGACAACATATATATAACAAATTTTATTATTTTACTGAACAAGAAGGAACCGCACTGCAAAGTAAAATAATTTTACAGCGCCATCTATTGTCCAGCAGTGAAAACTACGTATAAAAATTAAAACATTGCAATCATATTTTTCTCAAATATAATGTACATTGTTATAACAGCGATGTTATATTTAGCTTAAAACAATATTAATCCTTTATATTACGTGTACAGGAATTGATTTGCACGTAGGCTTACGTATAATACAAGTTGTAGGTTTGACTTTGTAAAGTCGGCATTAATATTCAAGTGAGAGGTTATACGGCTGTGAGGTATGATTAAACAATACAGAGGTTTAACTGTTTGAGGTCGGCAGGGAAATGTTAATTTTAGTAAACCCTAAGGTTGACTAACCTTGACTTGAATTCGATATCAAAAAGGTTGATTGCCCGACTAATCTTACGTATATCGATGGATGTTTGTTCAAAGGTATCTCCAGAACATCTAGAATATAGTCTGAAAGAACACATACAGTACTAATTAAGTATTTTTTAATTCCACGCAAATGGAGTGGTCGGGCCGGTTTGAGCATTTACAGCGCCCTGGGCGAGATTTTCGTGGCGACCCTATATTCTTTGATGTCGGAGGAATTCTTCCAAAGATTGGGTATCTTAGAGGACACCGAAGGCACCCTGTTATATCCAAATCAGGCCCCTGCAGCGCCCCCTTATGCGCGGTGCCCTGGACGGTCACTCCACCTAGCCCTATCCTAACGCCGCTACTAAGGGTCGTGGGCGCAGGCACTAAATTTTGTCTACACTAGAATATGTAAAAAGCTTGATTAATTTTGAAGTATATTCAATTTTTTTCTTTTTTGAAATATTAAGGCCAGTACGTCTCTTATGATATTTGATAAACGAAACTTTTTAGATATTACAAAAGGTTAGTTAATTTTATTTTAAACTTCTCTTAATATTGTTATTATTCATATTAAATCACATACACACAATAAAAACTCGTTTCCATTATTTGTAATTTGTTCAGTTCTTTATACGTTAATGTTATACATTAGTAGGGTTTCATCTAAATTACTCGTCCGACATTACGCGAGGCCCTGCGTCACATTTAATGAAGTTTTTGATTAAAAACAAAATGACAGGAATTTAGGAGAATAGTTTCGGTCTTTTACCCTTTTCAGGTAAGTTCATTGTATATATTTATGTATATATCAATAATTTAGTAAAATTTTCCTTTGAGAAAACGTACTCAAAATATCAAACTTGGTTACTTTTTAAGTCGTGGTGGAAAATGTCAAAATCGTCAATGATTCGTTTTGTTAACAATTTTTCAGTTTCTATAAAGACTAGTACCCTTATGTAATAATAATATTTACAATATGATGGTAACATACGCTGGCAAAATAGATTTATATGATTTTTTGTCACATTTAATTTTTTTACGATATGGTGGACGAAAACTGGAGCGCCAACCCTACATGAGTGAGACAGACAGAGAGATTGGACTTCATT